>NW_026652287.1:14652899-14743877 GCF_009828535.3 Hylobates moloch | reverse complement strand
TATTACTACTCTCCCTCCAGTAATCATCAGCTTTAAATTATTTTGGAGGACAAGTTGTGGTTTTACTGCTTGTGTTTAAACTTGCGGAGTGTACGGATCCTAGAGTGCTCATCTGTCTTCAGGATCAATGGATAGGCTCTGGAGTTGACTCATTCTGCCCTTGGTTTGAGCCAGAGGCAGACCTGAAACTGTGGGCTTAGGAGGACCTTTGTGTCTTTTTTTTTTTGAGACGGAATCTCACTCTGTCGTCCAGGCTGGAGTGCAGTGGTACAATCTCGGGCTCACTACAACCTCCGCCTCCCAGGTTCAAGCAATTCTCCTGCCTCAGCTTTCCTAGTAGCTGGGATTACAGGTGTGTGCCATTCACACCTGGCTAATTTTATTTTATTTTATTTTTGAGACGGAGTCTCGGTCTGTCACTCAGGCTGGAGTGCAGTGGTGCGATCTCGGCTCACTGCAACCTCCGCCTCCCAGGTCCAAGTGATTCTCCTGCCTCAGCCTCCCGAGTAGCTGGGGTTACAGGCGCCCGCCACTACACCGACGGAGTCTCGCTCTGTCTCCCAAGCTGGAGTGCAATGGCGCGATCTCGGCTCACTGCAAGCTCCGCCTCCCGGGTTCACGCCATTCTCCTGCCTCAGCCTCTCCGAGTAGCTGGGACTACAGGCGCCCACCACCACATCTGGCTAATTTTTTCTTTGTATTTTTTAGTAGAGACGGGGTTTCACCGCGTTAGCCAGGATGGTCTCGATCTTCTGACCTCGTGATCTGCCCGCCTCGGCCTCCCAAAGTGCTGAGATTACAGGCATGAGCCACCGCTCCTGGCCTTCTTTCTTTTTTCCTTTTTTTTTTTTTTTT
Source organism: Hylobates moloch (assembly GCF_009828535.3). Taxonomy (NCBI): domain Eukaryota; kingdom Metazoa; phylum Chordata; class Mammalia; order Primates; family Hylobatidae; genus Hylobates; species Hylobates moloch. The sequence goes on along the minus strand of NW_026652287.1, from coordinate 14,743,022 downwards.
TTGAGACAGTCTCCCTCTGTCACCCAGGCTGGAGTGCGGTGGTGAGATCTCGGCTCACTGCAACCTCCGCCTCCCAGGTTCAAGCAATTCTCCTGCCTCAGCCTCCTAGTAGCTGGGATTACAGCTGTGTGCCCATCACGCCTGGCTAATTTTATTTTATTTTATTTTTGAGACAGAGTCTTGCTCTGTCGCCCAGGCTGGAGTGCAGTGGCACAATCTCGGCTCACTGCAAGCTCGGCCTCCCAGGTTCACGCCATTCTTCTGCCTCAGCCTCCCGAGTGGTAGCTGGGACCACAGGCGCCAGCCATCACGCCCGGCTGATTTTTTTGTATTTTTTTAGTGGAGACGGGGTTTCACCGTGTTAGCCAGGATGGTCTCGATCTCCTGACCTCGTGATCCGCCCGCCTTGGCCTCCCAAAGTGCTGGGATTACAGGCGTGAGACACCGCTCCTGGCCATGCCTGGCTAATTTTTATATTTTTAGTAGAGACAGGGTTTCACCATGTTGTGCCACTGCATCCCAGCCTGAGTGACAGAGCAAGACTGTCTCAAAACAAACAAAAAATAAAGTGTGTATTTTTTGACCTAATTAATAAAAGTTCCCATGTAATAAAATTTTCCAAAAACAGTCTTTCAAGTTTTTAAAGATATATGTATAAGGAAATTCATTTCAGTGATATTTGTAAAAGGAAAACAATGAACAGAGTACATCAAGACGCTTGTTGAATAAATGATGGTTGAATAAATGATGGTACATCTAGAGAAGAATAAGTCATTAAAATTTTGAAGACTTTTTTTATTTTGTTTTATTTTTGTAGAGATAGGGTCTCACTCTGTCACCCAGGCTGGAGTGCAGTGGCACAATCACGACTCACTGCAGCCTCAAACTCCCAGGCTCAAGTGATCCTCCTGCCTCAGCCTTGGTAGTAGCTGTGACTACCGGCACATCCCTCCATACCGGGCTAATTTTTGTATTTTGTTTTAGAGATGGGGTTTCACCATGTTGTCCCGGCTGGTCTTGAACTCCTGGACTCAAGTGATCCTCCTGCCTCAGCCTCCCAAAGTGCTAGGATTAGAGGCCTCAGCAACCCCACCTGGCCTGACGACCTATTTTTGATATGGCTATTTTATAATGGTAGGATATAATGCAATCTTTTGGTGAATAAACAACAAAATCATCTATACTCATATTATTTTTAAGTAGGAAAGATATACCCTAAATGATTACTGACGTTTGTATCAAAGTAGTGGGATAGAAGGGGATTTCTACTTCTTTGGGTTTTTTTCTTTGATTTTCTACAATGAACTCGTATTATTTCCTAGTAAGAATGTAAATCAAGACACAACTTTTTATTCCATGGGAGGAATTATCAATGTCAAGAGTCAAAACAGATAAGAACTATTAAATAGTGCTTATTGGCTGGGCGCGGTGGCTTACGCCTGTAATCCCAGCAGTTTGGGAGGCTGAGGCAGGCAAATCACGAGGTCAGGAGTTCGAGACCAGCCTGGCCAACGTGGTGAAACTCTGTCTCTACTAAAAATACAAAAATTAGCTGGGCACGGTGCCGTGTGCCTGTAATCCCAGCTACTCAGGAGGCTGAGACAGGAGAATTGCTTGAACCTCGGAGGCGGAGGTTGCCATGAGCTGAGATCACGCCACTGCACTCCATCCTGGGCGACAGAGCGAGACTCCGTCTCAAAAAGAAAAAAAAAAAAACAGTGCTTATCATATTCAGCAAAAAGCAAGCAGCTGGTGGTCACAGTAAGAGCAGTTTTGGTATGAATAAATATGGTTTAAAATTGTTTTTCAAAAAACAAACAAAACAAAACCCAAACATTTCTCAGGAATTTTGTGAGGACGAATTTTGTGTGTGGAGAAAACGGACAAATACATTTCCTCATATATTTAAATGCTCAAAAGTTCACTCAGGTGCTCTCATCAGGCAATTACGATGACAAGTGATCACGTGCGAAAATACAGAGAATCTGGCTCGTTTTAAAGTGCAGGAGAAAAGCAAGGCCTGACTGTTTCTGAATTTGCTGTGTGTGTGTGTGTGTGTGTGTGTGTGTGTGTGTGTGTGTGTGTGTGATGTGGCCTTGCTCTGAAGCGCAGACAGGAGTGCAGTGGCAAGATCGTAGCTCACCCCGGCCTCGAACTCCTAGATTCAAGAAGTGATCGGCCGGGCGTGGTGACTCACGCCTGTAATCCGAGCACTTTGAGAGGCCGAGGTCAGGAGATCGAGATCATCGTGGCTAACACGGTGAAATCCTGTCTCTACTAAAAATACAAAAAATTAGCCAGGAGTAGTGGCGGGCGCCTGTAGTCCCAGCTACTCGGGAGGCTGAAGCAGGAGAATGGCGTGAACCCGGGAGGTGGAACTTGCAGTGAGCCGAGATCATGCCACCGCACCCCAGCCTGGGCAACAGAGCAAGACTCCGTCTCAAAAAAAAAAAAAAGTTATCCTCCCGCCCCAGCCTCCCGAGTAGCTAGGACTACAAGCATGCATCACTATGTCTGGCTTTTTTTTTTTTTTTTTAAGTTTTCTGTAAAGACAGGGTCTTGCTACGTTGTCCAGGATGGTCTCAAACTCCTGGGCTCAAGCGATCCTCCTGCTTTGACCTCCCAAAGTGCTGGCAATACAGGCATGAGCCACCGCGCCAGGCCATGTTGCTGAATTTGGAAAGTGGGGCAAAGAATCATGCAAAAAATTAAGAAAACCAAAACGCAACCAAGGCGAATTCATTTGCATTTTTTTTTTCCCAGCGACACTTTCTAAGACACGAACCTCTCTCTTAGGCGAACCTATTCCAGGGCGCCCTTCATTTTCATTTCTTGAAACAACAGCCTTGCAGGCCAAGCCGCGGTTCCCGAGAACTCAGCTGCCACCCGGAGCAGGTTGTATGGACCCAGGAGAGCGAGCGGACCTGCTCTGCCAGCTTCGGCCAATCAGAGGCCAGGGAGCGGCGGGCGTGGCGTGGGGCGGTGCGCGGGGCTGGGCGGTGGCTGAGGCGCCTGTTATCGCGTGGTCGCTGGGTCAGCGTCTTCCCGGGCCAGTGTGCTGAGCTCTCCGTGTCGCCGCTGCCCCCCGCGCCTGGCCTACCGCAGCACTCCCGGCTGCACGCTCTGCTTGGCCTCGCCATGCCGGTGGACCTCAGCAAGTGGTCCGGGCCCTTGAGCCTGCAAGAAGTGGACGAGCAGCCGCAGCACCCGCTGCATGTCACCTACGCCGGGGCGGCGGTGGACGAGCTGGGCAAAGTGCTGACGCCCACCCAGGTACACCGGACTGCGGGCGTGCAGCGAGCCGCCCGGCGCGGAGGCCTGTGCCAGCCGCCTGGGTGGGACCCAGCCGAGACAGGGCCAGGGGCGGTGGGGAGGTTCAGCCTGCGTGTGTCGAGGCCCCCCAGGCCAGAGGTCCCCGGGTCCATGTCCCATGCCTGGGGGCCACCCCGAGCACCGGGAACCCGGCCTGTGGCGTGGCCGGGCAGGTTCGGCCTGCGGCAGAAATTCATTCACTTTTCCCGGGCTTCAGGCCCAAGAGGGACCTAGGTCCGGAAACAGGCCGGATCCCCCTCTCCCCCCACAGGGCAGGGCGCTGGAGAGGGACGTCGCTGGGACGGAGTAGGCTGTGGCCGCCCGGACGCCCCCAGAGCTTCCCTTAGGGCCTCAGAATTTTAGGCCTCGTTTTGGAGGGCTGAAGCCCCACGCGAGAGCCTGTGACGCATTATGTAACTGGCGATGAGCGCGCCGGCCGATTTCTCCTTTGTTAAATCGGTCAGGAGCGTGCAGCCGGAACGCTGGAGGGCAAAGGTTTAGTTTTGCTGTTTGACCTCAACGCCCACGGCTGGGGCTGCCGAAAGTGAAGAAACTAGATTTGCAGACGCCACTGCTAGTTGGTTATGAAACTCCGGGCAACAGTGTAAAATAAACTGCCCTGACCTTACATTATTTTGGATGTTCACAGAATTTAATTTTTTTGGATGTTTAAATATGTAGTGCCCATCTAACACAGCCTCCCTTTCCCTGCTCCCTGCCTGCCTCTCATCACCTTGGCTTTCTGCTTTTCTCTGCACTTTGAAACAGTTAATGCAGATTTCACTTTAGCAGGCTCCAGGTAACCTCCTGATCACCAAATCCAGAAACACTGTGATTCCGGACAGACAATGTAAGGGTGTCGTTGAGAGGGGGACTCAGTGCCAGGGTTGGAATCCCAGCCTCATCTGTTTCTGTTAATAGTGTGCTGGGATACTAGCCCCATGGTGGTGTTGGGACGGAAATAATACACAGCCTGGGCAACATAGCAAGACCCCAACTCTACAAAAAAAAATTGGCCAGGTGTGATGGTGTGAGCATGTAGTTCCCAGCTGCTCAGGAGGCTGAGGTGGGAGGATCGATCGATTGAGCACTGGAGGTTGAGGCTACATACAGTGAGCCTTGATAGCATCACTACACTCCGGCCTGAGTGACAGAAGGAGACCTAGTCTCGAATAAAATAAATAACGTATATAAAACTCCAGCTCCTGGCTCTTAGAGTCAATACAGGGTCATTGATTTTATTAAAAATCTATTCTGTTTTGTCTTTGGAGAGTCTGAGATCAAAGAAAGAGTATTGGTTTCTTCAGCATTTCTTGTTTTTGAGACAGAGTCTCACTCTGTCACCCAGGCTGGAGTGCAGTGGGGTGATCTTAGCTCACTGCAGCCTCTGCCTCCCCAGCTCAGGTGATCCTCCCACCTCAGCCTCCCGAGTAGCTGGGATTACAGGTGCCCACCACCATGCCCAGCTGAGTTTTGTATTTTTAGTAGAGGCAGGTTTCACCGTGTTGGCCAGGCTGGTCTTGAACCCCTGACCACAAGTGATCCTCTCTCCTAGGCCTCCCAAAGTGCTGGGATTACAGGCGTGAGCCACCACACCCAGCCAGTTTCTTCATTTCTGACTTTTTTACTCCAAACTGGTTCCTTCATACAGGTTAAGAATAGACCCACCAGCATTTCGTGGGATGGTCTTGATTCAGGGAAGCTCTACACCTTGGTCCTGACAGATCCGGATGCTCCCAGCAGGAAGGATCCCAAATACAGGTGAGAGCTGGAAAAGACGAGAAGAGCAGGTCATGCAGACATGACTTATCGGGTGTAAGTCCCTTGCTGGACATGGAGAAGTAGACCTGGTTTGGGATGCCCCCACCCATGCTTAAGCCAGAGAGTGCCTTTCCTGCCCTTTTGCCCCCTACAGCGGGTGTCTGTAACTCACAGCCAAGAGCCATATGCACCTGTGGGCTGTTTTTGTACAGCCCCATGAACTAAGAATGGTTTTTACATTTTTATTTAGTTATTTATTTTTTATTTTTTTGAGACAGAGTCTCAGTCACCCAAGATGGAGTGCAGTGGCATGATCTTGGCTCACTGCAACCTCCACCTCCCAGGTTCAAGTGATTCTCATGCCTCAGCTTCCCAAGTAGCTGGAATTACAGGCACCCACCACCATGCCTGGCTAATTTTTGTATTTTTAGTAGAGACGGGGTTTCACCTTGTCCAGGCTGCTCTCGAACTCCTGACCTCAGGTGATCTGCCCGCCTCAGTCTCCCAAAGTGCTGGGATTACAGGTGTGAGCCACCATGCCCGGCCTGGTTTTTACATTTTTAAATGATTGGTGAAAAATTGAAAGAAGAATAGTGCTTTGTGATGTGGAAACTACACAAAATTTACATGTCAGTGTCCATCAGTTACGTTTTATTGGAGCACAGCTATGTTCGTCTGTGGCTGCTTTCGTGCTGCCAAGGCCAAGTTGAATAGTTGCAACAGAGACTGTGGCCCCCAAAGCTTAACACATTTATTCTCTGGCCTTTTAATGGAAAGTTTGCTGGCCTTTGCTCTAGAAAATATCAGAGGGTGGGAGGGGCTGGGTCTGCTCTTCTGCAAACACATGAGGTTCGTGCTGGCCTCTAAGAAAGTGAGGACTGGGCCGGGTGTGGTGGCTCACGCCTGTAGTCCCAACACTTTGGGAGGCCGAGTCGGGTGGATCACGAGGTCGGGAGTTCAAGACCAGTCTGGCCAACATGGTGAAACCCCGTCTACTAAAAATACAAAAACTAGCCAGGCGTGGTGGCAGGCGCCTGTTACCCCAGCTACTCGGGAGCCTGAGGCAGAGAATTGCTTGAACCCAGGAGGCGGAGGTTGCAGTGAGCCGAGATCGTGCCACTGCATTCCAACGTGGGCGACAGATTGAGACTCTGTCTCAAAAAAAAAAAAAAAAAAAAAAAAAAGAAAGGACTGTTGTTCGTGGCTGTGTTCTGGCACTCAGCATGTTCTCGATGCCCAGTTGCTGGCTGTGCAGTGAATGTTCCCTGATCTCCTGTGATGCTGACATCCCGTGTTTCTTCATGCAGAGAATGGCATCATTTCCTGGTGGTCAACATGAAGGGCAATGACATCAGCAGTGGCACAGTCCTCTCCGATTATGTGGGCTCGGGGCCTCCCAAGGGCACAGGTTAGTAAAGATTGTTTTTGGTGGGAAGTTGGGGAGGGAGCCTGGGGGCACATTAGGATTGGCCCAATGCTTTTTTCTTTTCTTTTGAGAGCCCTTAACCCTGCTGGAAATAGCATCTCAGCTCACCTCTAGGGCAGCTGCCTTCAGGGCACACATTCAGACCTGTGGGAGTGTCAGGTGGCTAGAGCCTTGGGTTCTGGACAGACGGACCCTCTGTGTAGAATTGCCTCTGCACCCCTAGCCCTTTATCAAGCAGGGAAGTCGGCGAGAGGGAAGCACTGTTGCAGAAAGCTTAGCATGGCCTTTTGGGGCTGCAGTGGGTGGAATACACAGTTAAACTATCTCAAGCCTTTGCCCGGGGTGATCTTTGTTTCTAATTGTATAAAAAAATTCAGAAATGATCATAGTTTCCAAATTAACTATATAAGGTTGCCTTCTGTATTTGTTTCTGAAAAAGTCTAGCTTGGTATATTGAAAAAAGATTTGGAAGACTTCAGTAGAACTATATTGAAGGCGCGCGCACACACACACATTGTATTGTGTTATAGCTATTATATATAAAATACATGTAGTTATCTAGAGATAGAAAGAGAAAGACCACTGTATTGAAACTTTCCAGGTTGGGTAAGTGCTGCCTAAGCTGATGGTGAGAGATGCGTTCTTGTTTCCTGGTGTTCAGTTCAGGATGTTTCCATCGGGTGGCACTGTCACAATCCTAGCTTTTGTACAGCTTATCCAGCCAGGAGTTAACATGAAGAGGTACAAGAACATCTCTGACATGGACTCATGTTTTCTCTGTAGACCCGGAAGCTTCAGATGCCTTTAAACTCTCTCACGCATGCATAGTAGACGGTAAAGGGACAGATTTCCCAGGGACCTAGTAAGTTCTCTAGGGCAGTTATAAAATTAGGCAGCTTAATTATGGGAAGCTTACCCATGAGAATAAAGCAGTTCTCTCAAGTAAGAGCTATGTTCTCATTTTTTTTTTTTTTTTTGAGACGGAGTCTTGCTGTCTCCCAGGCTGGAGTGCAGTGGCACCATCTCGGCTCACTGCAAGCTCCACTTCCCGGGTTCAAGTGATCGTCCCACCTCTGCCTCCTGGGTAGCTGGGATTACAGACACGTGCCACCTGGGATTACAGACACGTGCCACCATGCCTGCCTAATTTTTGTATTTTTAGTAGAGACGGGGTTTCACCATCTTGGCCAAGCTGGTCTGGAACTCCTGACCTCAAGTGATCCACCTGCCTTAGCCTCTCAAAGTGCTGGGATTACACGTGTGAGCCACTGCGCCCCCTCCATCTTAACCATTTTTAAGTGTACACTACAGTAGTGTTAACTACATTCACGTTGGGTTTTTTTTTTTTTTTTTTTTTTTTGAGATAAGGTCTTACTGTGTCCCCTAGGCTGGAGCGTAGTGGCACGTTTTCAGCTCACTGCAGGGCTCAGCTCACCTCCTGGGCTCAAGCAACCCTCCTACTTCATTCTCCCGAGAAGCTGGGACTACAGGCACAGGCTACCACATCCAGCAAATTTTTGTATTTCTAGTAGAGACGGGGTTTCGCCATATTGCCCAAGCTGGTCTCAAATTCCTCCTACTGGACTCAGGCGACCCTCCCACCTTGGCCTCCCAAAGTCCTGGGATTATAGGTGTGAGCTACCATGCCCGGCCACTACATTCACATTGTTGTGAAACAGATCTCTAGATTTTTCATCTTCCCCAACAGAAACCCTGTCCCCATTGAACAACAGCTCCCCATTTCCCTTCCCCTAGCCCCGGCAGCCACCATTCCACTTTCTGTTGCAGTGTTTGTCTACTTTAGATACCTCGTGGAATTGTACAGTATTTGTCTTGCGACTGGCTAATTTCACTAATGTAATGTTCGCAAGGTTCTGTGGTGTAGCATGTGTCTGAATTTCTTTTTAAGGCTGAATAGTCCTAGAGTAACACATAGGAGTAAAGAAAAAATAAAAGGCTGGATAACATTCTGTTGTGTGTATAAACCACATTCTGATCATCTTTTCATCCATCAGTGGACAATTGGGTTGCTTCTGCTTCTTAGCTATTGTGAATACTGCTGCATTGAACATGGGTGTGCAAATATTTAAACAACTTTTTAAAAAATAACTTTGTTTCTGGCCGGGCGCAGTGGCTCACAGCTGTAATCCCAGCACTTTGGGAGGGCAAGATGGGTGGATCACTTGCGGTCAGGAGTTTCGCCAACATGGCGAAACCTGGTCTCTACTAAAAATACAAAAACAAAACAAAACAAAACGAAACAACAAAACAACACAAAACAACACAAAACAAAACAGGGCGTGGTGGCGTGTACCTGTAATCCCAGCTACTCAGGAAGCTGAGGCAGGAGAATCACTTGAACCTGGGAGGCTGAGGTTGCAATGAGCTGAGATCACGCCACTGCACTCCACGCCTAGGCAACAGAGTGAGACTCCATCTCAAAAAAAAAAAAACAAACCCACTTTTTAAAAAAATAAAAGCTCATGGTACCTATTTGCATCCAGTCCATCATTGAAGCTTGTAGAAAGCTGCTTAAAGTGAGTCTGGGTCACTTAGGAGCAGGTCTCCAGTTTTCTAAGGAAGTAAGTTTTGGAGGTAGAAAGAAAATGTTCTCCTTTATCCTGGAGGCTCGATTGTGGTATGGTGGGCCCTGGTCATTGATTTGCTTTGCCCTTAATTGGTTTCTCCTACCTGACAGAAGTGAATGGGTGTTCTGACGGGAGGTGGTGGGTGGTGACTTGAGATGGGCCGGGAGCCTGAAGTGGGATGAATGAAGAGCACGGAGCCTCGTGGGAGGCGAGGATAAGGGGGTGCAGAGGCATGGTCCCACAGGCCAGGAGAGGCTGGAACTAAGGGCTTGGGCTTGACACCAGTTACAGCAGGGGACTAACACATTCTATTAGGTTGATGCAAAAGTAATTGTGGTTTTTGCCATCAATATGTTAATTGCCATTAAATGTTAATTTGCACCAAATACCTGTCTGGACCCTCGGTGTCCTCCTTATAAATGGTGTGGTCTGGGTGCCTCCATGTTGAAACATTTGATAAAAACGGATGATGTCCCCATCTCAAGTGCTGGGCTGTGTGCACATCTTCCCTCTGCCTCTCCCCACAGGCCTCCACCGCTATGTCTGGCTGGTTTACGAGCAGGACAGGCCGCTAAAGTGTGACGAGCCCATCCTCAGCAACCGATCTGGAGACCACCGTGGCAAATTCAAGGTGGCGTCCTTCCGTAAAAAGTATGAGCTCAGGGCCCCAGTGGCCGGCACGTGTTACCAGGCCGAGTGGGACGACTATGTGCCCAAACTGTACGAGCAGCTGTCTGGGAAGTAGGGGGTTAGCTTGGGGACCTGAACTTACCTGGAGGCCCCAAGCCATGTTCCCCAGTTCAGTGTTGCATGCATAATAGATTTCTCCTCTTCCTGCCCCCCTTAGCACGGGTGAGACCTGACCAGATGGTGGTTGAGGATGACTTTTCCTGCTGCCTGGCCTTTATAATTTTACTTACTCGGTCTGATTTATGTTTTGATCAAATTTGAACTTCATTTTGGGGGGTATTTTGGTACTGTGATGGGGTCATAAAATTGTTAATCTGAAAATAGCAACCCAGAATGTAAAAAAGAAAAAATTGGGGGGAAAGAGACCAGGTCTACAGTGATAGAGCAAAGCATCAAAGACTCTTTAAGGGAGGTTTAAAAAAAAAAAAAAAAGATTGGTTGCCTCTGCCTTTGTGATCCTGAGTCCAGAACGGTACACAATGTGTTTTAATGGTGATGTCACTCACCTAGACAACCAGAGGCTGGCATTGAGGCTAACCCCCAACACAGTGCATCTCAGAGGCCTCAATAGGCATCAGTATGTCGCTCTGGTCCCTTTAAAGAGCAATCCTGGAAGAAGCAGGAGGGAGGGTGGCTTTGCTGTTGTTGGGACATGGCCATCTAGACTGGCAGCAGTGCTCGCTGACAGCTTGGGAGGAAACCTTAAATCTGTGTTTGTTAACTTGATCGTTCTTCATGGGAGTAAGAAAAGCTGGTCTGGAGTTGCTGAACATTGCATTAATTGTGCTGTTTGCTTATAGTTGAATAAAAATAGAAACCTGAATGAAGGAACCGAGTCCCTAGATGTTTTGTTCTATTTGGGTATGGGTTTCATAAGTGTGAGAAGTCAAGTCTCAGGGTGAGTTGTCTCCGTGACCAGCAAGTAACAGCTGGGACTTGTTCCAGGGGCCATACGGAGGGTCTGTGCCTCTACATGTGCCATTAACCCACAGCAGGAGCAAACACTTCAGACTTGAGGTTTCTAAAAAAAAATCATAAAACGTGAGACCGAGTCTTACTGCCCAAAAAGCACCTTTGCTTCAAGTGGTCCTTTTGACCCGAGAAGGATGTTCTAAAGAAGCTGGCTGAAAACCTTCCCCCTTGGTGAAGTCTGGCGCGGACACCGTAACAATGCCTAAGAAGTAGCCTGCACTTTCCGTTCTGATGTGTTATTCACAGAGGATCAGTACCAAAGAGGTGCGCAGGGTAGGAGGGTGAGAAGGTCACGGTCTCATGCCATCTGATGTACCAAAAGAAAGGAAAGGAGGTGTTTGAAGGTACAAATCACTGTGATTTGGTCTCTGCGATGCAAAGGGGGGATCCTGAATCAGGCCTGACAGGTGCTAATGACTGGCCCTTCACCATCTTTCACTGCAGTACTTTTTTCTCTGAAAAAACTTGGAAATGTTGCCTTGCTGGAAGCACATAAGGTAGATTTAAGTTTTATTTTATTTCATTTTATTTTTTTATTTTTATTTTTTTATTTTTTTTATTTTTTTGAGATGGAGTCTTGCTCTGTCCCCCAGGCTGGAGTGCAGTGGCGCGATCTCGGCTCACTGCAAGCTCCGCCGCCCGGGTTCATGCCATTCTCCTGCCTCAGCCTCCCGAGTAGCTGTGACTACAGGTGCCCGCCAACACGTCCGGCTAATTTTTTGTATTTTTAGTAGAGACGGGGTTTCACCGTGTTAGCCAGGATGGTCTCGATCTCCTGACCTCGTGATCCGCCCGCCTCGGCCTCCCAAAGTGCTAGGATTACAGGCTTGAGCCACTGCGCCTGGCGTAAGTTTTATTTTTTTATTTATTTTTATTTTTTTGAGATGGAGTCTCGCCCTGCCACCCAGACTGGAACGCAGTGGAAAAATCTCGGCTCACCGCAACCTCCACTTTCTGAGTGGGTTCAAGTGATTCTCCTGCCTCAGCCTCCTGAGTAGCTAGGATTACAGGCATGCACCACTATGCCCAGCTAATTTTGTATTTTTAGTAGAAAAGGGGTTTTGCCATGTTGACCAGGCGGCTCTCAAACTCCTGACCTCCTGATCTCCTGACCTGCTTTGGCCTCAAAGTGCTGGGATTACAGGCATGAGCCACCATGCCAAGCCTGGAAGTTTTTTTTTTTTTTTTTTTACTTTAGAGTTTTAAAATTCTTTTTTTTACGTAGTAAGATTTTGTTGAACACAGTTATAAATAAAACAATTGTCAGCCGGGCGTCGTGGCTCACGCCTGTAATCCCAGCACTTTGGGAGGCTGAGGTGGGTGGATGAACTGAGGTCAGGAGTTCAAGACCAGCCTGGCCAACATGGTAAAACACCATCTCTACTAAAAATACAAAAATTAGCTGGACATGGTGGTGGGCGCTTGTAATCCCAGCTACTAGGGAGGCTAAGGCAGGAGAATCGCTTGAGCCTGGGAGGCGAGGTTGCAGTGAGCTGTGATCGCGCCATTGCACTTCAGCCTGGGCGACAAGAGCAAAACTCTGTCTCAAAAAAAAAAAAAAAAACTGTCCTGTTGACCTTGAAAATAAATGTAAAGGCTGGGCATGGAGGCTCATACCGGTAATCCCAGCACTTTGTGAGGCCAAGGTGGGGCAGATCACCAGCCTGGGCAACATGGCAAAACCCCTATCTCTCTAAAAAAATGCAAAAATTAGCCCGATGTGTGGACTCATTCCTGTAGTCCCAGCTACTAGGGAGGCTGAGGTGGGAGGATCACTTGAGGTCAGGAGGTCAAGGCTGCAGTAATTCCAGCTACTTGGGAGGTAGAGGCAGAAGAACTGCTTAAACCTGGGAGGTGGAGGATGCAGTGAGCCAAGATCAGGCCACTGCACTCCAACCTGGGTGACTCCACCTAAAAAAAAAAAAAGAAAAAGAAAAACACATTAATACTAACATGGAACTGAAGAGAAAAAAAATACATATATATGAGAAGGCAGTAGTCATCTTAGAAAGAAGGGTGATGCCTTCTTCAACCGGTATGTGATGTGAACTTGCCCAAGGGCGGCTAGGAAGTGGGTGACCCCCTTTCTGAACTCAACTCTGGCCTCAAGGTCCAGCTGATAACCACTGGGCCCACTGGGTCACAAATTCCAGCTTCCTCATTTTAAAAAACATCAGGGTTGCAGGGGGTTGTCAGCCTGTCTTATTTACCTCACAGGGTTGTTGGAGGACAAAATCATCTTTTGCTGGGACTAATAGTTAATGTATGTAAGTGACTAAACTTGGCCTGATTGTCATATAAGAACAAAGTACAAAAGTCCAGTTTCCTCAGCCCTGTTTCCTCACTGCAGCCTCCGCCTCCTGGGTTCAAGCGATTCTCCTGCCTCAGCTTTCCTAGTCCCCCTGCCTTCCTTACTGCCTCCTCAGGCAGGTACTAGGAGGAGTTGGACAACTCTGTCCATAGCAGGTGTTAGGAGCAGGGACCCACATCTCTGCTTCCTGGTAACTGCCCTGGGACACATCCCTGACAAACTTGCGCAGTGGGACTTTTTTGAGACTGAGTCTCATTCTGTTGCTCAGGCTGGAGTGCAGTGGTACAATCTTGGCTCACTGCAATCTCCGCCTCCTGGGTTCAAGCGATTCTCCTGTCTCAGCCTCCCTAGTAGCTGGGATTACAGGCACCCACCACCACGCCGGGCTGATTTTTGTATTTTTAGTAGAGACGGGGTTTCACCATGTTGGCCAGGCTGGTCTCAAACTCCTGACCTCCGGTGATCCACCCACCTTGGTCTCCCAAAGTGCTGGGATTACAGCTGTGAGCTGCCGAGACCTTTTCTAAAGAGAGCACCTACAATCTCAGACATAGGGCCCTTTCCCAAACTAGCTAGACATTTCTCACCACAGTGAGAAATGGATCAAAGAGGCTACAGGAAGCTTTTCTACCCTACTGAAGATGGAATACCTCTTTGGGTATAGATCATCAGACAGGTCTCGATTCAGACCCCACCCTGCCACTTACTCTGGAGTGAGCTTATTTCTTCATTTGTGAAATCCTAGTGTTCCATCACGTGGCAAGCATAAGCATGCCATTGATGTTATCTGTTTCTCTAACCCTTTCCAGTATTATTTTCAGATGTACCTAATATAGAAACTCCAATGAACAGAGGTACTTAGGAAACACAATTATCACTGAGTGTGATGTTTCAAAAGGTTTTGGGTTGGGATTAACCCATGTTGATAATTATTTTTTAATTTTATGAGTATACCTTTCTGCTTTCGCCTATCAGAGTGAACATGATTGGTCACATTTGTCTCTGACACATGAACATCCTGTAGGAAACAAGAATGATCTTTAGGTCATCATATTCTTTTTTTTTTTTTTGAAACAGAGTTTCACTGTTGTTGCCCAGGCTGGAGTGCAGTGGCGCAATCTTGGCTCACTGCAACCTCCGCCTCCCACTTTCAAGCGATTCTCCTGCCTCAGCCTCCCGAGTAGCTGGGATTACAGGCACCCGCCACCATGCCCAGCTAATTTTTGTATTTTTAGTAGAGACAGGGTTTCACCATGCTGGCCAGGCTGGTCTTGAACTCTTGACCTGAGATGATCCACCCGCCTCAGCCTTCCAAAGTGCTGGGCCCACCCCAGGTCATCATATTCTAAAGAGCAATTTCCAGGAGTGTCCAAGGGAGAGAACACAGTCATGGGTTCTTAGTTTCTGTTTCTGGTTGGGCCAGTAAAGCCCCTTCCTCGTACCCCTTTTCCATTTATCACTAGACACAGAAACCAAAAACCATAGCTTCAGGCTGCCAAAAGCCTAAAACAAAACAAAACAAAACAGAGTAACAGCAAAATAAGGTGGGCTGGACAAGCCTGATAGAGGCTTAAGCATATGGGATCTTACTGAGATTGTCCTGACTCCCAAATCATATCCCTGAAATTTTATATTTTTTACTATCTCATTGTTTTACATGTAAAATTATTCTAATAAAAGCAGAATATAAGGGGAGAGGGATCTAATATTACAGTGGGATCATTTCAAATATTTCATTATAGTGCCTTCTCCACAGCCTGCTTTTCTTTAAGGGTGCCCAATTTCTCTCTTCAGCAATGCATGCTTCTATGCACGACTGGCACGTGGGGGGTTTTGTGTGTGTGTGTGCGCACGTGTGCACATGTGCACGCATGCCTTCTATTCTTTAGGACAGAAAGGTGCAGTTGACCACGTGCCCACATCAAATGGTGCAACGCTATCTTCACCCCCATAGAGGAACTTGGAAGACAGAGCTTTACCTGAAAGTCTTGAATGGCTCTTCTTGGAGCGACCGAGGCTATGGAGAACAGTTTCAGGAGGGTGGCTGTCCCTCTGAATTGTGAACTGGTGAACCTAGAAGGGAAACCTCCTGCTACAATAACACAGCAAGGCGATGTGATGAACACTTTTATTTACAAATATAATTAAAAGCTCTGACAGTTATCATGCTCTTCCTTGGAACCTGAAAAATGTTTCGTTTTGTTTTTAAAGTGCATGCAAAAGAAGTAAAGCCTTTTTTTTTTTCATCATTTTTTATTGTAAGAAAATACACAGTTTGAAAGTGTGAATAATGCAATATTTATGACCAAGAAATGGGACTTAGGAAGGGGAAGGGAAATAAAGAAAAAGATCAAGATGATCTGATTGAGAGACAGTGCTGAACTCCAAATACTGAATTGGAAAAGGAGGGAGGTGGGGAGGAACAGGAGGAGGAAGTAAAAAAATTTGATCAGAGAAACAGTTAAAATACAATATGAAAATAAGTAATACCTCTCCTTAAATTCCTTCTATACACAAAATACACGATTTGCCAAAGCCCAATTTGTGCTACTGGGATTCTGTGAGCTCCTTAAGTGTATTCACATCCTCTGCAACAGCAGAAAATGATTATGATACAATCAGAATATGCTGAAGACAAGTTAAACTCTTGCCAGCAGGTTCTTAAAAATCACAAGATCTCTTCACCCCACCCACCCCCCATCCCCAAAAAAGTAATAATATGTCACCACTGATATGTACATCACAATTAGTTTCTGTAAAATGTATCAAATTTTCAATCTTTAATAAAACTTTGTTTTTTTTTATTCCTGATGAATAAATACCAAAAAAATAAAATAAAATAAAATAATGCAGCAGCTAGTTAAGGTGTAAGGCTGCGGATATTGTGTCTCTCTCCCCCTTGGCATTTATTATTATTTTTTTTTGCTTTACTTTCACAGATTGGTGGTAATGAGTGATTGCTTAAAGCAATATACATCCACTTTTTTTGTTGGTTTATTGGTTTTGTTAAAACTGTCTCCAAAGTTTTCACTGAAACATTTTGAATCACATCAATACTGTGACGTGTACTATGAATAGAAGAGACGGCCAGGTTTTGGCCAGCACTGAAAGTTGACACGGGGGGAGGAAGGGGGCCCCTGATGGAGTAAGAATAAACAGGCACTAGTCCGACACGATGTCAGTAAGAGTAAGAGAGAGAGAGAGAGTGAGAGCAACGCCCGTTAAAATGGGGAATGTGGTTTTGCAGGGTCTGAATTTTTTTGTTTTCTTTTTTTTTTGTAAATGGCAAAAAATTTAATCTCATCTATAGTCCTCCTTAGGAAAATCTAATGTAACCAAATTCCCAAATCCCATTCTGAGGCTCTCCATGTCAAAAGTTTCAATCTCTCGCTCTTGCCTTTCCAATAGGTTCTTTATTCTCTCGCTGCGTTCCTTCTGAAGGGCAGCCAGCTCCTCTTCAATCTGAAACAAGCACAATGCAGTTCTTAATGGAAGGCATCTCCTAACAGACACCCACATGCACACGATACACCCATAGGCACACATATGACATGCACACACACATAGGCACACATATGAAGTGCACACACACACACACACACACACAGGAACTAAGGGAGGACCGAGGAAGGCTGGCCGAGTCCTGTGATCAATGCATCTAAATCATTATATTTAAAACTTGCTCACAAGAATAAAAATGTTTGGGGTCCACCTGGGGCTGGCAATGCCATTCTGGCAAGCCCAGCAGCTGGGCGGATCTAGGTCAGTGTCCTGTGTTAGGGGATGGCTCACGAGAAGCTAAAAGACACTCAAGCACAATTGCATTGTGCTGCTTTCCCACAGAGAGCCAAATGCCTCCTGGGTCATTAGTAATTTAGTTCTAGAACAGGAGCTGGGAAAATAGTCTGTTACGTTGGTCTCAGGGAACTACTGGAAGAAAGTGCAAATCACTGGTTAAGCAAATAAATGCTTAACAGCTTTGAGATGCCTTATGAAATCTTTTCTACTTCATATTCCTCAGAATATCTAAAGCAATGAATATTTCAGTTGGGATAACATTTATTATGCATGGCAATATCAGCCTATCATCATTTTTAATTTTTTTTTAAAGAGCCCTGCTGGTGATTTCTCTCCGTTTAAAAATCGCTGAAAAGTCAAATCTATTATACATTTGGCTTCCTCGTGCCATTTGGCAGCCCTGCTATCAGCTCACAGTACCTTTCAGGTGTCACATCAACCCCCCCAGCAACCCACATCATTCCTCTGGCTGGGAACATTGAGGGTTTCCTAGCAGAGTAGCAGAAAGACTTAGGATGTGGGGTCAGACATGCGTGCCTTGGTGTTTCGGCCTATAGAATGGGGACAATGCCTACCTCACAAGGGTACCAGTAGCATAAAGCAGATAAGTGAAAAGTGCCCAGTTTAATCTCCAACTAAGGAAGGCTGCATATATGGCAGTTCCCTCAGCCACGCCCCCTTCCACCCAGTGGCACGGGACCCCCAGTAATGCTCTCATACCTTCTGCTCAAGATGTGCTCTGCGCAGAGACACTCTCTGCTCTAGCTTCTGGAGCTCACGTTCATGTTGTGCCTCTGTTTGCATCTTGATTTTGCTCTGGTAGGCGTTGAGCAGCTCCATTTCCTGCTGGAGCTGTAGCCTCAAGGCCTGGCATTCTGCTTCTTGAGCCTCATCTAGCCGTAACTGCGGGCACAGAAGACACACACGGTCATGCACCCTTGCCTACAGCCCTTGGTGGCCTACAGCCCTTGGTGACTACTGGAAGAGGTTTCCTCATTTGGACTGAAATTGGTTGCCCCCTCAAAAACACAGATGCTCTGGGTACATTCAGAGTTAGGAATCAAAAACAGTCAAGTCTGCCCAATGGGCTACAATACCAAACACATTCTTTTCAGTATGACCTGAAACCACAGCAGCAGTCGTCAGGAAGGCTACACCTGTGGGCTTTGGAGGTAGGCTCCTGGGCTTGAATTATAGCTACACCAACCACTTGTGTGTGTTACACCTTGGCACATTACCTACCTCTCTAGATCTCATGTGTTTCATCCTCAAGAAAATAACAAGAATAGTTCCTATTGCCTGAGATTGGTGGGAGGATTAAATGAAAGAATTCACATAAAATCCTAGGCACAGTTCTCAATGCATTACAAGTGTTCAATAAATAGTAGTGGTTATCATTATTTTGGTTTCAACTGATCATGTCCTTATTTCAAGATCTTTAACCCTAAAATCATTTAGATATACTTAGCTCTAAAAAATTGATTCCAATTTCCATAAAACTTGAGGAATATACCACAGTACTGTTATGCTCCAAGTAGTAATGTTGGCACCTATTGTTGGCTACAAAAGTTACATTGCTAGCCAGCCAATCCAAAACTCCAAGTGGTTCAAAATCTCTTCCCTGGCTGGTGGCTCACCTGTGTTATCTCAGCGCTTTGGGAGGCCAGGGTGTGAGGATTGCTTGAGGCCTGGCGTTCAATACTAGCCTGGGAAATATTGTGAGACCCCCATCTATACAAAGATTTTTTAAAAAAATTAGCAGGCATGGTGGCATGTGCCTGTAGTCCCAGCTACTTTGGGAGGCTGAGGCAGAAGAATCTCTTGAACCCAGGAGTTCGAGGCTGTGATCACACCACTGCACTCCAGCTTGGGAGACAGAGAATTTGTCTCATAAAAAAAAAAATCTCTTCCCCACAGAGGGTAGGTAGGCTTGATAATTTTAAGAGGCATAACTGCTTTGAAGCAGTGCCCGAACTTTGTCTTATACAAGATACCCAGATCCTGTGTGGAGAATGAACCAAGTAGAAGTGCCAGCTTCTCAAAGCAGAGTGGAAGGTTTCAGACCATCAGCAGGACAGTGTTTAGGAATGATGACCCCTGGTCGCAGGCTTGCTTTGGTCCAATTTTGGCAGGCCCACAGTTTGGCTGAGAACTATGAGATTAGAACCCTTGGATCAGTCCATCTACCCTGAGCTTATCTGTGTTTCCATATTGACCACTTTTCCATGATACTTATTTTCCACCTTATATACAATTTGTGACAATATACATATCTTGATTGAAAAATTATTTTGAAATGTTATATTAAAATAGTTTTAGATATTTGCATGTGTCTTCTTTTAGTACTTCTGGAGAAACATACTATAGAGATTAAAGGAACATAAAATAAATTATGTAATCATATTTCCAAGGTACCTTCTAAAAATTAATCCTAACCAGGTTTCATTAAAACCCTTAAAGAGGATGGATAGTTCTCATTTTCCCAGTAAGGAATGAAGGGATAAGAGACACTAGACACAATACATAGTCTTTGGCAGGAACAGACTCACAGGTAAATGCCAAAGGATTTACTAGCTCCCAGTGAGGGTTGTTATTGATTCCCTCTTGATACGGGAGGTTCCTTATCAGTAAAGGCAGTGAAAGTCCTGTTCTTTTCTATTTGTCTGCATTAGTTGCTGTAAGCCCCAGCTAAGTGGGTGAGAGGTTCATTCTATGGTCAATTTAGACCATCTAAACATCTTTAAACATTTAGAACATCTCCATTTCCTTTTATTTCTGGCATGCTATTATTATGATCAGTAACTGGTACCATTGTTCTGTACCAGCTCTGACTCTGACGGCCCAGTGCTAGAAATCAGAGGATATTCCAGCATTTAGTTTTTATCACCCAAGCTTACACACATCAAATCCATTAAACAGTTGTTTTTTCGTGGTTTTTGAGACAGTCTCACTCAGTTGCCCAGGCTGAGTGCAGTGGTGTGATCTCAGCTCACTGCAACCTCCTTCTCCCAGGTTCAAGTGATTCTCCTGCCTCATCCTCCCGAGTAGCTGGGATTACAGGTAAGTGCCACCAGGCCCAGCTAAT
Source organism: Hylobates moloch (assembly GCF_009828535.3). NCBI lineage: Eukaryota > Metazoa > Chordata > Mammalia > Primates > Hylobatidae > Hylobates > Hylobates moloch. Next base: position 14,723,079 of record NW_026652287.1, on the reverse strand, counting down.
TTTTTGTATTTTTAATAGAGATGGCGTTTCACCGTGTTGGCCAGGCTGGTCTCAAACTCCTGAACTCAGGTGATCTGCCTGCCTTGGCCTCCCAAAATACTGGGATTATAGGTGTGAGCCACTGTGCCCAGCTCCATTAAAAAGTTTTATAAGAGTATAGGTAAATATGTCTGTTCTTTACAGTGGCTTACACTGAAGAAAAAGATACGGTAAGAGGCAATATAATGTAGTAGCAGCCAAGCATATAGGAGCACAGGATTCCCCCCAAGATGGGTTCAAATCCTAGCTCCACCACTAATTAGCTATGTGACCTTCCCCCTTACCCCCAAGCCAGGGGTTGGCACACCACAGCCCATGGGCCAAATCTAACATGGTGCCTGGTTTTGTAAATATATGTATATTTTTTGAGACGGAGTCTCGCTCTGTCACCAGGCTGGAGTGCTGTGGTGCGATCTCGGCTCACTGCAACCTCCGACTCCCTGGTTGAAGCGATTTTCCTGCCTCAGCCTCCTGAGTAGCTGGGATTACAGGCACGCGCCACCATGCCTAACTAATTTTTGTATTTTTAGCAGAGATAAGGTTTCACCAGATTGGCCAGGCTGGTCTCGAACTCCTGACCTCAGGTGATCCACCCGCCTCGGCCTCCCAAAGTGCTGGGATTACAGGCATGAGCCGCTTTGCCCAGCCATAAATCAAGTTTTATTGGACATTGATAATACTCATTAATTTGTGTTTTGTCTATGGCTGCATTTGTGCTACAATGGCAAAGCTGAGTAGCTGTGACAGAGACCCTGTGGTCCACAAAGCTAATTACTATCTGTCCCTTTACAGACAAAGTTTGCCAACTCCTGTCCTAAGCAAGTAGCTTTACTTCAGTGAACTTCAGTTTCCTCACAGGTAAATTAGGGTCAAAACAGTAACTACTTCAAAGGGGTTTCACAAAAATGAAATGAAATAACACGAGATATTTAACATTGTACTTGCCACATGGTAAGTAGTCAGTAAAGGATACTGTAATGATCACACACTTATCTCCTCCCTGTCTCAGAAGAAAGGGCATTTCTCTCCTTTTATTCAAGGGTAATCATTGACCTATATTTCTGATCCTGTTCTCTCTCATCTTATTTATTTTTTTTAAGAGTCCCAGTCTTGTTCTGTTGCCCAGGCTGGAGTGCAGTGGTGTGATCATAGCTCACTGCAGCCTTGAACTCCTGGGCTTGAGTGATCCTCCTGCTTCAGCCTCCCAAGTCACTGGGACTACAGGCATATGCCACCATGCCTGGCTAATTTTTGTATTTTTTGTAGAGACAGGGTCTTGCTATGTTGCCCAGGCTGGTCAAGAATTCTTGGCCTCAAGTGACCCTTCCCACAAAGTGCTGGGATTACAGGTATGAGCCACCGTGCCTGGTCTCTCCCATTTTATATAACAAACATTCATTGAACTCTTGTTGTATGCCACACATTGTTGCAGAGGCTGAGCATATAAAGATTAACAAGACAAAAACCCTATCAACCTCTATGTCTCTATCAACTTCTTCCTTTTCTTTGCCTTTCACCTCTCTCTGCACTCCTTTCCTCACACTCATTCTGATCCTAACCCTCTACTTCTACTGCTCACATTAAGGTGACCCATGATGGTCTGGAAGTGGCCCGTTACCTGACCTTCCAGCAGCATTGGGTATTGCCGACTGCCCCTTCCTTCTTGAAATCTTTGTCTTCTGAGATACCACAACTTCTTGGTTTTTGTCTTCCCTCTCTGACTATTCCCTTTCCAGTAGTCCTTATCTACCTGGCCCTTAAATGTGGGTGTTCCTAAGGGCTTTGTCCTGGGCCCTCTTGTTCCTCTAACCACTCTTCCTAAGAATCTCATCTATTTCAAAAGCCTCAATTACCGTCTACATATGTGCAAATGACTCCCACACTAAACCTCTATTTCAGACTTTCCTTCTGAGGTCCAGACGAGCTCCTCTAGTCTACCAGAGACATCCTCCTCTGGATGTTTCCCAGGCTCTCAGGCTCCACACAGCCAACACATCACCTTTGCCTTCCCACGCCCCAATCTGTTCCACTTCCTTTTTTACCATATAGGTAAATATAGGTAGACCATCATCTACTGTTTTGTTTTTGTTTTTTTTTTTTTGAGACGGAGTCTCATTCTGTTGCCCAGGCTGGAGTGCAGTGGTGTGATCTCGGCTCACTGCAACCTCTGCTGCCTCCTTGGTCCAAGCGATTCTCCTGCCTCAGTCTCCCAAGTAGCTGGGATTACACAAGTGTGTGCCACCAAGCCCGACGAATTTTTGTATTTTTAGTAGAGACAGGGTTTCGCCACATTGGCCAGGCTGGTCTTGAACTCCTGACCTCAGGTGATCTGCCCACCTTGGCCTCCCAAAATGCGAGGATTACAGGCATGAGCCACCATGCCTGGCCCATCATCTACTGTTTTGTTCAAACCAGAGACTGGAAGTCATCCTGAACACTGGACTCTCCACATTCAACCTGTCATTAAGTACTCTCAATTCTACCTCCCACCAAATTTAGTAACTTCCCCCTTCATCCCGACTGCCTCTTTTCTAGTCTAGCTACCACTCCCTCATACCCTGGGTAAAAGTAACTTCACAAATCATCTCCTAATATCCATTCTTCCCATCTCCCAGGCCATTCTCCATGTCACCAGAGTGATGGTTCAAAAACACAAATCTGATGTCACACCCTGCTTAATACCCTCCAGTGGCTTTTCATTGTTTCGGATAAAGACAAAAATTTTTAACAAAGCCTGAAAGCCCCTACGTGACCCAGCCTGTTTACCCCTCCAGTCTTGTTCTCATGTTAGTCCTCTCCTAGTTCCCTACATCCGAAACATAATAGATTTCTGTGAATTCCTCCGAAGTGCACTGCCTTCCCCACGTTCACACATGTGTTCCTCATGTGTAGGTTCCTCAGCCTACATAGCCATTGTGCCAGGGAGGCCTCTCCTGACTCTCCAGACCAGGCGAGCTCTCCTGTTTTGTTCTCTGTTGGCACCTTGCTCTTGCTCTGCCATTACACGGAGTAGACTTTTCCAATGTCTGTTTCCTCCATGCTTCCATAAACTCCATGAAGATGTAATCCATGACTGTCTTATCCACCACAGTATCTCCAGATGCCTGGTACATCATGTAGGCACTCAATGAATACTTGCTGGATGGATGAATAGATGAATGCACTAGCTCCCATCCTCAGCCTAAGAACATGCATGCTTAAGCATCTCCCAACTAACAGAAGTCTTCCTTCAACTATTTTCTCCTTTTGCTACAGCTCTTGTTCTCTTTTCCTTCATTCATGAGGATCTGGGAAAAGCAGTCTCACTTACCATTTGGATTTCACTTTATAATCCCTCATTCAATGCTCTATAATGTCTCCCAGTCCCACCACTCCACTGATTGTCCAAGACAAGCAATGGACGAATCCAGTGCTAGGTCCAATGAACACCTCAAAGCTTATTCTTCTAATTAATCTCTGCAACATGTGATGCTGTCAGAAACTCCTGCTCTGGCTCCTGTGACATGCTCTCTTCGGGTTCCCTTCCTGTGTTGTGTCTCTGATTATTCATTTTTGTTCTACTTCTACTCAGCCCTCAAATGTTGATGTCTACCAGACCCTGTCCTTAGTTCTTTCCTCTCTAAGAGTACCTCCCATCCCCAGCAGATCTCATCCATTCCTACCAGCCACAAGTGCACCTATATAACAATGAAGTCTAGGTTTCTGCCTTTAATCTTGACATCCCTCCTAAACAGCAGTTTTCCATTATCTGTACCTCTCTACCTGGTCACCCACAAAACTCAGATACCATGTCTACAACTTAGTCAATTATCCTTGCAGGCATGCAAACTCACTCTTTTATTGTTCCAGCTTGGTAAGATAATGACCTATTCTACTCTGTTGTCAAACCTCTCAAATTGGTCACTAAGTTATTTCTATTCTCGCCTCCTAAATATTTCTTAAAACCTTCCCCACTTCTCTCCACCTCTATTAGCATGTTCTCTCATCATCTTTCTCCTGAACTATTATAATGGCTTCCTAACAGGTCTCTTTACCTATATTTGCCACATTTCTGCTAATATCTTTCTGTAACACAAATCTGATCCAGTTATGCTTTCCTTCTTAAAACAGGGTTCAACAGCTCTCCATTGCTTACAAAATAATATCCAAACTCCTGGCTTCTGAGGCCCTGACCCTATCTTCCCGCTTTCCCTCAACAAGCATCCTACACTCTTGCCATAGCAATCACTCATTGTTTCTCAAATGTGCCATCCTCTTTCAGGCCTCTGAGTCTTTGCATATACTGTATCCTCTGTCAGGAATAACTTTTTCTCTTATGCCTATTTGGTAAACTATTACTCTTTAAGACTCATCTCCTTGGGAAATCTTCACCGAATTACCAGGCAAGCTCCCATCCCAAGCTCCCTTTATGACCTCTCCATTCTGGGTTCCTGCAATCTTCCTCCTTGAACTTTGGGCTCACACCAAAGTTCTTTCTGTCTCCATATACTTTCCTCTGTTTGAACCTTTGCCTACGTAGGTCCCAGTTTCAAGGAATCGGTTTATGTCAATGAATTCCTTAAAGTTTCTTGACTCCCTCTGGGAAGATTTCCCTGGACCAGCTTAGTTAGTCCTACTTGTTCTCCCCTAACCCCCAGTACCTCCCATTTCAAATCTCTTGCTTTTTTTTTTTTTTTTTTTCAGACAGAGTCTCGCTCTGTCACCCAGGCTGGAGTGCAGTGGTGCGATCTCGGCTCACTGCAACCTCCGCCACCCGGGTTCAAGTGATTCTCCTGCCTCAGCCTCCTGAGTAGCTGGGACTACAGGTGCCTGCCACCACGCCTGGCTAATTTTTGTATTTTTTGTAGAGATGGGGTTTCACCATGTTGGTCAGCCTGGTTTCGAACTCCTGACCTTGTGATCCACCTGCCTCGGCCTCCCAAAATGCTGGGATTACAGGCGTGAGCCACCGCGCCCGGCCCCACTTACCATGTTTTACTATTACTGCTTAATTATCTGACTACCTGGCTTGACTGACAAATTGTCTGTCTAGCTCATCCTCCATCTCTGAGTCCAGCAGAGTGCTGAACACTGATGCTTAATAAAAGTTTATTGCATGAGTGTGTCTGTATATCTGTCTTCCTCACTTGACTGTGGGCTCCCTAAGGGCAGGGACTGTCTTATTCATTTGTGCCTGATATTAGTTGGGGGGAGGGCAGTCAGTAAAATCTTTGATAAATGAACACATGGTGTCATATGTGGTATCTATCACATTTATCACATTTGCCCTCAAAATCCCTATGTGCCACAGGTCTGATGTGGCATGTCACTCGTTGAGTTCCATCTTATAAGGCACTCCGGCAAGTATCCACATTGGCTTGGCTTTATTCAGCGTCGTCCTTTCCTCAGTCCTTTGGGCAGAAAAACATCAATATCCTAAATTTGTGCAAGAATCATCTTGGGAACAACAGGCTGGATCTTGGATTTTCTTGATTCCCAAAGCTCTCGAAGCCGTGGCACCAAACCTAACCACTTACCGCTTGAGAGGCCATCATTTCATTTATACTCTGTTCATACTGCTCTGCCAAAATGGCAAGTTTTCTTGTCTGCTCATCTTTCAGTGTCTTTAAGATTGTTTTGTGCTCATTCTTTGGAGTAACTTCCAACTGGTGATTCTTGAGTGCTTTATACTGTTTGGTCTGTACTTTGCAAGTGTCCTGAAACTGTTTTTTAATTTGCATTTCCATGGCCTGGGTAGAAAAAGTGACAAAGGAAAAATAAAGGCACATCAGTAAATACAGAAAGCCTTCTACCATAATGATATAATACAAGTTCTGAGAGCATCTGTTTTTGGGTGCAGTGACCCACACTGCTAATCAATAAAAATCAAGCAGTATGTATGACACAGACAAAAGTTAACGCTACCTATACTTTCGGTTTTATATTGAATGACTATAAGTAATTTTGAATTTACAAATGGCTTCAAAGAAAATAAGGACTGTTGCAAGGGGATGACAACTCTAAGCAGATTGAGCGATATTCTGAAGCCTAGCTTGTTGGAAGAGTGGCAACTCTTTTCATGCTTTCCTAGTCAGACACTTCAGTGTCTTCCATTGTTCATTGTTTTTTCCCCTTTTTTTTTTGTTTTTGTGTTTCACCCTGTTTCCAAGTGAGACAGGGGATAGCATTATAAAAGCCAGCTCTCACTGCTCTGGTTTATAGCAATTTCTTATCAACTCCATAAAGGAGAGCATACGGATAGTACCTCATATCCTAATCTATTTCTACTGGATTTCAGCGTAAACTGAAAGAGAAAAGTGATTTAGAATTTTTTCCCCATTAAGAGGTTGTGCTTGCATGTAGCAATATCAAATATGCATTTGGGCAAAGAGAAGGTAGAGTATATTATTTTAAGCCCAGAAGGCATTCCATCAGGTTACCCCATAGTCATGTGTGCACTTCACGAACACTCTGAGGACTTATGGTGATAGAAATCACTGCTTAGCTTAGGATTTGACTGAAGAGACGCACAGCCAGTGTGATCGAGGTTGGCCTCATATCTGTGGCAACACTGACAACGTCCTCCCGGATATACAGCAATGGCTTAGTACATGGAGCTTGTTAATTAGCAGTCAGCTAAAATTAGCTGGAGGCAGTGAGGGCCACAGGAGTTCCTCCACATCTCTGCATCTCTAGTGCAGAAGTGGTAAATGCCTGGCACTTGTAGATTCATTCCTGATGACCATGACAGACATCACTAATAAATGACACTCTTTCTCCTAAGCTTGCATGTGGCTTTAGAGTCTTTCTCAATATAGCAGTGCTCAAAGTACCTAACACCAATAGAACTTCCTTATTTCCTGGGATTAGAACCATAAACTGCTATTAGTCCAGTTCTGAAGAGGGCAGGTCATGAAGTGCTCAGAGAAATCCATAATGGATATGATGACAAATTGATAGATAATGTAGTATAATAATAGTTTCCAAACCAGCTTGCCCAACATCTCCTTTTCAGGAGCTTAAATATAGACTCTCTGTTTTACAACTGGAGATTCTGATACAATAGATGTGGGGCACAGAAATTTGTGATTCTGAAAAGTTGCTCAGGTGACTCTGACACTTCAGGTAAAGAAACCACTGATCTGGTCCAACACTGTCCAGAAGCATAAATCTTACCTTTAAGTTTTTTGGCTGTTGCCGAAGTTCCATGACATGCTTTCTGTGCAGTTCCCTTTCTCGCCTCTTATTGTACTCCAGCTGGTTTTCCAGTTCAGTCTGGTGCTGTAAACGGATCAGATCCATGCGTAGCTTCTGTAACGTGTGCAGCTGCCTGTACTCTAGCTCTCGGGTGGACTCGTCGTGCCGGATTAGCATGGCATGCTCCATCTCCTTCTGGGTCCTCTTTTTATTTAGTTCCTGCGTCCAGGAACAAAAGATAAATGGAGACAGGTGAATGGAGATGAACTGGAAGGAATGCACAACTAAGTGAGGGAGGGCAAGGAATGGCACTGCTAACCATCTCTTAATTAAACCCATTAGTGTTTGGCAGCAGGACTTAATGAGATTAAGTTAACAATCTCTCCAGGTTTAGTTTCTGTTCCTGGGTCCACCACTTACAAAATGGGCAACTTCACAGCAATCACTACTGCACTATCTGTAAAATGGGATTAATTCTACCTGACTCCCTCTTACCTCACAGAGCTGCTGTGAACCTTAGTTAGGTGATGTGCTATGCATAGGTCTACATAAATGTTTCTTCAGTGAAGCTAGTGGTCCTACACCCTGACTGCCCATAAAAATCACGTGAGGAAACTTTTCAAACATAAGATGCATGAATCTCACAGGGTGAAATTCTTATAACTGTCTGGGGTGGGAGCCTGATGTCAGTAGTGGGAAGAGTTCTCCAGGTGGTGCCAATAAGCAATCAAGATTGAGAATTAAACTGATAATATCTGCAATGTTCTTAGCTTTCTGGGAAATACTCTGTTTTTGCAGGAATCAGAAGTAGGCCAATTATCTATTTTTTAAAATCTCAGAGTTCAAGGCATGTTGGGGGAAAAAAAGAACAGATGAGATCTCTCCCCTTTCATCTTCTGCATTACAGTCTGTTTGATCATTTATAGATCTATTCACTCTGTTCTTTTCCGTTCTACTCATGTCTTTCTTCCTTTTCTTTCTTTCTTTGGCGTTGAAGGAGGAAAGGAAAGCAAACTAGAAAAAAGGGGGAAGTTGGGTGAAATCTTTTCATTCCTCAATTGAAGAATATTTCCTAAATAGCACTATATATGAAGATCTGAACAATGTGCTCTCAGTACATAAAAATATTTATTAAACCATGACTTCGGTCCTCATCTCACTGACACTCCAATAGGGAAGTGCACTAGACATTTATTGAAGTATATGCTCTGCTCAAAGCTCACTGAATCAGATTTAGATACGTGGCTCAACCTGGGTCAATTTATTTTCTCTACTCCGAATTTGGAATTGATATTCAGAACCAGTTAATCTCTATGTGTGGCTGGAATTAAGGCATATAAAAACCACATATGTGGGGTTGGGTGTGGTGGCTCACTCCTGTAATCTCAGCACTTTGGAAGGCCGAGGCGGGTGGATCACCAGGTGAGGAGACCGAGACCATCCTGGCTAATACGGTGAAACCCCGTCTCTACTAAAAACACAAAAAAATTAGCTGGGCGTGGTGGCGGGCACCTGTAGTCCCAGCTACTCGGGAGGCTGAGGCAGAAGAATGGTTTGAACCTGGGAGGCGGAGCTTGCAGTGAGCTGGGATCGCGCCACTGCACTCCAGCCTGGACGACAGAGCAAGACTCCGTCTCAAAAAAAAAAAAAAAAAAAAAAAAAAAAAACACATATGTGGTAGTCATCTGCTGCTATGAGGCCTGAGGATTAGAGAAAGCTGGGCTTCAGGCCAAGAAGAAAGGAAAAGAAAGAAGTACAGGGAATATACTGATGCCTAAGTTACTTACTGCTTCTGAGTCCTCCAGTAGGTCTAGCTGTATTACTGCTATTCGATTTTATAAGACATTCCCATATTTCTATAGTAATTTCCCTGGTTTTGGCTTAAGCTAGCTCAAATAAATTTCAGTTAACATGCAAACAAAAAAATCTTAATTAATACAGGGACATACTTTTTTTTGGGTGAGGGGTGGGGGTAGAGATGGGGTCTCACTATGTTGCCCAGGTTGTTCTCGAACTCCTGGACTCAAGTGATCCTCCCATCTCAACCTCCCAAAATGCTGGGATTATAGGCATGAGCCACCCCACCATGCCCAGCCAGGAAATAAGTTTTATGTGCAAATTTAAAAAAAAAAAAAGAGAGAGCAAGGTTGGATAAGGGATGAATGCTATAAAAGGAGTAAAGATTTGATGCTGTAAGATTTCTGAAAAGGGTGGTATTATTATTACTATTTTTTTTGAGACAGAGTTTTGCTCTTGTTGCCCAGGCTGGAGTGCAATGGTGAGACTTCGGCTCACAGCAACCTCCGCCTCCCAGGTTCAAACAATTCTCCTGCTTCAACCTCCAGAGTAGCTGGGACTACAGGCACATGCCACCACACCTGGCTAACTTTTGTATTTTTAGTAGAGATGGAGTTTCTCCATGTTGGTCAGGCTGGTCTCGAACTCCTGAACTCAGGTGATCCGCCCACCTTGGCCTCTCAAAGTGCTAGGATTACAGGCGTGAGCCACCATGCCCGACCTAGCAGTATTACTATTAAGAAGGTCAAGGAGCCGGGTGCGTTGGCTCACGCCTGTAATCCCAGCACTTTGGGAGGCCGAGGCGGGTGGATCATGAGGTCAGGAGATCGAGACCATCCTGTCTAACAAGGTGAAACCCCATCTCCACTTAAAAATACAAAAAAAAAAAAAAAAAAAAATTAGCCAGGTGTGGTGGCGGGCGCCTGTAGTCCCAGCTACTTGGGACGCTGAGGCAGGAGAATGGCGTGAACCTGGGAGGCAGAGCTTGCAGGGAGCCGAGATCGCGCCACTGCACTCCAGCCTGGGGGACAGAGCAAGACTCCGTCTCAAAAAAAAACAAAAAAAAACCCAACAAAACAAACAAACAAAAAGAAGGTCAAGGAAAGGAGAAAGCTTTTGAGCTGTGCTTTATTTATATTTATTTATTAAATTTTTGAGATGGAGTTTCTACTTTGTTGCCCAGTCTGGAGTGTAATGGTGTGATCGTGGCTCATTGCAACCTCTGCCTCCAGGGTTCAAGCAATTCTCCCGCCTACCTCCCGAGTAGCTGGGACTACAGGTGCCCACCATCATGCCCGGCTAATTTTTGTATTTTTAGTATAGATGGGGTTTCACCATGTTGGCCAGGCTGTTCTCAAACTCCTGACCGCAGGTGATCCAGCCGCCTCGGCCTCTCAAAGTGCTGGGACTACAGGCGTGAGCCACCATGCCCCAGCCTCAGCTGTACTTTAAATTAGAAAAATAGAGGGCCTCTCTTCTCTGATGACATCCACTATAGCAGAAAATGTAAATTATTTATTTTAATAGATACATCGATAACATTTTTATACTGGTGTGGTTGGAAATATCTTGCACACTTGGGCTCCCTATTGATTGAAGAGAAATCCTTTTAATAGCACAGCATCTAGTACTAGAGCACAGTCACTAATCATTCACTTATTCATTCAACAAGTAGTTACTGAGCACCTACTATGTGCTGGGCACTGTTGTAGGAACTAGGGATAGAACAGTGAACATGTACACCCCCTCAGGGACCTTATAAGGACAAAAAACCCAAAGTATAAATACAATTTAAATTTGTTTTAAGGAATATAAAATAAGCCCCTAGAGTTATCTCTCTCATCTCCTCTTGTTTTCCTTTATTTTTCCTCTTTACCTAAACCATCAAATTTCTTTTTTACAAAGCACTAACTGGCCCCTAGGTGGCACCAAAGGACGGAGAGCCCTTCCCACAGATGAACGCTCTCCCAGGCCAAGGAAAGCCCTTTAAATGAGGGCTTTAATTGAGGTCCAGGAGTTCCAATACCAGGCATTTATTCATCCCATGCTTTCCTAAATTGAGAAATGCAAACTGAGTCTGAGTTGCTAAGAGCTCTGAAACTCATGGGCTCTTGACACAAAGCAAAAGACACAAAGCAAGCAAACACCTTCAGAAGAAATCAAGTGCTTCTCTTCATGCTTAATGAAATGCTTCACGATATTGTCCACAGAATACCTACATCCGAATTACCTGCGTTATAAGGGACTAGTCTGTATAACAAGCTATGCAGCTAATTCTGATATATATGAAAGTTTGGGCCGGGCGCGGTGGCTCATGCCTGTAATCCCAGCACTTTGGGAGGCCGAGGGGGGCGGATCATGAGGTCAGGAGATCGAGACCATCCTGGCTAACACAGTGAAACCCCATCTCTATTAAAAATACAAAAAATTAGCTGGGCGTGGTGGTGGGCGCCTGTACTCCCAGCTACTCGGGAGGCTGAGGCAGGAGAATGGCGTGAACCCGGGAGGTGGAGCTTGCAGTGAGCCGAGATGGCGCCACTGCACTCCAGCCTGGGCAACAGAGCAAGACTCTGCCTCAAAAAAAAAAAAAAAAAAAGAAAGTTTGAGAATCAATGGAAAAGTGCTAAGGGTGTGAGTCAGTTTCAGCTCCTCTATAAGTCTTATGTATGGCTTGGGGCAAGTCTCTTAATTTATATTTCAGGTGTAAAATGAGGATAGCAGTACGCATTGTGAACTATTGTAGTTGTAAAGATAAAATGAAAGACCATAAGAAAGTGTTTCAGAATACATAAATATGTCATTATTTTTCTCTATTCAGAAGGGAATATGTGGCATAGAATATCTTAAATCTAGTTTTTATAAACTATTAGAAGAGTAAGAAAAACATGATACTGAAATGGCTTTTCTGTTACAAGTTGTTCCCTTCACCTTTAATGTGTACATCTGAATTGCTGAGGTGCAAGATGGTAAGCTACCTTTAATATTTGAGACATGGGAGAAAAATTATTCACCTTATTATGAGGCCAGTGCTGTGCCTACATAATAATGTATCATGTGCTTTCCATTTTTGAAAGTTATTCCATACATCTCATTCAATCCAAATTGCCACCCTATGAGGTGGTAAGACTGTAAGGATTTCCCCCTTTTATATGTGTTAGTAGGCATTTGGGAGTTGAAGGACTAACATAAAGTTATACAACTTCTATAAAGAGAACTGAGGCTAAAACTCAGGTATTTAGCTTCTCAGCATTTTCCATTACAAATGTTCTAATAGATGAGGCCAGGCGCGGTGGCTCATGCCTATAATCCCAGCACTTTGGGAGGCCGAGGCAGGTGGATCAGCTGAAGTCAGGAGTTTGAGATCAGCCTGGCCAACATGGTTAAACCCTGTCTCTACTAAAAATACAAAATTAGCCAGGTGTGGTGGCACATGCCTGTAATCCCAGCTACTTGAGAGGTTGAGGCAGGAGAATCACTTGAACTCGGGAGGCGGAGGTTGCAGTGAGCTGAGACTGTGCCATTGCATTCCAGCCTGGGCAACAAGAGCGAAACTCCGTCTCAAAAAAAAGGTTCTAATAAATGGCATACTTTCCTGTTTTATACTTTTTCAGTCTGTGATAAAATATTTTGAAGAATTCTGCTCTAGCTAGACATGATACAATGGTTACTTTATTTGTACAAATGACACAATATACACACTAGAGCCACATCATGTGCACCTTTAGCTTATACAAATTTAACAAAATGAGCTAAGCAAAATTAAAAAATCAATTTTAATGGTACAGGTCATTCTGCCCACCCATGTACTCAATGTATGTGTGTGTGTATGTGTATATATATGTGTATATATGTGTGTATACACATACACACACATATGTATAGGCCCTGGAGGGAGTGTGAGATAAGATACATGCAGCTTTCTTTCCCTCAATGTCCAGTGTGTTTCAAGCATTCTAACTTCCAATGGAAGTAGTATTGACTTCTTTAAAAGCAGCTGATTTCACTCATGCCAAATTTTTATGCTCAGGCTCACTGAGGTTGAGTAAAAACGAGAATTCTAACTTTTAAATAGAGAGGCTGTCAGCCTATGATATTTAATGCCTTCTTAGTTTCAGTTCTTAGTTTCAACACTGGTCAGAAAATGCTGAGTGTCTGTGTGTGCTGGTGATAGAGAAAGAGGCTCAACCCAATTTCAGTGATCCTCTTAAGTGTTTTCACTAATTAAAAGGATTGCTAATACTGAATCTCTTAGGCAAAGACACAGGAAACCAGGCATTCTTATGCTTTGCTGGTGGGAGTATCAACTCCTTTAGAGGGCAATTTGGCAATATTTATTTTAAAAATTTAGATGTATGCATTCTTTGACCCAGGAATTCCACTTCTGAAAATATATCCCCCAAAATACTTGTTTACATGTAAAAATATCTACATATAAAAATGTTCTTATATTATTAATAATACTATAAAACTTCAACAAAATGCCCACTGAGAAGTGTCTCATTAAATAAATGATATTGAGGCCATACAACAAAATACTATTAGATGAAAAAGAATGAAGCAGAGCTGTACATGCTGGAAGGTAAACGGAAAAAAGAGTTACAAAACAGTAGAGTGGACATCTGTTACTTTTTGTAAGCTCAGCATCCATTTTTCCTGCTTCTCTTTATAGGCTCTTTTTTTTTTTTTCCTTTTTTTGCAAAATGACTCCCCCTTATCTGGAATCAGAGAGAGTGTTGAATAAGGCGTAGGCACATGACCCAATCAAGTTCTATCTCTCCTAGGAATTTTAATCTTGAACAGAAACGATACAAAGACAAAAAGTGGTTGGAGGAGGTACATCGAAATGGCAGTGCCTGAAGAACTGCACATGAGCCCTTGCTCTCTGTGTCATGGAAGTTGCTTTACCAGCGTGACTCTTCGTGTTTTCCAGCTCGGTTCTTCAGCTCTGTACCTACCTCATATCCTTCCAATAAATTCCTTTCCAGGCTTAAGTCAGCCAGAGTTTATTTCTATTGCTTGCAAATCAAATAACCCTACTGATACAAAAGTAATCTCATTTTTGTAAAGTCGTGTATAATATAGCTGTACATATATACATAGAAAAAAACCTAGAAATACATATGCCAAATTAATGGAGACTGTTTGAGGGTAGAGATTGGGTGGAATGGGATTATCGAAAAGGTGAAAATGGGCTGATGCTGGTCAAATGGTAGAAAGTTCCAGTTATGCAAGATGAATAATTACTGGAGCTCTAATGCACTCACTGCATGGTGATGATAGCTAACAATGTTGTATCGCATGCTTATAATTTGCTAAGAGGACAATTCCTAAATTAAATCTCCCTACTCATCCCCATGCACACATGCACACAAATGTAACTATGTGGAGGTAATGGATATGTTAGTTGGCTTTCATGTGGTGATTATTTCACAATGTATACATATATCAAAACGTCAAGTTGTATACCTTAAATACATACAATTTTTGTATGTTGATATCTCAATAAAGCTGTTAAAAAGAACTTTCACTACTTAGCTTTATGTTTTTCTGTTTCTGTCTATTTTCAATGCTCTTGAGTTACTTTTGTAAATAAAAAAGCTTTGAACATTTTCATGAAGGTGGGCTCTGGAATAAGACTAAACAAAAGAAAATCTAGACTTTTAAGAAAAATACTCTTGGCCGGGCGCGGTGGCTCACGCTTGTAATCCCAGCACTTTGGGAGGCCGAGGCGGGCGGATTGCGAGGTCAGGAGATCGAGACCACGGTGAAACCCCGTCTCTACTAAAAAATACAAAAAAATTAGCTGGGCGTGGTGGCAGGCGCCTGTAGTCCCAGCTACTCGGAGAGGCTGAGGCAGGAGAATGGCGTGAACCCGGGAGGCAGAGCTTGCAGTGAGCCGAGATTGTGCCACTGCACTCCAACCTGGGCGACACAGCGAGACTCCGTCTCAAAAAAAAAAAAAAAAAAAAAAAAAAGAAAAATACTCTTACAGAGTTATTCTTTGCTCAACTGGCTTGAACCTAATACTAATGAAGTCACCAATATAGTTTCTATCATTTTTGGGGAGTAACTATCTTCTGTAACTTTTATTGACATGAATTGTCCCCTTAGCCTCAGACTTCCTCCAAATATCTATTATTAGAATAACAATAAATGTTACATGAAAAGACTCCCAAATGACTTATTTCCAACTGGCCATTAGCCTTTTTCATTTTGATTTTTTGACGTCTGACAAACTCAAAATGTGCAGTACTGAATCAGCTTCTTTATTTTTTTATTTATTTATATATTTTTTGAGACAGAGTTTCACTCTTGTTGCCCAGGCTGGAGTGCAATGGCGCAATCTCGGCTCACTGCAACCTCTGCCTCCCAGGTTCAAGTGATTCTCCCTCCTCAGCCTCCCAAGTAGCTGGGATTACAGGCACCCACCACCACACTCAGCTAATTTTTGTATTTTTAGTAGAGACAGGGTTTCACCATGTTGGCCAGGCTGGTCTCGAACTCCTGACCTCAGGTGATCCACCTGCCTTGGCCTCCCAAAGTGCTGGGATTACAGGTGTGAGCAACCATGCCCACCCCCCACCCCCCCCCTTTTTTTAAAAGACAGTCTCACTCTGTCTCCAAGGTTGGAACTCAATGGCATGATCTCAACTTACAGCAAGCTCTGCCTCCTGGGTTCAAGCCATCCTCCCAACTCAGCCTCCCGAGTAGCTGGGATTACAGGTGCCCACCACCACGCCTGGCTAATTTTTGTATTTTTAGTAGAGATGGGGTTTCACCATGTTGGCCAGACTGGTCTCGAACTCCTGACCTCAAGTGATCTGCCTGCCTCAGCCTCCCAAAGTGCTGGGATTATAGGTATGAGCCAGCATGCCTGACCTGAGTCAGCTTCTTACCAAAACCTCTCTCTAATCACTTCTCTGTTTCTATCACATCTTCATTTCCCCTAGTGTTAAGCCCTAGAAATAATTTTGATTCTGTTCTCATCTTTTCTCTCATATCTTAGTATATGTCAAGTCCTGTTTACTTTAAGCTTCAAATTGTGTTTTGAATCTACTGCTCTGACAGCCACTACCACCAGCCTTGTCCGTACCCTATTTCCTGCTTCTAGTCTCTTCTCTCTAATCCTGTGTTTCTCAAGCAGTTTTTTTTTTTTTCATCATTGCCGCTATAAGGAGCCTTTTTAGGCTTTTTCTCCCTTAATTATCCCCATCACTGAAATATTAATACCACAGATAGACTATGTATCTGTTTATGCACTGTGGTCCTTTGAAGCTGTAATAATATCTAAGTCACCCCACCTCAACAAGAACCCACTTTCACCCAATGGGGGGTTATCACCCCCATGGAGAATCTATGTTCAAATCATTCTGTGTATTACTGTCAACCCGGGCTAATCTCTTTAAAGTACAATTTTAGCCATATCACTGCCCTTCTCAAAAACGTTCAGCAGGCTGGATGTGGTGGCTCATGCCTATAATCCCCACACTTTGGGAGGCTGAGGCAGGCAGGTCACTTGAGCTCAGGAGTTTGAGACCAACCTGGACAACATGGTAAATCCCCCACGTCTACTAAAAATATAAAAATTAACTGGGTGTGGTGGTGTGTGCCTGTAATCCCAGATACCTGGGGGGCTGAAGTGGGAGGATCGCTTGAACCTGGGAGGCGGAGGTTGCAGTGAGCTGAGATTGCGCCACTGTACTCCAGCCTGGGCAACAGAGCGAGACTCCGTCTCCAAAAAAATATGTTCAGCAGCTCGCAGCTCTCCCTCTTCCAATAAGACAGCATGCATAAACAGCCCGAGCCTGGCCTACATGTGTTCAATACATTTTAGTTTGCTTCACCCTTTTTCCTTCTCATTTCAATGCAGCTCTCTAACAAGGTTCTATCAATTCACTTTTGTATTAACTGTGCCGGAAGGTGCTTGTTTCCCTCATGTAGGCTAACACTGGGCTTTTCTCAGACTTTGATATTGTTACCACTGTGCTAGATCATGTATAAAGTTTTCTCTGCTTATGCCAGGTCACAATGATTTTCTGTTGAACACAGTATTCCGTATTCCTCATCTCAGTGAATGCCAGCATATCCATCCAACCTCCCAAATTAGAAACTTGGAAGTCACTTTTGACTTCCTCTTCTGAAATTCCCATATCTATTTGGTCAGGATTAACCATCAGTTCTGAGTAAGAAATGTCACTCAGATCTAATTGACTCTATCCCCACAGGCTCTTCCAGGCTAGAACTGGAGAAAGAGCATCCTGGCTGACCTCACTGCACTTTGCTTTTCATGACTTCCACCTCTGTCTCATACTGAAGCACTAATTCTTTTTTTTTCTTTTCTTTTTTTTTTTTTTGAGATAAGTCTCACTCTATCACCCAGGCTGGAGTGCAGTGGCACGATCCTGGCTCACTGTAACCTCTGCCTCCTAGGCTCAAGTGATTCTCCTGCCTCAGCCTCCTGAGTAGCTGGGATTATAGGCATGTGCCACCATGCCCAGCTAATTTTTGTATTTTTAGTAGAGATGGGGTTTCACCATGTTGGCCAGGTTGGTCTCAAACTCCTGACCTCAAGTGATCCTTCTGCCTTGGCCTCCCAAAGTGCTGGGATTACAGGCATGAACCACCATGCCTGGCTGATGCACTAATTCTTCAAAATAAAGAAATGCCTCATCGTGTCATTACCCTGCTTAAAAATCTCTCATGGCCACTGCCTTCAGGCTAAAAGTCAAATGCCTTGCCTTAAACAAGGGTCTCTACATTCTGCTTCCAACTAATATTGTTCTGCCCGCCACTCTATATACACAGAACTCTGGCCACACTCATCTCTTCATCAATAGCAGAGTCATCTAAGCCCTCACATGATTGTATGCCAATGGTACTTTATTTCTATGTCTAATATGTCACCTAACATATTGTATTGTAATTAGTCTGTTACATGTTTTTTTCTGCTCTTAGACTCATAGCCATTTGAAGGCAGGGAGTACAGCTTCTTGGTATCCCTGGTGTCTAGCACTCACTCTGAGAGTGCTGGATGATGGAATAAATGCACTTAGTTATAGAGCATCATAATGTTACTTAAATGTTTTATGCGGAGTCACAAAAATACAAGTCCTTGACAAGTAGGCTGAAAACAAAAATTCTCGATTCTACTTCTTTTGATTCTTCATTGTGTGATATGGCTTATAACAGGAGTTCAATAAAATTCTATTACATGTATTTAGATGGAGTTGATTCCTTGTTCTGTGAGTGGGCTTCCTTTTATCAATAGTAAGTTCATTTCCTGACCTTTTTTGTATACGCACTCTGTGTTAGCCACTGTGCTAAAAGGCTATAAAGGCTAGGGATATAGGAATGGACCAGGCAGACGTAGTCACAAGTCTCACATAGCTTACTGTCTCCCATGTCAATGACAATAGTTATGAGCGTAATAAATACCTCCCGAATGTTCTGCTGCTCCACCTCGTGCCGCTTGATCATTATTTTCCGCTTGAAGAAACGACAATTTTTGTCGTAGTACAGTCTCTGTTGAGTGAGAAGGTGGGCTTCCTCTTCAGCCTGCGTGTGCTGCAAGTTCTCTTTATGTTTGGAGATCCGCTCTTGCTTCTCTTTCTTGGGTGTGCTATGGTCCTCATTCATTTCCTAAAAAGAAGAGACAAAAACCAAGCTGGTCTCACTAAATGAAAGGGACTGTAACAGCTTATTGCAACTGAAGATTAAGTTATTTGGAAAGCCAATGCAAATGTAAGCACAGAAAAGCTTGGTGTTGCACATCCTTCCCCCAATTTTCTTTTATTTGCCCATTAATTGAGTATTAAGTGAGAGGGACACTTGTGAGTTTCCATATCTTTGGCTTCTCACTAACAGAAATTATTTGTTCACTCATTCACTCAACACAAACTTAATAAGCTCCTATCATGTGACAGTCAGTGTGCAAGATACAGGACACAAAGGTGAATAAAAGGCCATGATATCTGCCACCATGTGTCTTTATTATAGAATCAAAAATTAAAGAACCGCAGAAATGAACTAAAAATTACTGTGATCACTGCTTTGAAGAGGACGTACTTGTTCCTATAAGAATTTAACAGAAAATATTTAATCTTGGTAATAACTAAGAAAAATTAGTCGGAGTTAACCAGTGGAAAAGGAAAGGGAAGAATACTCTCAGTAGAGAAAACAGCATGTGCAAAACCCTAGGGGTTGGGGAGGAAACATGGTGCCATCAAGGGCTGAAACGTCAGAGGGGCTGGTGTAATGTAATATGAGATAAGTCTGGCCAGGTAGGAGGGACCATTGAGGCTTTACAGGCCGATATAAGGACACTGATCTTTAGTACAGGAGAAATGGATTTCATGATTGTGAGAGTGTCATAATGAGATGCATTTCAAAATGATTACTCTGGCTACCATAGGGAGAACAGAATGAAGGAGGCAAGAACATATGAAGATAGCTGGGAGGCTACTGGAAAGGTCCAGGCAAGAGAGATGGTAGTAGCTTGGACAAAGGAAGTAGTGACAAGACTGAGAGAAGTAGACAGATTCCAAAGAGAAGAGGTGACTAGCAAATGTCACTAGTTTGAATTTTAGGAAAAAACATTCTTCACTTGGGATGACAGAGTAAACAAACCATCTATATTTTCAAAAGGACAAAATTCACCATTTTTCCAGAACATCTGAGCAAAGGAAACAAAGCAGTGAATCAGGACAGTTAAGATGTTAAACTATGGTGCAAAGAAGAAGACTACTTGTTAAGAAAGTACAGTATACTCTTCTTTCTTCATTTGGTTAGCTACTCACTCAGCTAAAATCTCCTTTAATTGCTAACACCTATTTTACTTAATGTTTTGTGATGCAGATATCATAGACTATTTTATCTCTTAGCCAAGAAGTCTCTGTAAATCAACTTTCAACTATCCTGTTCCAGTGAAGCTGTAAGTGAAATCTTAGAATCAACAAGAGAAAGTGTTGTTTTCAGAGTAAGCTCGAGTAAGCAGGGATCACAAGAGGAAGCCTAGGTCATTCATCTCTTCATGCCGAGATGTCACTACTTGGTTTGCCATTAACCACTAGACTGCAGACCCCGATTCAAATATAATCACAAAAATTTACTCCAAAATCAAGAATAAATTATTTCTGGACCATCTATCATTCTGTATTAGCCATACTCCTGTTATCTATCAAAAGTGGGGATAATGAAAAATTTTTTTGTCATTCCAAGGACAATATCTGTAAGTATATCAATATTTAAATATGTATGCCATTTTAAATAGTCTGAACTAAGCTTTACTTCAGAAAAAGAAATATTAGCTTTTGCATAGAATGGTCTAGTGGGGTTATCTCAAATTGGCTTCTAGCTTTTTTTTTTTCATGAGCATGTTCAAAGACAGAAGTTTAGGCCTGTGGCCTTTTGCACTCATAAGTCTGAGTATGGTGAGCCAAAAATTGACGTATGCTTGAGGACTGAGTGGGGACTCTTAAAGGCTGTTCTGTGGGAAAATCTAGAAGGTAGAGTTCATGAAATCTCCAAATATCTCAATGTTACAAAAACTCAAAATGGTGGCCATAGTCATAAAGTATGGCCTCCAGTGGATGCGTGGAGTTAGAAATAAGGAAGGTATCTATTTATTTTATTTTATGATTTTTTTTTGAGACGGAGTCTCACTCTGTCATCCAGGCTGGAGTGCAGTGGTGTGATCTCGGCTTACTGCAACCTCTGCCTCCCGTATTCAAGCAATTTGTCCTGCCTCAGCCTCCTGAGTAGCTGGGATTACAGGTGCCCGCCACCAAGCTCAGCTAATTTTGTATTTTTAGTAGAGACGGGATTTCACTATGTTGGCCAGGCTGGTCTTGAACTCTTGACCTCAGTTGATCCACCCACCTTGGCCTCCCAAAGTGCTGGGATTACAGGCATAAGCCACCGTGCCCAGCCAAGGAAGGTATTTAGAGTGGAGAAAAACCTCAAAATTTCTTAGGCTATCTCTGATCCAGCAACATCATATTATGACATAAAAATTAAGCTCAAGCCAGTAACTCAGAGAAAATGGAAAGAATGTGAACCTTCTGAGTTGGGCTATCCTCTCTACACCCGGGTTTTCTAGACCTTTTGGTGTCAGAGATTCTACCCATTCAGCCAGTGTAAATCAAATACAATTTTCTGTTAGGTCTAACAATTACCAGTGGCTTACCTGGGCAGGGCAAAAAATCCCTAGGCCCACCCCAACCCCCTTGGTTTCACTTCCTAACTAAAAAAGAACTGGAGGAGAATCTTGCTAAGTCCTTTATTGCTAACCTACAAATCAGAATATGAGCTCAGGCCAGGCGTGGTGGCTCACGCCTGTAATCTCAGCACTTTGGGAGGCTGAGGTGAAGGATTACCTGAGGTCAGGAGTTCAAGACCAGCCTGGCTAACACGGTGAAACCCTGTTTCTACTAAAAATACAAAAAATTAGCTGGGCATGGTGGTGCACGCCTGTAATCCCAGCTACTCGAGAGGCTGAAGCAGGAGAGTTGCTTGAACCCGGGAGGTGGAGGTTGCAGTGAGCCGAGACTACGACATTGCACTCCAGCTTGGGCAACAAGAGCGAAACTCTGTCTCAAAAGAAAAAAAAATAAAGAATATGAGCTCAAACACATGATTTTATAGATACTAAAACAATGCCCCATATTGAATTTTATTAAACCTTAATACACTTAGTAAGTCTACAAAAAAGAAATACTAAGGTTTATGAGAAGAAAAGTCCATGGAGCTGCAGACAATTCACCTGTAAGTACTGGTAAAAGGAGAACTGAAGAAATTTGAGCTTTCAGATCAAAGTGCAGTTCTTTGGGAAGAACTCCTAAGTCCATGAGTGGTCTTCAACCAAATATTCCAGAATCAATCATTCATTTACCAAATATTCACGTGTACAGGGCACAGGGATACAGTTGTGAGCAAACAAAAACATGGTCTGTGCTCTTATGATGCTTACCAGTTAGTAGAGTAAGTAGCTCAAATCATTAAACAAATGTATAATTAAAGGCTCTAGTGTTAGGAAACCAGAGACATCTGTCTTAGTTGAGGCAGTTAGAAAAGGCTTCCTTAGGGAAGTGATATTAAAGTTAAGATCCTAATAACCAATCCCGCGTCATACAAGGAGAAGTAGGAATTAACCGAGCAGAATTGTGGTCAGGGAGGGCTTGGGGGTAGGGAGAACATCTTGGCGGAAGAAAAGGTATGTGGAAAGACCTTGGGGAAGGGTGGAGCTTGATAAATTTGAGGAACTGAAAGGTGACCATGGTGGCTGGTGCAGCGAAGAGTGGGTTGAGGGTAGCGGCAGCATTAGTGTGAGATGTCACTAAACAAGTAGGCTAGGAGGAGACTGTGTAGGGACTTCTAGGATTTTGACTTGTCCTAAAAGCAATGGGAGGACAATGGATTTCAAAACTATGCAGTAAAATGACCAGATTTATGGTTTGAAAAGATCACTTTGACTGATGTGTGGAAAATACATAGGAAGAAGACAAGAATGGTTTAGAGTTATATCAATGGTTCTTGAAATGTGGTCCCTGAAGCAGCAGCAGCAGTGTCATCTGGGAGCTTGTTAGAAACACACATTTTCAAACTCTACCCCAGAAAATCTAGGGATAGATTTTTAAAATCTGAAAATCTGGGGGTGGGTTAGCAATCTGTTTTAATAGCATTTTAGGTAATTTTTTTTTTTTTTTTTTTTTTGAGACAGAGTTTTGCTCTTGTCACCCAGACTGGAGTGCAGTGGTGCGATCTCAGCTCACCGCAACCTCTGCCTCTTGGGTTCAGGTGATTCTCCTGCCTCAGCCTCCTGAGTAGCTGGGATTACAAGCATGTGCCACCACGCCCAGCTAATTTTTGTATTTTTAGTAGAGACGAGGTTTCACCATGTTGGCCAGGCTGGTCTTCAACTCCTGACCTCAGGTGATCTGCCTGCCTTGGCCTCCCAAAGTGCTGGGATTACAGGGGTGAGTCACTGTGCCCAGCCAGCATTTTAGGTTATTCTAATGTAAAGTTTGAGACTCACTGGACTAGAATATTGATCACAATGCAAGACGAGTGAATGTTAAGATCCAACCATTCTAATGGCAACTTGGTGAGAACAAACATTGGTATCCTTACCTCTTTTATTTTTTCCTTACAAATCTTATACTGCTTCTTCTGACTTTCTAAGAAAGTTGTCAAATCTTTCTTCTGCTGGGCCAAGATCTGTTGCTGGAACTTCTTCTCATCTGCTGCAGCTACCTTTGCCTGATAAAATAACAAATACAATGTAGGATGAATCTGTTCTTTACACAGAATTCAGTGGTCTATATTCTCCAGTGCAGTAAGAGAGTCCATAGTGCTAATAATGTGACATTTTTGAACAAATAATAAAAAATAATTGTTTTTCTGATTTTCTTGTACCTTAAATAAAAAAAAAAAACCCAGAAATTTTCACCATTGATAAATACATTCTGGGCTGGGTGCAGTGGCTCACACCTGTAATCCCAGCACTTTGGGAGGTCGAGGCAGGCAGATCACCTGAGGTCGGGAGTTTGAGACCAGCTTGACCAACATGGTGAAACCTAGTCTCGACTAAAAGTACAAAATTAGCCGGGTGTGGTCGTGTATGCCTGTAATCCCAGCTACTCTGGAGGCTGAGGCAGGAGAATCGCTTGAACCTAAGAGGCAGAGATTGCGGTGAGCTGAGATCACAGAACTCCGTCTCAAAAAAAGAAAAAAAAAAATAGAAAAAGAAAAATACATTCTGAATTATGGGAAAAATATGAAGGTGAACCATAAACATGCTTTACTGAACACAAAAACATTCATGGGGTGAAAGGAGACCTAAGAAAAAAATTTTTTTTGAGATGGGGTCTCGCTCTGTTGCTCAGGCTGGAGTGCAGTGGCTCGAGCATAGCTCACTGCAGCCTAAAAATCCCGGGATCCAGTGATCCTCCTGCCTCAGCCTCCTGAGCTGCTGGGACCATAGGTGTGCAGCACCAGTCCTGGCTAAGTATTTTTAAAAAATGATCATAGAGACTGGGTCCCACTATGTTGCCTAGGGTCATCTCAAATGCTTGGCCTCAAGCTATCCTCTCTCCTCAGCTTCCCAAAGTGCTGAGACTACAGGCATGAGCTACCATGCCCGGTCAGAAGTAAGGATTATAATAAAGGTTGTTAAATCATATTGTTGATAGTCCAAAGGTTAAGTTGTAAAAATGTATAAATAACCATGCCTGGCCAGTTTTATTCCAAGAATCAAACTCTAACTGATTAATTATTCCAACTATCAGATTTTCCAGTGGTATCAACTCAAGTGTAATTGGAAAGCTAATGGCATTTTGTTTTTTTTTTTTTTTCTGAGACAGTCTCCCTTTGCCACACAGACTGGAGTGCGGTGGCATGATCTCGGCTCTCACTGCAACCTCCACCTCCTGCATTCAAGTGATTCTCATGCCTCAGCCTCCCCAGTAGCTGGGATTACAGGCACAAGCCACCATATCCACCTAATTTTTGTATTTTCAGTAGAGACGGGGTTTCACCATATTGGCCAGGCTGGTCTCGAATTCTTGAACTCAAATGATCCACCTGCCTTGGCCTCCCAAAGTACTGGGATTACAGGCGTGAGCCATTTTATTTATTTATATTTATTTATTTATTTATTTATTTATTTATTTATTTTTTTGAGACAGAGTCTTGCTCTGTCACCCAGGCTGGAGTGCAGTGGCGCGATCTCGGCTCACTGCAAGCTCCGCCTCCAGGGTTCACGCCATTCTCCTGCCTCAGCCTCTCCGAGTAGCTGGGACTACAGGCGCCCGCCACCACGCCCGGCTAATTTTTTGTATTTTTGGTAGAGACGGGGTTTCACCGTGGTCTCGATCTCCTGACCTCATTATCCGCCCGCCTCGGCCTCCCAAAGTGCTGGGATTACAAGCGTGAGCCACCGTGCCCGGCCGAGCCATTTTATTTTCTTAGGCACCTGCTGCAATCCACAACAGTCACACATCATGACATTTTTGGGGGTCCTAAATGAATAAAACACATACTATATAAAAGGTCATCCAATAAATACTGGCTTCTGAAAGTGACCAAATCTGTTTCTGGTAACCACTGGGTGAAGGATATACGTAAGACGAGCGACTTGGGAGATAGAGAAGGAATTATACTTCATGGCTCATGGCTCTTTTAATGTATCTTTTTTACCTGCAACTTCCATTATGGACAATTCTTCCATTATGAACAATTCTCACAACATATTTACCAAGTCAAATCCCAAGAAAGAATCTGACTGATTTATTTAATCAACATCATCCTTGTCTGGGCAGAGGTTTTCATGCCAGACTGCCTCACAGATTGATGGCTGTTGGGGGAAATCTTTCTTCTACAACCTGATTGTTCCTTCCATGTGGAGACAGAGAGAGACAGAGAGACCAAGAGAGACAGAGAGACCAAGAGAGACAGCAAGCTCAATTATGGAAACACCCTGGAACTGTGTCCCCAGTCACTGTATGCCCAGGGAGTACATGTCCACCACATTTTTCAACACTATGGAAGTCTCATGGGGGTGGCAGGAAAGGTGACTCGGTTTTAGCACTGCCTGAGCAGGCAAGTCTGCTTAATTTTGTTTTCCTGTAGAGATAAATCACCTCTTGAACCTAACATGTATCAGTAATAAAGATGATATTATGGGGAGGGGGAAGGGATAGCATTAGGAGATATACCTAATGTAAATGACGAGTTAATGGGTGCAGCACACCAACATGGCACATGTCAACATATATAACAAACCTGCACGTTGTGGACACGTACCCTAGAACTTAAAGCATAATAATAATAATAATAAAGGATGATATTATGACTATCTGCCTTACCCTTCTGTTTTTTTTTTTTTTTTTTTTTTTTTTTTTCAGACGGAGTCTCGTTCTTGTTGCCCAGGCTGGAATGCAATGGCGCGACCTGGGCTCACTGCAATCTCTGCCTCCCGGGTTCAAGTGATTCTCTTGTCTCAGCCTCCTGAGTAGCTGGGATTATAGGCACCTGCCACCACGCCCAGCTAATTTTTTGTATTTTTAGCAGAGATAGGATTTCACCATGTTGGCCAGGCTGATCTCAAACTCTTGACCTCAAGTGATCCACCCACCTCAGCCTCCCAAAGTGCTGGGATTACAGGCATGAGCTACCATGCCCGGCTGTTTTTTTTTTTTTTTTTTGAGATGAAGTCTCACTCTTGTCACCCAGGCTGGAGTGCAATGGCTCAATCTCAGCTCACTGCAACCTCAGCCTCCCAGGTTCAAGCGATTCTCTTGCCTCAGCCTTCTGAGTAGCTGGGATTACAGGCACTTGCCACCACGCCCAGCTAATTTTTGTATTTTTAGTAGAGACGGGGTTTCTCCATGTTGGCCAGCTGGTCTCGAATTCCTGACCTCAGGCGATCCACCTGCCTCGGCCTCCCAAAGTGCTGGGAGTACAGGCGTGAGCCACTGCGTCTGGCCTTTTTTTTTTTTTTTTTGAGACAGGGTCTCGCTCTGTCAGCCAGGCTAGAGTGCAGTGGCACAATCTCGGCTCACTGCAACCTCTGCCTTCTGGGCTCAAACAATCCTCCTGCCTCAGCCTCCCAATTAGCTGGGACTACAGGCACGTGCCACCACACCCAGCTAATTTTCAGCCTCCCAATTAGCTGGGACTACAGGCACGTGCCACCACACCCAGCTAATTTTTGTATTTTTTGTAGAGATGGGGTTTTGCCACATTGTCCAGGCTGGTCTTGAACTCCTGGGCTCAAGAGATCCACCCACCTTGGCCTCCCAAAGTGCTGGGATTATAGGTGTAAGCCACCACACCTGGCCTTGTCTGCTTTTAGAATTAGTTTAGAATGTGGATGGGGACAAGAGATGTTCCCTAGAAAACCCAAATAATTGCCGGACTCATTATTTGCTCCCTTTGCTCAGGGGCCCATCAGCTGTAGGCAGGGATTATCACTACTATAAGAGACTATTTGTAGAGCAGTTTTCTTTTGAAGAGGACTGTGGGTATGGCAGATACAGTAACAGACTTTTGTTGTGCACATTCTCAGAAGATGGCAGCATCTCATTTCTCTTTACTTGTACCCAGGCCACCATCAAGGGACTGACACTCAGAATATATATATATATATATATATATATATTTTTTTTTTGAGAAGAGACTTGCTCTGTTGCCCAGGCTGGAGTGCAATGGCACGATCTTGGCTCAGTGCAACCTCTGCCTTCCAGGTTCAAGTGATTCTCCTGCCTTGGCCTCCCAAGTAGCTGGGATTACAGGCATGAGCCACTATGCCCGGCTAATTTTTGTATTTTTAGTAGAGATGGAGTTTCACCATGTTGGCCAGGCTGGTCTCAAACTCCTCACCTCAGGTGATCTGCCTGCCTTGGCCTCCCAAAGTGCTGGGATTACAGGTGTGAGCCACCACATCTGGCTTCAGAATATATTTGAATGGACAAGAATGTAACATATATTTTCAGTTGCTATTTTAGCTCTGAACGACAATTTTACATAGCAGCATAAAATCTAGAAACCCAATTTTGCCACCCCCGAAACAACAGTTTTCCTCCATCCCCCACTCCTGCCTCTTGCTAACATCCTGCCACTGACCCCAACAGGCTGGGCTTGGTTGTGGCATAAAGGTGTGTGTGCACATACTGACCTCCTTTTCTATGATAGCCACTTGCTTCTTGGCCAGCTTCTCCAGCTCGATGGACGAGTTGTTGGCATGCGTCTCCACCTCCTTCTGTAGCTTGAGGCGGTGCTCGTCCATCTCAGCCTTCAGCTTGTTCTCCAGGGCGATCAGCTGCTTCTGGTGCTGGCGCCGCATCCGCTTATAACCTGACATCTGTTCCCGCAACTCGTTCTCCTGCTCATGCTCATGGATCTGTCGTGTAACCTGAATTGGATTAGGAAACAGAACTCAGGTAACCAGGTTCATGGGAGACAAGCTTTCAGGCAAAGTAGAAGGGCCCTGTGGCATAATTTTATCCATCACCTTCACCATCAATTTACCTACTGTTTAGTGAACGCTCACCCGTAGGGGGCACTGTGCTAGACAGACACTCTATGTATTTTATCCCTAGTCCTCAAAACCATCTCATTCATTCATTCATTTCATTCATGAGGTAGGTGATAACATCTCAGTTTTATAGTTGAAGAAATTGAGTCTTGAAAAAAACTCTTTATTCAGGCCACGCACGGTGGCTTACGCCTGTAATTCCAGTACTTTGGGAGGCTGAGGTGGGCAGATCACTTGAGGTCAGGAGTCGGAGACCAGCCTGGCCAACATGGTAAAACCCCGTCTCTACTAAAAATACAAAAATTAGCCAGGCATGGTGGTAGGCACCTATAATCCCAGTTACTCGGGAGGTTGAGGCAGGAGAATTGCTGGAACCCAAGAGGCGGAGGCTGCAGTGAGCTAAGATCATTCCACTGCACTCCAGCCTGGGCGACAGAGACTCTTGTCTCAAAAAAAAAAAAAAAAAAAAAAGAAATTATTTATTCAGTCAAAATATGTTTACATATTTTTGATATACCATCACACATATTACATGTTCACAGTAACACAGCTAATAAGGACTGGATTGGGAATCAGGCCCTTCTCTGTATAATTCCAGAGCCATGTTATTTCTACTATACCAAGATTTCTCACCAACACTACTGAAAATGAGCCGGATAATTATCTGTGGTGGGGGCCATCCTGTGCATTGCAGGATGTTTAGCAGCATCCCTGGCCTCTATCCACTAGATGCCAGTAGCACCTCCCACAACATGACAATGAAAAGTATCTCCAGATATTGCCAAATGTTCCCTTGGGAACAAAATTCCTCTAGTTGAGAACTACTACACTGGTTTGTTTTGTATGTGTGTGTGTGTGTGTATATCTCTGTCTATCTATCTATCTATCTATCTATCTATCTATCTATCTATCTATCTATCTATCTATCGATCTATCTATAATTTATTTTTTAAGGATCATGTCTCTAACAGTCATAGACCTTTTAAACTAGTCTGAACATGATTTATTTCCTATTCCTAATATGAAGAGGTGAGTATAAGATCAAGAGATCTCTTAAATCATGTCTCCCCCATCCCCTTCTCTACAAAAGAAATGTTACCAAATTATAATACACTCACTCACTCTCCTAAAGAGGATAAAGCATTGCTATGATTTTTGGAAGGCTACTTTCTGAATAACTTTTCCTTAACTCATTTTCAAGTGAACATCCAACAAATTAAAGCTTGTAAATGTACATTTCAGCACCTCTTGCTCCTCTCTATTAAATTTTTTGTGATTTTCTAGTCCTTCCTTCAATTTATCTTCTCTCTTTATTTTCCTGATCACTTCCTCCCTATTTTTCCTATTTTAGAAAAAAATCTTAATTCCAGGATTGTAACTTTAGTCTTGTTCTTCACTAAGTGATTTGGTCACTCCTATCTACTGTAAGGCCCATCTCCCCAGCCTAACACCCAACCAAGTTTTACAGGAAATTTTCATGCTGCTATTAATTTTCTGTACTATTTTCAGTTTATGGGTTAAAATACATTTTATACAAAGAAGAGTTTGTTTCTCTGCTCTTTTTAGAAGGTGGCCCTGCATACTAAATTGAGTCCTTACTAACAAGAGAGTGCTGTTCTGTAACTAGATAGTATTATCAAAGTACACCATTAAACATTAGCCAAACTTTGAAACCTTTCCAGCTGGAAACTAACACTGGGTTTCATATTCATTTCTCTTTTCTGAAGGATAATACTCTTTAAAGTATTAAGAATAAGAGCAGAGGATATTTTAAGACCAAAAAAGGATAGCATCACCCAAAAGGCACCTAACCCTCTAAAGAAAATAAATGATCTATTTTATTATCAGAATTTTTTTTTTCTTTTTTTTGAGACAGAGTCTCGCTCTGTTGCCCAGGCTGGAGTGCAGTGGCACAATCTCGGCTCACTGCAAGCTCCGCCTCCCAGGTTCACGCCATTCTCCTGCCTCAGCCTCTCCGAGAAGCTGGGACTACAGGCGCCCACCACCACGCCCGGCTAATTTTTTTGTATTTTTAGTAGAGACGGGGTTTCACCGTGGTCTCGATCTCCTGACCTCGTGATCCGCCTGCCTCGGCCTCCCAAAGTGCTAGGATTACAAGTGTGAGCCACCGCGCCCGGCCAGAAAATGTGTTTTTTAATGGACATATTTCAAGATAAAAGGAGGAAAAGAAGTAGTCTGAAATATATGTATCAATTTTACTTCTTCACGCTTATGTTTCTGAAGTACAACTTTAAGGAAGAAACAATTCTAATCAATAGAAAGGATACCATTTAGTCCTTTCTGAATTCAACTATTTTTCAGAAAAACATGGCAGTAAAGTATCAGGGTAGGGTAATGAATTTTAGATATGTTTTAGCTAGAACCTTTTTCTTATTTTAGCATTCCTTCTTTAATCAGATTCCCAAAGCTGAGGCATGGCACACTCTAAGCTATCATGACACATTTAAAACTTGCCATAAGCATTGGCTTACAGCCAATAAAATATTCTCAGGATGGTCATTTCCCTAAACCAGGAGGCCTAAAGATAAAAGGGAAATGAGTTGTGTCAAGAAAATTTGCTATTTCAATTGGTGGATGGGTCTCTGTAAAGAGGGTGGCTTTCTACTTCTACCAGATGACACCTGGTACAAGGATGTGGCAAAGAAAATTTACAGAGCTCAATCTGCTATCATTGTACATCACTGAATTCCAGGAGAGACATTTTGCTTTTGAATGCTTCCCATAATGTGGATAATTACCTTCTTAAACTCCTAATATCACCTTTCATTTGTCACAACTAAACTTTCTAAGTTTCAAATTGTCTTTTTGGGTACATATAGAGATACTAAGCTTTATAATTCCATGCTCAAGCTGGATAGATGAATTTAAATAAAAGTATAACCAGATATTTCAGTTATAAAGTCTAACATGAAATATACAAAAAATATGATATTTATAGTTATGTGTGCCTGTGTGTCTTAAGTGTACACTATGAGTTTTAAGAATACACCTTTTGGTCAATAAAATAAAAAATAATAGCCCATAACTTTTTCATGCATATAGTTTAAAAAGTGCTTTCACATATAATTTACCTCTTTAATTTTTAGAAGGCCTTGGATTCCTATGGTTCTTGAATTGCCTGAGGAAATTCATATCACCAAGGCAGAAAAAGAGTGACTATTTTCTGTTATAAAGTAATAGAGGGAATCAACACCCAAAAAAGTCAAAGCTAGAGAGAGTGGTAAGTCTAACTTACAAATTGAGTAAGTCTGAAATGGGAGAAAGTTATAAAGATGTAGTGACTGTAGTTTTTACAATGGCAGTCTCAAAAATGTGATCAACTAAAAGTGGGCAGTACCACCTTGCTCTACCCAGTGGATTGCGTGGAGAAAAACCTTATCTATCTCTTACTATATAACTGACCTTGGGCAAATTACTTAACCTCTTAAAGTCTCTCAGTTTCTTAATGTGTAAAGAGAGAGGAACTGCTACTATCTTCCTCAGGGTCGGAGGACTTTCTCATGTGAAAGTGCCTAGCAGGGTGTCTGACTCCTAGGAAATGCTCAATGTATGCTGGTTTCCTTCCTTCTGATGCCAGGCTCTGCGAAGCATGTACCTTTGCCCTCCACTTAGTATTTCTGGTGATGGAGACACAGATCAGAAGAAGTGGATCCAGAAGAAAGGGCACATTTAAGGAAAAAGAAAAACAAAAACAACTGTATCTGTATCCAGGTTGTGGATTATAAAATTATGTATAATTTCTGAATCTGAATTATTACTCATTTCATGTATCTAGAATATGAAAAATAAACAAATAATAAATAATGTACCACGAAAAGGAAGACTAAAACTTTTTTTCTAAAGGTTTCTACAGCTGTTCAATGCTACTTTATTTAATTCCAGCAAAATTCGGCCCTAAAACAAACCACTTCATCTGAAGTGCAGAGTGTCTCTACCGTTTACAAAACACTGCACTAGAAGGGTAATAAGCAACTTCCTGAACATAAAACAAGAGCATGGTGGCTGATAATGTTACCCTCTTAAGAGATCAAAGCCAACTTACAAGATTAATAATATGTAGGAATGAAAATTATGCATATGATAAAAGTGGCCACCTCAGCACTTAGAACAAACGAAATTTATAGCAAGTTCTTAAAAAGAATACAGTGAGTCACATTTTGGCATTAGAAACTTAACATTCTATTCTTTAGAATACCTAAGGAAAAACTGTTTTTAAGTTTTTGCTAAAAGTAATGACTGATAACAGGCAATTCTGCATTTATAAAAGAATACGTTATGAAGAATTCTGAAATGCAAACTTATAAATCCAAATTCGCATGTGATAGCAGGGCTGGAGGTGACCTCATTCATTCGTTCATTCATTTATTCAACACACATTTATTGACAGACTTTGACCATATGGGTTGGGCATGTAGATTGGACAGCATAAGTGAGAAATGGTATCAGCAATGACCTTAGTGAGTTAAGAAGCCAAGAATAAGTAAAGAGATATGCAATATTTTGATAAGCATCCTCTGGTATACTGTACAGGAAGAGAACACATTTTTAAGCATTTAGAAACAGGACTGGGCTCATGAGAGCTGAAACAGTAGCATTTACTACTGAGGCTCTCATATTTTTATTCTTATGTATCAAATTCATTCAAGTATCAAATTGCACAATTAGCTGAATTATTAGGGTGCATTTTAAAAACTCCAAATGAAGACTCTTTTTTTACGAGTCTTTCTATCGAATCTGGCAAAGGGAAGTAAAAGAATCTATATTTGCATGAATAGAACAATAATACTTTTCTCCTACATGCCTCCTTGGGAATTCCCCTCTCATGCCCTTCTCCCTGACATGTGTTCTAACATAAATTTGCCTGTATAATGCAGTCACAGGTGAATTTGTGTTACAACACATATTAGGAAGAGGGGCAGTGAGAATTCCTTCACAAAGCCAAAGGCTGAACTCTGATAGATACGGTGCTCTTTATATTAATATCTCTATCATGTAAACAGCCAACAGCCTCGGACACTACAAAGTTTTCAGAAGAAACGACATCAGATGTAGCAACAGCTGAAAACACCCTCATGAATCACTAATATAATTAAAATATGAGGCTCTCCATAAAAACTCAAGGAAGGCACATCTCAAAGGCCCAAGAAGTCAGATTAGTGATTCTGCAGAACTATATAAACAACTCCTTTTTCCAGATAACACGAGCCCAATATGAACTTCCTTACAGAAGAAGGAAAAGAAAGGTTAAAATACAGATGCCATGAAATACCCTTCCTTTTCCTAATTCTTCAAAATAAGGGCAATAATCTCTGCCCTTAGAAAATTATAATAAAAATTATACAATTGTAATAAAAAGTTACAATGCTAAAGTTTTCTCAGGATTTCATCTGGTATCAAAGTTTATAGTCCTTCCTTATCCTTTGTTACAAATGCAACTGTGCAGCAGTGCATAATACAAAAATCTCAGTTATAAGGTGCCAAAATAATAAAGGCATGTAGCAATACAGGCCCAAAGCCCATGGGCTTCTTCATACACTTGTCAGTAACCTCATTCAAAAGCACAATGTTGAAAGTAATACTAAGGGGGAAAAGCACAAAGCCAGGTCTCTTTTAGGCTATGTTGAAGAAGTAGGCTCATAAACAAATTTTAGGAAGACTAATATCTTTGTCAGTTTGCAAGTAGATTTACAATATGCATTTCATCATTTATTTATCTAGTTATTGAAAAACTAATTTCTAAATTCCTTTTTCCTGTTCACCTTTGGACCTCTTTGTGACTTGTTAGCACCTCTACTAGAAGATGTTAAAGAAAGAGTAAAACCAAAATAAATGATAAATAAATATAGTATTGCCACCAACTATGAGAAGGCAAGGTTTCAACAATGACTTGATTTTTTATTATACTGGACTTTCACTTTCCCATGATCTTGCTCTTACTTTTATGTCATTTTAGTCATTTTCATTTGAGCTGGGGTCCATAAAACACAACAGAATTCATAATATATTTTTTAAAATTAAATATTTTATGATATTCCAGTGTCCTGATTTATACACTACTATTGGCATTAGGCTTTAAAATAACATAGTGGGTAGAATTGTAGTACTTGGTAATATACATTAAAAAATTCATACCCATAGTTAAAGATTGTTCAAAATGGGACATGGAACCATATAACACCATACCTTTTCCCTTCCATATTTTTTCCCTCCCTAAAAGCCACTAGATACAAATACCACTGAACTCTGGTAAACTTCCACCAATCCCAACCATGACTCCCAAAGCACTACGTTTAGAGAGGGCACCCCATAAAAAACAACTTGTTTTGTGGCTAAAGCAACAGCATATCAGCTACTCTGTTTGTAACTTAATATAGGAGCAGGGGCCTTTTAGCAAATCAAAACTTCATTAGAGAGACTGGTTGCAGCTGTTCTCTGGATGGGCACTAGGAAGCCTGTAGGATTCAGAGGGTTCCTGAGGACACTGCCCATAGCCCTGAGGTGGCATAGTAGGGAAGCAGCTTTTATCATCCACAGAGAAGACTGTGATGGCTGATATACACACAGAGTAGCCCTGGGTGAGTTCACAGATGCGAGTGTGAGATTATTCTGGCATGGCTGTAGTAATCTCTTGCTGGGAGGTAGGAGAGGTCATGAATATATGATGTGGGAATGAGGGTGTGGCAAGAGAGAAAAAAGAACCTGTCCCAGAGGGGGAAAGCCACTTGGTATAATGTCTGCTTCACATGTAAAACCACTGATGGTGCTCGGATGCTCAGAGCTTGTTATCATTTCTCCACTCATTTTAACATGAACGGGTCTGGATAAAGGTACAAGTCTCACAAGAGTAGATGGTAAGTAGTCATAGTTCTCTAAAGCACCATATTTCTTCTTTTGTCAGATATCATGGCATGAAGATAATGATTATTTGGTAATCTCATGATCCTTTATCTAGACTCAAAAGCATATTTTTAGGTGCTTAACAATCATTAGCAAATACATAGTGGACATTTTAAGATCTCCATTACATAGTGTAGCATTCCTTTAAAATGAAAAATTGCTCATCAAAGAGATTATAAGAAACTTCTACATAAAGGAACTTAAAAGTGGGCTTATTTATAAGCAGTTTAAATTAAATTGCTTGCTTTTAGACAGCAGCAGGCATAGCAATATGTAGGTGCTTTAACTTCCATTTTTCCTTGTATTTGGGTTTTTAAAGGTTACAATCCATTATACATTTCAAAGATAATCGAAGCCTTTAAAAGACTTGAGAAATAAAAGTAGAAATCAGGTTTAAAAAATAGGACAAGAAAAATGATCATTTCTGGGTCGGCCTCGGATGATGTCATCATAGGTTCTAAATGTAATAGCCAAGCAGTGTACACTAAGTCTTCCTGCCCATGTGACCTCTAACATCGATTTGGGCAAAACATCGAATGTTTCAATAATTTTTTGGCTGAGAAGTGAGATTCAGAAGCAAAAGATTAAAGAGAGTTTAGAGTGCCAAGGATGAAACGATGTGAGTGTGTGTGTGTGTGAGTGTGAGCGCGCACGCGCACGCGTGGGGGGCCGAGGGGAGGAGGCATGAAAACTAACTCTTCCAGCACACACCCCTTTTGCTACTACAAGGGCATCCAGCAATCACATTTGCAATAGTAAAAATGCTGAAGAATCCTACAGTCTCTTTTCTTCCACAATCAGCCCTATCCTCTCCTACAAAGACGTTCTTGCTTTATTGGTGCCAGGAATTTCTTCAGGGGTTAAATGGGGAAGTGCAGCCACTACCATTGTTGCAATAAATAAATGAATGAACCAGAACGAACCAGCAATCCGTCCCTAGGAAGCAAGTATCTTATTTTCTACAATTATATACATTATCCAGCAACCATATATTTTTTAAAATTATATTTTATCTTTTGATGTGTGTGTATACATTATAGACACATATGCATCTATACAAAAAGAAGCACAGTGCCCTGCATACATATATAGATCAATACCTTAAAAAAAATTTAGCATTATTTATTTCAATGAAAAGACAAATAGCTTTTAAAAAATTGGACAGGCTAGCAACTTCATCTCAAAGGCCTTATATTTTGCATATACAAACACACACACACATACACAGACACACACACACACACACAAAGGTTTTTTTTTTTCCATGCCATACACAATGCTAAAATATCTGAAATCAGGTTGCTATGCCAACAGATTTTTTTCATAAAATGAATAAAATTATTAGGAGAGAGAAAACATTCTTGACTCCTTTCCTCCCATCCATGAAGCCGAGAGAGGCTCAGGGAGGGCGAGAGGCTGCCAGATGGGGAGGAGGGGAAGGAAGGGAAGGTGGGTAGAGGGGTGTTTGCTTACCAAAGATGCTGATTTGATCGTGGCAAAGCGCTCTCTGTTCCGGTAGTGGAGGGCCTGGCTCTGAACTGACTGGGTAGGCCGCGGCTCAGGCCTGGGATCGCCGTGGCCCGCCTCATCCCTTATGAATACATGATCCTGCAGAAATGGATAAAAACAAGGAGAAAGTCCAGCTGTGCTCTTTCCTCGCCGGCTGCCTCTCTCTCACCCCTCTTTCTGCACAAGCACTGCTGTTTGAAATGCATAGTTTAGCTCTCTGCTAGTCCCCGCAGCTCCCACGGTACAAAATGAATAAGCAACACATTGCAGCCTTCAGTTAGGAATGTCAGCTGATCGCTAGTGGGATGCCTTCTGAATCCCTGGCAGGCTTTTTCTTTACCTCCAGAATTACATATATGCAAAAGAAAAAAAGAATAGAAAAAATAATGCAATGTACAGACTCCTTAGAACAGTTTGCTTAAAACGCTGTAACCAGATAATTCCTTTAAAAATGTCATGTCCATGTCTAGCAAGGAGGATGCTGGTGGCTTTTAACATAAAAGCGAGCCTCCGCCTCATTCCCTTGAAAGATCTGCTTTCTCAATTTAATTTTATTTGAGATCTGTTCGGTAGGATCATCGTTCTGCCTAGAACCAATGTAGGCTTGTGCTGAACTGCCTCTCTATCTTGTGCTGGGAAGATTCGGCAGTCACTGAGGGATCCTGCTTTCCAGTCATGATCGTACACAGTTCTAGCACCTTCTCTCTACAGCTTCTGAAAGGATTTTTTTTTAGATTTAAAGCGACAGGCGTACAATTTTAACCAAATGATACTTTCACAAATTCTTCTTCAACTCAGCATCGGTATGGTCACCAGAGTGAGTAAAGCTGGAATTTAATGTCCTTGACTGATTTAATCAAGCCCATGCTTCTTGATAGGCAAAGATAATTAATCTTGTTCTAACGCCCAGTGAAAAAATAGCATTCCCTGGAAGGATAGTAATGGATGTTTCTTAAATGCAACTGAAATGACTTTTAAAGGGGAAAATGCTTTCAAAGGATGATGTTCCTCTCTAGAAAGATGAAGTAGTGGCCAGTCATTAAGTGGCTATAACCCTTCAGAAAAAAGGACGCTATAGTAATTTGTACCTCAAAAACATGTACAACCATGGGGGATTTTAAAATAGTACATGTTCAGGGTGGAAAAGGAGAAATTAATTCCTTATTTCCCTAGGGTTTTAGGAGAAACCATTTGTGAGAAGTCAGTATTGCATTTTATCCATGACCACTTGAAATTTTTTATAATGGCTTTTTTCTTCATCAGGAAACAAAAATTAAAAAGGTTTAGAAAATACAAAATTTTATTATAGTCTAAAATTTTGGGAGAAATTAAATTTTACATCCAGATTTTTATGTAAAAGCCAAGACCCAAGATTAAATTGGGCTGATTTTCTTTTTCCTTTTATACATTTAAAATGCTTTGATGTATTGGGAAGGTATCTACCATTACACCTACATGGAGAATTTTTTTAAATTTATGTATTATAGCTCAAATAATGAAGGGATTGTTAATAAACTTGACATTGAGGGCATATATATCAAATTCAAGTATATTCTGCAGCCACGCTGTCCAACAAGATAGTGACCAGCCACATATGACTATTTTAATTAAAAATTAAATTCAATTAAAATTAATTAAAACAAAATTAAGTGCAAAATTGAGTTCCTAAGTCATAATGGCTATGTTTCAATCACTTAGCAGCCATAGTTAGTGGTGCCATATTGGTGGCTTATAAAACTTGTAAGTTTTTAAAACTTATAAGAAAACATTTGAAGGGTCAGTTAAAATTATTCTACATGATTTCTCGCGAAATTTGAACTCCTATTTTACAGGGAAGAGCAAGAACGTGTGTAATTGGGATTCATGCACTAGGCTTAAGGTTCTAAAGAGGAAGGCACTGGGACCTGCTACCATTTACATTACTGCATCTTTGCCAATAAATTTATGTACAAAATTCAACTGAATATTACAGTGCCAGAAAAGCGAGCAGCTCTTAAATGCCAGTAATCGGAAGAGATATGCTAGGTGGAGGCCTGTGATTTTATAGGAGGCCTTAACAATTCATAGTTTTGGTAAACATTAATTGGCTAACTTACCAAGTACATTGATTGAGGGGGAGACCTCAAATACGTGGGCAACAGCTCAGTTTCGCATTGTAATAACTTGATTTATAAGGATAACCAATGACACTAGAATCCACATTCTCCACAGGACAGACCAAAACAAAATTTATTCATGTACAAATATGTGCAATTTTATTAGTTTGTTTTACCTCTGATAAAAATTAACTCCTTAGAAACATGGTTTAGGGCTTTGCTTCTCCAATTAAAAGCCACAATGTATTTTCTAAGTTTACTAAATTGAGGAAGTTGAAGTACACCAGAAAAATTAAAACTTGAAATGACACTGATTTTAGCTGACACATATGTAATTAAATAACTCAAGTATATTTTTAAAATAATGCTATTTTTATAGTCCAAATAACAGGTTCAAAATTTTAACCCACTTTAAATATAATAATACTAATAGTATAATTCTTTGCTTCCCCCTACATTTTTTTCCTTTTATAAAATCATTGTTAGTTTTCCAGATCATTTTCACAGCAGAGATCACCATCACTAAAAGTCTTCAAATATTATACAAGAGACCACAAAATGGAACAAAATTTTCGTCTAACAGTGGATATTCGTTTCAAGTGCATTAGGAAATGAATTTTAAAATATTCACTGCATAAAACAGGTTCAAAACTCCAAAGACAGCTTATGAAGCTATTTAAAAATGGGAGAATATAACTTGAGAAGTAAGCTCAAAGAAATTAAAGTATCAACTTTACTGGAAATATTTTCTGTTGGTTATACTGCCCCTTTAAGTAACAGTGCCTTTGTAAAACACCACTATACCTGGCTCCCAGAGTTTCTGAACTGCACACATCTTAAGATTAACAATGGAAAGGGTTAATTTCTATTTTTATGCAGTTATACACTAGATACAGATTATTTACAAATGATAAGGCTGAAATCTTCAAAGAATGATTTTAGAAGATTAAGAATAATAAATCTACTTTGCCAAGGCAAAATATATGGCATGGTTATAATTTATTTTTAAAACATTATCATCCAGGAACAAACAAAAATAACTCCTTGAAATACCAGTTTTAAGTAAACCTACGTTAACCTGGTAAACTTACCACGTTGTTGTTTTTTTGGTTTTTTTTGTTTTTGCTTTTTTTTGAGACAGTCTCGCTCTGTTGCCCAGGCTGGAGTGTAGTGGCACTATCTCAGCTCACTGCTACCTCTCCACCTCCTGGGTTCAAGTAATTCTCGTGCCTCAGCCTCCTGAGTAGCTGGGACTACAGGTGCGTACCACCATTCCCGGCTAATTTTTTTGTATTTTAGTAGGGATGGGGTTTCACCATGTTGCCCAGGCTGGTCTCAAACTCCTGAGCTCAGGCAATTTGCCTGTCTTGGCCTCTCAAAGTGCTAGGATTACAGGCATGAGCCACTGCGCCCAGCTCACGACACTGTTTCATTATAAAAAATAAATGTCTTCAGATTAAAAAGGAAGCTGCCATAATATTTGTTCAAAATCTTCGGTAAAAAGAATTGAATTTCTATAAAAGAGTGAAATACGTGAAGCATGAGGCACACAAACTTTACTATTATAACTTAGACAAGGGGCTTTCCTTTTATTTGGAAGTCTTTCCTTTAAGTGTCTGACCATTACACTTCTGAAATGAAGGTTCGTAGTGTAGGCACTTGCCTAGTTTCTTTTTCTAAATATATTTTCTTCCCTTACAGAGCTGGAGTCTCACTATGTTGCCCAGGCTGGTCTTGAACTCCTGGGCTCAAGCAATCCACCCACCCTGGCCTCCCAAAGTGCTGGAATTACAGGCGTGAGCCACCGCACCCGGCTACTTGCCTATAGTTTCTAAATGAACTTGACTTTAACCTAGAAGTCACTCCTCTGGACTCAGTTGTGCTTTGGGTTTACTTTTATCACAGTACTCATCACACTTACTTGTCTGCCTCTGCATAAGGCTGTGGGCTTTTTGAAGGCAGAGTAAATGTCGTTTGAAAAATCTCAGTCTCCCTAGCACCTGGCATAGTGCTTGATACTTAGTAGGCATTCAGTAAATGTTTGCTGAATAAACAAACACAAGAATATAGGTCTGAGGAGATTTTGAGAAAATGACATTTTCTTTTGGATTATTTAACAGAATTCAAATTTGTATTTCATAAAAACCTGCCACTCTGTACTCTAAGGAAGTCGTAAAATAGTGACACACACATAAGCACACCTTTACACAGTGGGGTGCAGGGGGATGTATCTAAAAATGGCTTTTATCCGATGATGAGAAACCTTTCTATAGACTCCCACACTTTCTACGCTGTGGAGAAGGGATCAGCAGACCCACCACTTTTCTTTGTTTTGTTCATTTCAAAATTATTAAATTATTGTCGAAGCAGGTGTAGCTATCAAAAGCTGGGGCTGGAGGAAGGGGAGGAGAAGATGAAAAAGCATATCTTAACTTGGAAGGATAGTTGGAGAGAAAAGATGACTAGCAAAAGGCTGAGGAGAAGTGTTGTATGACTGCTCTGTTTAAAAACATTACCTTCATATGTTAATTTACTTTTACTTTGCCAAATGTGAGTTGAAGAGACAAAGAACCCACGCCTCTATTCAGCAAAAATAATAGGAAAGGCCACTGAAGCAAGTGAAAATTAAACTAGAATATCCTATTCCCTCAAGGACATTTCTTTTTTTTTTTTTTTTAATCCCGCAAAGGTGGTGAAAGCTGTTCTTTTTTTAAAGAGGGGAGGGGAAAAGAACTAACATTGACTAATAGGAAGGGTCAAATAAAGCTTTAGGAGTCAGGGTAGGATGGCTTTTTTTCCCCCTCCACCAGACGGAGTCTTGCTCTGTCGCCCAGGCTGAAGTGCACTGGCACCATCTTGGCTCACTGCAACCTCTGTCCTCCCCGGGTTTAAGCAATTCTCCTGCCTTAGCCTCCGGAATAGCTGAGATTACAGGCGTGTACCACCACGCCCAGCTAATTTTTGTATTTTTAGTAGAGACAGGTTTTCGCCATATTGGCCAGGCTCGTCTCGAACTCCTGAACTCTTGATCCACCCGTCTTGGCCTCCCAAAGTGCTGAGATTAAAGGTGTGAGCCACCGTGCCTGGCCAGTAGAATGACTTTTTTAAACAACAGTTTCTGGAGCACTTATTCTATTTTATAGAATGAAGTGTTGCCCCATTTAAAAAAAAAAAGAAAAAAATGTTCTCTAAATAATCCCTAGAAAGGGACCCTTATGACTGGCGTTCAATAAGCGTACCTAAAATAACACTGATTCAAGAACAATGCTTTTAATATATTAAAGTCTTATGATCTATACTAATAGAAGGCAGCAACAGGCAAAGGGAATTAATTTTATACTTTAGTAAAATAAAAATACACCTTTTGATTAACAAATTTAAAAGATTTTGCTGCTTAGGATAATATTAAAATCTATTTGCTATGGCTCTATACACAATGATTTTAAGCAGTAGGATGGAGGCTCAGAAGCAGGCTAGATGACAAGGAAACAATCTGGATTAAAAATTTGTACCGGAGTCACTTGTGAATAATCAAGAATTGAGGTGTGAAGTCGTGTCCTTGGCCATCTTCAATTTAGTTCACAGGACATTTATTGAGCACTTACTATGTAACAGACACTGTGCTATGTGGTAGGTGAAAAAAAAGGTTCCTGAAGAACTACCAGGCTAGAGATGTGGTGATGTTCTTGCTATTGAAAAAAGTAGTGTGGCCAACACTAGCCAGGGGGAAAAATAAGTAGCTAAAGTTTGTTTTGTCAGAATATGCTTTTAGCCTTATCAAATCATTCTTGCTCAAAAAGAAGATTGGATTGGGCTGGGCACGGTGCCTCACGCCGGTAATCCCAGCACTTTGGGAGGCCGAGGAGGGTGGATCACGAGGTCAGGAGATCGAGACCATCCTGGCTAACAGGGTGAAACCCCGTCTCCACTAAAAATACAAAAAATTAGCCGGGCGTGGTGGCGGGCGCCTGTAGTCCCAGTTACTCGGGAGGCTCAGGCAGGAGAATGGCGTGAATGCAGGAGGTGGAGCTTGCAGTGAGCTGAGATTGCGCCACTGCACTCCAGCCTGGGCGACAGAGCGAGACTCCATCTCAAAAACAAATAGATAAATAAATAAATGAATAAATAAATAAAAGAAGTTTGGATTAGGATTCCCTCAGGGCCTGGGAAAGACCAGAGTAGAGGCAAGGACTGGAGAGTAAGTAACCTGGAATTCTGATGTCAGAGGAAAATTTTCAGTGTCCCACTTTACATTTTGGGGGCTTGATCTGTGGTAGAACTGTCCTGCTAAAATCAAGGCATCTTTATTCTGGATGCAGAGCAGTTAAGTGCAAGTCATGCTCTCACTAGCTACTCATGGATTTCATTTTATTTGTTTTTTTAAGGTTCTTCTTTGAAAAAGCAAATTTATTTCCTATCCAAAATGGTAATCTGTTTCAGATCTGTTTTGACTATTAGTCAAATTAATTTGACTAATTTAAGATATGTCTGCTCGTGAGCCGAGATTGCACCACTACACTCCAGCCTGGGCAACAGAGCGAGACTCTGTCTCAAAAAATTAAAAAAAGAAAAGAAATGTCTGCTTGATTATAACAATCAAGGGACAAAAGATTCCTTCTCCCATATTCATATATTTTGGTATTTATTAAGCATGTTCTTATTGTGTTGGGTATTCATTTAATTTTCATTTAACTATCATTTAACTTTTTCAAACTGCAAAGATAGCTAAGATTATTTAACCCTTTTGATCCATTATGTTCAATGAACCAGTAGAGTATGATATTTAATATTTGGTAATTAATTTATTCCTTGCCTTCTTTTTGGTTTTGTTGGTCTATTCATTCATTCCACAGTTATTTACTGAATGTCTATGCTGTGCCAGGCACTATTCTAGGTATTGAATTTGTTACTTGTCCAGAGTAAAATAAAACTAACAGAGGCAGATAGATAGAACTATAAATTAGTTTCCTCATTCCTAAGTTTAATATACAAAATTTTCTGTTGAGAGTTAAAAATCCTATTTATGTTCCCAAGTGAAAAAGTG
Source organism: Hylobates moloch (assembly GCF_009828535.3). NCBI lineage: Eukaryota > Metazoa > Chordata > Mammalia > Primates > Hylobatidae > Hylobates > Hylobates moloch. Next base: position 14,679,467 of record NW_026652287.1, on the reverse strand, counting down.
TTAGGAATTTGAGTAAACCACCCATAAACTTTATGAATAATTTTTATTTCTATTGTTTTTAAAGAAAACACATTTTAAGCTCAGGTATAAGAACTAAATGGATTTCATGAAAAGATACCATATTTAACATTAAGTTTTCATATATATTCTATTTTTTGAGCTCACTTACATTTTAAAGGTAACTCATCCAAAGTCTTATTTGCGAATGTGTTTTGATTTTCTTCCATCATATTTCCTCTATATATTTCATAATAAAATAGAAATACGCCGGGCGCAGTGGCTCACGCTTGTAATCCCAGCACTTTGGGAGGCCGAGGTGGGCGGATCACGAGGTCAGGAGATCGAGATCACGATGAAACCCCATCTCTACTAAAAATACAAAAAATTAGCCGGGCGTGGTGGCAGGCACCTGTAGTCCCAGCTACTCGGAGAGGCTGAGGCAGGAGAATGGCGTGAACCCGGGAGGCGGAGGTTGCAGTGAGCCGAGATCGCGCCACTGCACTCCAGCCTGGGTGACAGAGCAAGACTCTGTCTCAAAAAAAAATAAAATAAAATAAAATAGAAATATATAATTTAATTCTTCCTGATCTATATATTTTTTGTGGATCAAATACAATTATCTTCTACTTCAGAATATAAATTTTATCTGTTCTACTTAAGTTATCACATCAAGGAGAGAAAAGTATTGAAACACTCATATTATCACAAGGTAGGTCTATGGCAGCATGCAAAAATAAAATTAAAAATCCCATGAGTTCTAGACCAGGGTTTTCTTTCTTGTTGATTATGCCAGTAGTGTCTTTCTTCTAATTCTGGCTGCCTATCTGAGAAGTCGTGAAGCAAAAAGATCCAACTGAATTCCTCTTTTTTGCTCCCTATACTCACAGAGCCCCAGGGGTAATAGAAAGGAAAGTGCCAGACCTGTCAGCACTCATGATCACTCCCTCTGAAAAGACAGCCCAGCAAAACCTTCTTTTTCTTTTTTTTTTTTTTTTTTTTGAGATGGAGTCTCACTGTGTTGCCCAAGCTGGAGTGCAGTGGCGCAATCTTGGCTCACTGCAGGCTCCACCTCCCAGGTTTACGCCATTCTCCTGCCTCAGCCTCCCGAGTAGCTGGGACTACAGGCACCCACCATCACGCCTGGCTAATTTTTTGTATTTTTAGTAGAGATGGGTTTCACCATGTTAGCCAGGATGGTCTCGATCTCCTGACCTCGTGATCCGTCCACCTTGGCCTCCCAAAGTGCTGGGATTACAGACGTGAGCCATTGCGTCTGGCCTCAAAACCTTCTTTTTTACTCTTCAAATACATGATCACTTGCCCATGTTGAAAGGACACCAGCTGGCAATGCTGATCTCTTGGTAGATTTCTGCATCTGTCTGACATCTTTCATTTCCTCAAATTGCTTCCATGCCTTCCTGATAATCTGGGTCCTTTGCTGTCTCTCTGGTCCTGATGCACTGTCCACATAGCACACCAGCCATAGCTTCTATGGCCTTCCCCTTTTCCTTGAACATACTAAGCTCTCTCTGTCTCAGTGCTCTTGTACTTGTTGCTTTCTGACTCATTCCCATCTCTTACCCCAGCTGGCTAGCTTCTATTTGTTTCTGAAATTTCTGCTTAAATGTCACCTCATCAGGTAGGCTTTCCTTACTCCCTGCTAGAGTAAATCCTCCTTTTACCTGAAGCAAGTTTCTTTCTTTCTTCTTCTTCTTTTTTTTTTTTTGAGACGGAGTCTCGCTCTGTTGCCCAGGCTGGAGTGCAATGGTGCAATCTCGGCTCACTGCAACCTCCGCCTCCTGGGTTCAAGCAATTCTCCTGCCTCAGCCTCTCGAATAGCTGGGATTACAGGCACACGTCACCAGGCCCGGCTATTTTTTGTATTTTTATTAAAGACGGGGTTTCGCCATGTTGGCCAGGCTGGTCTCAAACTCCTGAACTCAAGTGATCCACCTGCCTAGGCCTCCCAAAGGGCTGGGATTACAGGTGTGAGCCACCACACCCAGCCAAGAAACATACTTTTGAAAAAGCATACTTCTAAAAGGGCACAACCAACAGGTTACACTCAGGAAGACTTGAAGGTCTACAGTATTAAGATTATTGGTTTAGAGAAGGACTTATCAAATTCTTCAACTTATTTATCGATGATGACGGACATCAGAGTAATGAGACATGGAGATGAAGAAATAGGCACAGATGTAGCCCGTGTAGTCCTTTGTTACTTTTTGACTGTAAGAAAACTGTCACATGCCAGGTTTAGTCCCACACTGCAGTTGCAAAAAGATAACTGAAACATCTGGATGCTAAGTGACTTGAACTGGATTCACTATGATTGACAAAGCCCACCTCTGTGGAGGGTACCAAGAAACCTACCTTCTTATGCACGACGGAGGAGCTGGAATTGATTGTGTTTTCATCATCGTGCATCATGACAAGTTCAGAACTGCTCTCGTCCATGACTTCCTGCATGCTATTCACACTGCTGCTCTGGCTGCCTGTGCTCACAGACATGCTTGGAATGGAATGGTTGCTGCCCAGGCTGTCCATTTCCCTGTTCAGGCTGGTTCCATGTTCACTGTCCTATAAAAATGGGGCATTGAAGTTAGAAAAACAGACTGAAGATAAAGAGTCCATCCATTGACTAAAGTATCAAGCACACTCAATTTTGCAGTGTTAAGTTGCCTTTCTGTCAATCTGCAAAGATGAACTTTTTATGTACTGGCTCCACTACTCCTCCACCATTTTCAAACATTTCAAATTCACTTCCTATGCCTTCCCCAGGCGCCATTCTGGAAATGGGTCATAAGGCTCCAAATGCTGCCATCTCAGGGCTTTCCCCTGTCACACACACTATAATATTATCATGTTGCTATTCAGTAAGCAAAATCAAGCCAGGTTTGTAAGGGACCTTCTGGAACATCAAGGAGCTAGAGGAAGACTGCTGGCCACTAAACAGGTGAGCTCTAGGTTATCTGCAAATACAGCAGTGGTCACTTGAAAAAGTAGAGTGGAAAGAGTTTTCAGATATTTGACAAGCAATATGCTCCCTCTGCAAGTCATTATTGAGTAACTTCATATCTAAGCAGAGATATTAATTCTACTTTCCTGGACAGGTAATTAAAGTCTGCCTCCCTCAAGCAATTCTATCATGCTTATCTCTGTAATCTTATTAAATATATCTGTTAAATAATACTGGTATTCATCACTACTGGCCCAAAGACTACTATTTGAAAAGTGGTAAAATAATCAGAACATATAATTTATCCATCACAGTGGGATATCTTTTGATATAAGATTGAATAATACAATTAAATCCATTTAGCTACAAATAAACCTTTTTCTCAAAAAACCATACGGTACACATATAACTTTAATAAACTGTTACTTAGCCATGGCAATATAAAAAATTACCACATAATATAAAATGGAAGATCATACATTGTATTTTTAATAGACTTATTTTCCCAATTAAAGGGGATCATTTCTATATATGCAATCAGGAAATTTTATAGTTCAATGCAACTTTCTGAGCTTCATTTTTAGAATTATTGATAAAATACTGTTATGTTTATTTTCTGTTAAAAAGCTAAAATACTCTTGCTCTTGTTCTGTCTACGTTCTGAAATCCTACCTCTTTAACTACATCCCTTTCTTCTACCTTCAGTGCCTCTGACTCTGCCCTGGCTCCATCTCTACTGCATTTAAAGACGAAGAAGCCTGCCTTATATTTATGGATCTCTCTACATGCTGTCCATTCTTACTTTTCCTTCTTAACCCAATTTCTGAATCTTAACATAATTACTTTTTTTTGCTGTCTCCCCCTTATCAACTCCCATGAATTATACAACCCCAGTAATCTACTATTCATTCTACCTAGTCCTGTAAACTGCTTTTACTAAGGTCATCAAGGATTCTCTAACTGAAAACTTCTATCTGTATACTGGCAAGAATATATAATGCCAGGACCTTAAACTCAAACGGCCCGAAACTGAAGTCATCCTAAACCTACTCTTTCTCCCTGGTCCTTTTTCTCTGTTCTTGGTATTGCCATACTCCTAGCCACCCAGGCTCAAATGCTCAGAGTCACCTTAAACTCCTCATCTGTCATTGTCAATGAGAAGCCATGGATTATCAAATCTACCTCTACGATGTTTCTCAAAAGTGTTCCCTTTTCCCCATTTGCATCGACACTGACCTTACTACCTCTTGCATGGACTATTAGCCAGGATGTTGCCCATTCAAATCCATGTTACACTCTGTTGCTAGGATAATCTTCCTAAAGCACAACACCTTTCTGAGTCTAGAATACCCTATGCCCATTTGTCAGAAATCACCCACATCATGTCCTGCACGAAACCTTCACTAATCCCACCAGCAGACTTATTTTCTCCCCATGATGGACCCCTGCAATGGGGCTACACCTCTGTAGCACTTTTCATATTTCGCCTTATATAAGTGTTATTTTATGAACGTCTCTTGTACAACCCTTCATGTCTCTTAAGGCAGACAGCATCAATTAATTTTTATCCTCAAAAGCTTTTCATAGTGCCCAGTCTAGAACTTTTTCACATAGTGGGCATTCTGTAAGTGCCTGCTAAAATAAATTGAACCTACTTCCTCGTCTTCCTGTGACTCATTCAAGGGTCCATTCCGTGTCTCTTGGAAAAGTATTTTTTTCATTTTTCGGTACTGTAGGTTATCTAGCTCACGAACTGCATCTTTTGTCCTCTGTATGAGGTCAATGAGGACACGTAGTGGCCGGTCTCGTCGAACAAAGTTATGCTGATTGAGGGAGGAGAAAAAAATAAACTGATAATGAAGAAACATCCTTAGGTGCAAGGTACAGATATAAAAGGATATAGAGAATCATAAAATAGTTCTATGGATATTACACAAATAATAAAATATGATTTTCATATCATGTGTCCTTCCATATTTTGTAAATCTCATAAAGAGATAGCTATGCTTTTTTCTTCTTCCTTAAGCCCCATTGTGCGGATGTGAGAATTCTTTTTAAAAATTGTACATATTTAAAGCATATGGCAACATGTTTTGATACACATATATATAGTGAAATTATTTCTACAGTTAAGCAAATTAACATATCTATTATCTCATATAGTTACCTTTTGGTGGCAAAGTACCGAAAATCTTTAGTCTTAGCAAATTTCCCAGATATAATACAATATTATCAACTATAGTCCTCATGCTGTAAACTGGATCTCTATACTTATTTATCCCACATAACTAAAACTTTGTACCATTTGACTTTCATCTTTCCATTCCCCATCCCTTTCAGCCATCTTTCATTTTGTGTTTTATTCTTTTGTTTAGTTTCCACATGTAAGTGAGATCGTACAGTATTTTTTTGTGTGTCTGGTTTATCTCACTTAACATAATGTCTTCTGGGTTCACGTGTATTGCTGCAAATGGCAGGACCACTTTCTTAAGACTATATACATAATAAATGTTATAAATAAATATATATATAATAAAATATTATTCAGTCTTATATATATTATTGAGTCTTAAATACCTATATCACATATACCATAATTTCTTTTATCCTTTCATCCACTGATGAACACATAGGATGTTTCCTTATTTTGGCTATAGAGAAAAATGCTGTGATGAACATGGGGGCACAGGTATTTTTATGAGGTGCTGACTTCATTTTCTTCAGGTATATAACCAGCAGGGGGATTACTGGAACGAATAACATTTTGTTTTTTGGGTTTCGGAGGAACCTCCATACTGTTTTCCATAATGGCAACCCCAATCTACATTCCCACCAACAGTATATAAAGATTCCCTTTTCTCTATACCCTTGCCACTTATTATCGCTTATCTTTTTTGATAATAGCCATTCTAACAGGTGTGAGGTGATACCTCATTGTGGTTTTCATTTCCATTTCCAATGATTAGTGAATGTTGAGTATCTTTTCATGTGAGAATTCTTGAGGTTTACTTTATCTTGTAAGTAATAAAAAAATCACTAGAACTTTAAAAAGTAGCAGGTAGGCTTGTACCTTTTAAATCTGAAACTATATAAGCAGCAGAAGCAATGCATAGTATAGTCTATTCTTTTTTTTTTTTTTTTTTTTGAGATGGAGTCTCGCTCTGTTGCCCAAGCTGGAGTGCAGTGGTGCGATCTTGGCTCACTGCAACCTCCACCTCCTGGGTTCAGGTAATTCTCCTGACTCAGCCTCCTGAGTAGCTGGAATTACAGGCATGCGCCACCACGCCTGGCTAATTTTTGTATTTTTAGTAGAGACGAGGTTTCACCATGTTGCCCCAGCTGGTCTTAAACTCCTGAGCTCAAGTGATCCACCTGCCTCAGCCTCCCAAAGTGTTAGGATTACAGGCGTGAGCCACAACACTGCACCTTTTTCTATTCTTATTATAACTTGCCTCAATCCTCACCCCCATACACACTATCCCTTGAAAAACAGACTTGTGAATATTTTGTTCTCTATTTCTGTGGTCATATAGTGTATGCTTGAAAATATGCCGGTTGTTCAATTTATCCAGAGATCAAAATTCTGGCAACTTCATTTCCCCAATAAAAAAAAGGGTCTCTGAGGACTGAAAACAACTGCTCTAAAGTCCATAAATTATTCTTCATATAAACATCCCTCACTTTCAATATTATTAATGATTGTTACATAATCTGGCTTCCTAGTTTCTCAGCCCATAGCAGGTTAGACAGAGAATAAGAGTGGAGAAGTAGGCCTGGTGCGGTGGCTCACGCCTCTAATCCAACACTTGGGGAGGCTCATGCGGGTGGATTACTGGAGATCAGGAGTTCAAGACCAGCCTGGCCAACATGGTAAAACCCTGTCTCTAGTAAAAATACAAAATTAACTGGGCGTGGTGGCGTGCATCTGTAATCCCAGCTACTCGGGAGGCTGAGGCAGCAGAATTGCTTGAACCTGGGAAGCAGAAATTACAGTGAGCTGAGATCACACCATTGCACTCCAGCCTGGGCAAAAAGAGTGAAAATCCATCTCAAAAAAGAAAAAAAAAAAAAGAGTGAAGAGTAAAGGATTGAGGACTGGGAAAGGTAGGGTTACCACCTGTTGTAAAAAGAAGTAGCTTTTGTTAAGTTCTCTGACAGCTTAAGAGTAGAGAAAGAGAGAGAAATTTCATGACTAACAGTCCTATCAACCAAACAAACAAATAATAATAAAACAGAGGTTTGTGGGCTATTTTGCAAAAGGGCAAATGCCCCTTATATAGCCCCTTTTATGCCTCAAGAGTTCATGAAACACTGTCTCTGAGCCCTCAAGAAGTGACATTAGGCTGGGTGTGGCGGCTTACATCTGTAATCCCAGCACTTTGGGAGGCCGAGACAGGCTGATCACTTGAGGTCAGGAGTTTGAGACTAGCCTGGCCAACATGGTGAAATCCCATCTCTACTAAAAATATAAAAAATTAGCTGGGCATTGTGATGCATGCCTGTAATCCCAGCAACCCAGGAGGCTGAGGCAGGAGAATCGCTTGAATCTGGGAGGCAGAGGTTGCAGTGAGCCGAGATTGCGCCACAGCACTCTAGCCTGGGTGACAGAGTGGGAAAAAAAAAAAAAAAAAAAAGACTATTTTTTGAAGGCAAAAGTTGAGTTATGTGGAAAATTTACTTATGTAAAATTGTAATTTGAAGACATTGGGAAAATGAGATATAATGTAGTGGGCCTTAGCTGATGAAATGAATTTAATTTCTGTATAATTTAAACAGATAAAAAATAATAGGGCCCTGTGAGAAAACAATCTATATGTCTTGTAGTTCTGCATTCTGACTCTCTTAGAGGAATTGCGGTTTTTGCTGTTGCTTTTATAAAATACCTCTTCCTAGGCAGAGTCCTTTTTGAATAAAAAACATCATTTCCAAAAGCAAGTGTAGCCTGCACATTTCAAGGATGAGAAAGAAAGGAAGAAAGTATTATCATTTTCCTCCTCTAGTGCTTACAATTATAAAGAGCTAATCGGTTTTTAGTAAACTTAAAGCTATGACTTAACATCATAGAATTTTAGAATGGGAATGCCTCTTAGAAAATTTTCTGTTTCAAGGCTGGGCATGGTGGCTCATGCCTGTAATCCCAGAACTTTGGGAGGCCAAGGTGGGCAGATTACCTGAAGCTAAGAGTTCAAGAGTTGCCTGGCCAACATGGTGAAACCCCATCTCTACTAAAAACACCAAAATTAGGGACCAGGCATGGTGGTTCACAACTGTAATCCCAGCACCTGGGGAGGCCGAGCACTTGCGGAGGGGGATCTGTAATCCCAGCACTTGAGGAGGGGCATTACAACTGTAAACCCAGCACTTGGGGAGGGGGATCACATGAGGTCAGGAGTTCAAGACCAGCCTGGCCAACATGGTGAAACTCTCTACCAAAAATACAAAAATTAGCGGGGCATGTTGGCACGTGCCTGTAGTCCCAGCTACTCTGGAGGCTGAGGCAGGAGAATTGCTTGAACTTGGGAGAAGGAGGCTGAAGTGAGCCGAGATCACACCTCTGCATTCCAGCCTAGGTGATAGAGTGAGACTCTGTTTCAAAAAAATAAAAATAATAAATAATAAGTAAAAATAAAAAATACCAAAATTAGCCAGGCGTGGTAGTGCCCGCCTATAGTCCCAGGTAATCGGGAGGCTGAGACACAAGAATCAATTGAGTCCGGGAGGCAGATCTTGCAGTGAGCCGAGATCAGGCCACTGCACTCCAGCCTGGGTGACATAGAAAGACTCTGTCTCAAAAAAAAAAAAAGAAAATTTTTCTTTTTCAAAGTGAGAAAATTTGGGCCCTGAGAAGTTAGGTGATTTCCACAGCTAATTAGTAGAAGAGCTACGGCTGCAACTCAGGCTTTAAAAATTTTTTCTGCCGCGGGTGTGGGTGGTGGTGGTGATTTTCTGGTGTCCTACTACCATAATTACCTTTCTAAAATACAGGTATGATCATTCATTGCAACAGATACTACAGGCCACTAACCCCCCATTCCAACCTCTTTTTTTTTTCTGAGACAAAGTCTCACTCTATCACCCAGGCTAGAGTACAGTGGTGCAATCTTGGCTTGCTACAACCTCCGCCTCCCGGGTTCAAGCAATTCTTGTGCCTCGGCCTCCCCAGTAGCTGGGATTACAGGCATGCACCACTATGCCCAGCTACTTTTTGTATTTTTAGTAGAGATGGGGTTTCACTATGTTGGCTAGGCTGGTCTCAAACTCCTGACCTTAGGTGATCCACCCACCTTGGCCTCCCAAAGTGCTGGGATTACAGGCATGAGCCACAGCTTTCAGCCCCAATCTCTCCCTCTGTCTCTCTTTTTTTTTTTTTTTGCCTTACTTTAAGCACTAGGAAGTAAAGGAACTGAATCCAAGACTTCTTTGTGGTTACAGATCACAAAGTGACTAAATTCTGGCCAGTGAGATGTAGGCAGAAGTTCTTGAGGAAGGTTTTATTTTCTAGAATAAAAAGGCAAGACACGTGAGGAGAAGGTGTTTTACCCTTTGTTCTCTCTCCTTCTTCCTGCCTGGAATTAAAACTTGAGTCCTGGCAATGTAGCAGCCATTTTATGACAAAGACACTAAAAGCTACATGCTAAGGATGGTGAAGTAGAAAGAGAGAAGGAGCTTGGGTCGATGAGGACATTGTTGAGCTGCTTAGAGCGTTGGACTGCTTACTCCACTTCCTTTCCCAATGTCCTGGACTTCCTATTACATGAGATAAACTCTTACCTGTTTAAGCCTTTTACAAACAGATACACTCTACATCTTAATATCTCACCGTCTCTTAGATAAAGTATAGCCTTTTACAGCCAGGTTCCTGCTTGTATTTCTAGGTTTAAATCTACTCATTGCTACTCCTCCTTCCTACACAATAGTACATTCTAAGTAATTCTAAACCCGTGCATACCTTTCACACCTCTAGGCCTTTGCCTTCACATCTCTATGTTCTCTCTGCCTGCAATCCCATCTACTCATTGCTTTTCTTATTTTTGTTTTTTGGGACAGAGTCTTGCTGTGTCGCCAGGCTGGAGTGCAGTGGCACGATCTCAGCTCACCGCAACCTCCACCTCCCAGGTTCAAGCAATTCCCCTGTTTCAGTCTCCCAAGTAGCTGGGACTACAGGCATGTGCCACCATGCCCAGCTAATTTTTTGTATTTTAGTAGAGACGGGGTTTCACCATGTTGACCAAGATGGTCTCAATCTCCTGACCTCGTGATCTGCCCGCCTCGGCCTCCAAAAGTGCTGGGATTACAGGCGTGAGCCACTGCACCCAGCCTCCTCATTGTTTTTAAAAGCCCACTGTTCTCCAAACCCCTACAACTGGAATGCCCTCAGACTCTTTTAAAAGGACAATTTTATTGTTCTCAAAAATACGTTTACTTTCAACATTCAAATAACACAGAAAAATGCATAAAAAAGGAAAATCGGCCGGGCACGGTGGCTTATGCCTGTAATCCCAGCACTTTGGGAGGCCAAGGAGGGTGGATCACCTGAGGTCAGGAGTTCGAGACCAGCCTGACCAACATGGAGAAACCCCATCTCTACTAAAAATACAAAATTAGCTGGGCGTGGTGGCACATGCCTGTGATCCCAGCTACTAGGGAGGGTGAGGCAGGAGAATCGCTTGAACCAGGGTGGCAGAGGTTGCCGTGAGCCGAGATCGTGCCATTGCACTCCAGCCTGGGCAATAAGAATGAAACTCCGTCTCAAAAAAAAAAAAAAAAAAAAAGAAAATCACCCGAAATTCTACCATCTTGAAATAAATACATAAATATTAAGTTACAGAATATCATTTTAGACACGTCCCTCTCTTTCTTTCAGAACAATGAATAACTAGAAATCATTTTACATGGGAATCTTATTATACAAGCTAATTTTATGTATAATCGATTTAATTAAGGTATACTTGAATTTAACAGGATTAGAAGAGACTGAATTAAAACAATTGCATAGGCTGGGCGCGGTGGCTCATGCCTATAATCCCAGCACTTTGGAAGGCTGAGGCGGGTGGATTACTTGAGGTCAGGAGTTTGAGACCAGCCCGGCCAACAGGGTGAAACCCTGTGTGCACTAAAAATAGAAAAACTAGCCAGACATGGTGGTGTGTGCCTGTAATCCCAGCTGCTCAGGAGGCTGAGGCAAGAGAATTGCTCGGGAGAATCTCGGGAGGCGAAGATTGCAGTGAGCTGAGATCGCGCCACTGCACTCCAGCCTGGGCAATGGCGCGAGACTCTGTCTGACACGCACACACACACAAATAAAAAATTAAAACAATTGCTTAACTTTAGCTGTAATTTCTTCACCAAAAGAGTTTTCTGTTCCTAAAAGATCCTCTAAAGTTAAAAAAAAATTATTAAAGGCTTTACGAAATTGAAGTTACTTTAGTTCTTTTGTCCTATACATTTTAAGAAATATTATTGTTCATCTACTCTGAAAGATAAGGAAATTAGTAAGCATATGTTTTTCCTGCCCTTAGATTTTTCTAATTACATTATTTTTACATTGCAAATGTTTGTAACATTTACATCTGTCCTTTAACCATTTCAATAATTTTACCTCAGTTGTTTATTTAAATGGATTAAGTGTGAAAGTGATGTTTTAATGTCAGGGCAAAAATGTGTGGAAAAGATGGATTATTGAAAAATATTTGGGAGTAAGGAGATAGCTTAACTGGGGGAAAAAAAGGTAGATTTTTACCTCACTCCTTGTAACAAATTTTTGCATAACTCTCCCCACCTCCTTTCCACAAAACATCAGCATAAAGAATGTCAAAAGAGAAATAGGAAAAAAAAAAATCTAAGATCTACTATAAATTAAAAAGGAAATACAAATGGCTTTTCAACATATGAGAGAGATGTTCAACATCTCCCATAATGCGAAATACCAATTAAAACTATAGTGAGAAAAGTTTTCACTGATCTGACAAAGTTCAAAAAGTATCAGTCTTCATACCTTCACAGTGGGACTATAAATTGGTGCAACTGCTTTGAAGGACAAATGGGCAATATCTGTCTAAATTTAAAATCCACACTGATGAGCAATTCCACTTCTAGGAATTTCTTTATTTTTATTTTTTAATTTGTATTTACTTTTTATTTTTTTGAGACGGAGTTTTGCTCTGTTGCTCAGGCTGGAGTGCAGTGGCGCGATCTCGGCTCACTGCAACCTCTGCCTTCCGGGTTCAAGTGATTCTCTTGCCTCAGCTTCCCGAGTAGCTGGGATTATCGACGCATGCCACCATGCCCAGCTAATTTTTGTATTTTTAGTGGAGATGGGGTTTCACTATGTTGGCCAGGCTGGTCTTGAACTATTGACCTCGTGATCCGCCCACCTTGACCCCACAAAGTGCTGGGATTACAGGCGTGAGCCACCGTGCCCGGCCGGAATTTATTCTTTAGATATTCTTATACAGGGACAAAATGCCATATACACAAGGATATTCACTGCAGCACAGTTTATAATAGCAAAAGATTGGAAACATCCTAAATGGGTTGGTGAAACAAATTATGGTCCATCTGAGAATATTATGGAGCCATTAAAAAGAATGAGGTAGCTTTGCATGTAGTAATACAAAACAATATCCTAAGCACACTGTAAAGTAAAAAGAAAAATCAGGGTGGAACTTTTTTTATAGTTTGCTGTCATTTGTGCAAAAATAAAAACATTATTTACTTTTATATGCATAAAACATCTTTAGAAGGAGAGGTACAAAATAGGTGCAGTGGTTGCTAGTGAGGGAGCCTGAAATGGGAGGGAGATTTCTTTTTCATGTTCTACCTTCTCTTATTATTTTTTGAGACAGAGTCTCGTTGTTGCCCAGGCTGGAGTGCAGGGGCACAATCTTGGCTCACTGCAACCTCCTAGGTTCAAGCGATTCTCCTGCCTCAGCCACTCTATTAGCTGGGACTACAGGTGTGAATCACCATGCCTGGCTAATACTTATATTTTTAGTAGAAATGGGGTTTCTCCATGTTGGCCAGGCTGGTCTTGAACTTCTGGCCTCAGGTGATCTGCCCGCTTCAGCCTCCTAAAGTGCTGGGATTATAGGTGTGAGCCATTGCACCCGGCTCTTCTTCTTTTTTTTTTTTTGAGACAGGGTTTCACTCCCATCACCCAGGCTGAAGTGCAATGGCAGGATCTCGGCTCACTGCAACCTCTGCCTCCCAGGCTCAAGTGATTCTCCTGCTTTAGCCTCCCAAGCAGCTGGAACTACAGGCGCATGCTACTGCACCTGGCTAATTTTTGTAGAGACGGGGTTTCATCATGTCCAGGCTGGTCTTGAACACCTAGGTTCAAGTGATCTGCCTGCCTCAGCATTCCAAAGTGCTGGGATTACAGGTGTAAGGCACTGTGCCCAGCCCCAAGTTCTACCTTCTACTGTATTTTTCCTTTTGGAAATTTGTGAGACCTATTTAAAATGAAGAACATACAGCTTCTTTAGCCATGCAAAATAAATAAATATTTGGGGAGGGGCCTCTTTAAATTCAATATTTACCATCAGCCCTTTTACCAGTTTCTTCAGTCCCTCATTCATTCTTCCTGCCTGCCTTCCTCCCTCTTTTTCTTCTTTTTGCTTCATCTCTATATTGGCTAGATTCTGTTATCGAGCAATTTTTAAAAGGAAAGCGCCGAAAGGTTGCATTGCCTAAATGTGTGGGGCTTGAAGATGTCAGCTGCCTTTATAATTTAAGAACATCTTGGCTGGCTCACAATTCCTGGCTTATATTTTATTTCCCTTAGAACTCCGCAAACATTGTTCTATTGTTTTCTGACTTTGACTGTTCCTGAAGAGGTAGGTCTGGAGCCAGTTGGTTTTTCCACCCCAACATAAACTTTTTCAGTCTGCTTGTATGAATCTTTCTTTATTCCTAGAGTTCAGGGACTTCACCAGGACATGATTTATTGATCAATGAAGATCAGTTTCATGGTCCCCACTCTTCATGCATGGATCTGCTTAAATGTCACCTCCTTGAATGGCCTTCTCCTCACCTAAAACAGCAGCACCTGTCAATCTTGATGCTAGTCTAATTTATTTTTCTGCACAATACTTACCATCAACTGGCACTATAACATACATTTATTTCTTTTCTTTCTTTTTTTTTTTTTTTTTTTTTGAGACCTAGTATTGTTCTGTTGCCCAGGCTGGAGTGCAGTGGCGCGATCTTGGCTCACTGTAACCTCTGCCTTCCGGTTTCAAGTGATTCTCCTGCCTCAGCCTCCTGAATAGCTGGGATTATAGGTGCCTGCCACCACGCCTGGCTAATTTTTGTATTTTTAGTAGAGATGGAGTTTCACCATGTTGGCCAGGCTGGTCTCGAACTGGTGACCTCCTGATCCTCCCATCTCAGCCCCCCAAAGTGCTGGGATTACAGGCGTGAGCCACCACACCCGGCCTACTTATTTATTTCTTACTCCTTCTTGTAAGTTTCACAAGGGCAGGCACCATGTTTTTATTGTGTACTACTGTATTCTCTGTGCTTAGAATAGTACTTGACACCCAGCAGACAATCAGTAAATATTTGTTGAATAAATAGTTGGCCCATTTGATTTGGTCCATCAAATCAAGATGGAATCAAATCAAAGGAAGATCCAAACATTTCCAGAAAAGTTTTCTTCAAGGATATCTTTAAATATCTTCTCCTCCATGTGTTTTGTTTTCTTTTTCAGGAATAATAGGTTGGCATATATTAGATCTCCTGTGTCTTCCAAATATATTGTTTTCTTTATACTCATCTTTAGAACTTTTATTTTTTGCACTTAATTCTATTTTATTTCCTTAAGCATATTCACCATTGGAAACATCCTAAATGGGTTGGTTTACTACATGTTCGTTGCTTATAATATGATTTTTTAAACTGTTATGTTTTTTCTCTTCCATTTTTTTCTTTACCTCTGCCCATTTGCTTTTTATATCCTTTTGTTGTCTGTAAACTTTAACTTTAACATAGCTCAAATTTATTCATTTTTTCCTTTTTTTTAAAGAGATGGTATTTTCACTCTATTGCCCAGGTTGGAGTGCAGTGGCACAATCATACCTCACTATAACCTCAAAATCCTGGGCTCACGTGATCCTCCTGCCTCAGCCTCCTGAGATGCTGGGATTATAGGCATGAGCCACCATACCCAGCTCCACATTTTTTCCCCTTTTATGGTAGTAATTTTTATGTCTTGGTTTTTTGTTTGTTTTTAAGATCTTTGTGTACTTCAAGGTAATAAAGATATTATCGTGTGTTTCTGGTGTTTTGTTCTGGTTGCTATTTTCCCCTAAAGAAACATGGAATTGTTCCTAAGTAGTTCATGTTTAAAACATGTAAGGGTTCCACAACAAAGGAGAACAAGATCAAGCCCTTTGTCCTGTTGCTTCTCTTACCACACTCCTGTGGCCTACTGCTCACAAGAAGTAAAAACTTACTTGTCACCTAGCCAAGGTGTTCTTCAATTATAAAGGCAAACATTTTTAAGCTTTACAAATTGAGGCAATACAACTCTTCTGAGTTTTTCTTAAAAATGAACAAACAGAACTGCTATACAATAAAAGCCAGCCATTCTAGAGATGGAAGAAACAGAAAGGGCTGAAAAACATACATGCAAAAAAAGGATTGACGAAATTTGGACTACTGTGTGCCAAATAAAAGAAAACACTTCTACTGTAAAAGATTTCCACATACTACACTGATATTGATGCAATACACTGCCTATGTATAAAGTCTACAGTAAAATATTACATCAAAAGAGATCCTTGGTGATAGTTAAATCAAATAAATGTGGTTAACACGATACTCTTATCACTAACATGTCACAATACTATGTAAATGTCTACTCTATATAGTTATCATATACCTTCACTGCCTGAGGATTTGGCAACGACCTAACTGAAAATCCCAGAGTTGGTGTTTGAACCACCGGCCAGCTCTGTCCTGAGACCACTGGATTAATGTGTATGCAGATGTTAGGCCCAGGAACATCACAATGATGACTAGAGCAAGGAGGAGAAATATTATTTGTTATAAGGCAAAAAAGGAACAGGGAGGGAGGGGAAAAAATGGAAAAGACAGGGAAAAAACTATCCACAGGGAATACATAGCACATATGTTGCAATAATCTTGCCATTTCTATGCCTAGCTACTTATCTCAGGATAAATGACAAGGCAGCACGTTCTAAACCACTTTGTCATGATGAGCTGCCACAGGAATGATTTATTATATTCCACTATAACATGACTTTAAATCCCCCTCCTCAAATATAAATTTGAAAAATTACCCTTAATAGTTCTGCTGATGTTGGCCTTTCCTGAGGTATTTTCTGCAAGCAGTAATCAACAAATCTCCTAAAGGAGTCTGTCCTGTGTGTGTAAAAACACAAAAGAAAATAAACTCAGGGTCTGTAGAGCACACTGATTACTTAAAACAATTTTCATTCAAGGGAAAATTTTGCATTTAAGGAGATTTTAAAAAATAAAATCTTTGGAATATCAGGAGAACTGGAGCATTTCCAAATTATGATATCTAAAATTCTTTTGGATAATGAGTGAGGACAAGTTTCAAGTTAGTCAACATACAAATACATCTTAACATATAAGGAAGGTCAAATCATAATATACATCAGAAAACAAAAATACTATGTTTATATAAAATAGTTTTATATACATTTTTCTCTCCAAAGACAATAATTCTCATAGTCTCAACTCTATATTCTTAATTACCAATTGTTAATTCCTCTGCCACTCACAATCTATAACAAAGTAGTAAAATTTGAGGCATGAGGGATGGAGAACCCAGGAGTAGGCTTCCTGAATAAAAATTCTTCCTATCTTAAAAGTTCCATTTTACCCATTCTTCTTTAATATTGCTCCTTTTAAAATAACTCTTGTGGCCCAAATAGTTATAAAAATGTCATACTTTTCAGCAAGGAACACTGTATCTGAATAGATAATGTATGCTCTGTCTCAACACATTTAAGTGTACATATAGTTTAAAAAGAAAAAGACAACTGGAGAAATAATGACATCATAGAGGGCCCCTTATCTCTGCTGAGAAGTGATATCAGCTGAGATGATCAATACAAGACTATCACGACCTGGGACAATAGACTTGTTAGGAGGGTAGCAGGGCATGTTCCCTGCAGGATTTCGGTTGCTAGACACATTAAGAACACAGTGCAAGCCATGGTGAAGGCAAAAATAAGTAAATCTATTATGTGTGCACGTGTAGACAGTTGATGCTTGTGAGGCATCAGTGTCACTTATAACAACATACAGTGAAGGAAAGAAATGCTTTCTAGGTCAGATATTTAAAATGTAATGTAATAAAAATGCCAAATACATACGGTGATTTTCTTAGAGATTTAAAATGATAGCAGAGTCTTACCATTCATTAGACTGTAACGTTGGGGAGTCATTCTGGGCAATGTGATATAAGGCACTCATTGCATTCATGTTGAAAAGGGGGGGCTTCCGTTCCGCTGGAAGAGGAAAGAAACACAATAAAGTAGTTCTTGAAGGAAACCAGGCAGACAGAGAAATAAGAAACTATAAGCAAAGCTTTGCTGCTAAATCAATAGCTCATTACTGTCATCATGCCACATAATCCACTTATTTTAATCTCTAAGGTTGGCCCAAGATAGCCATTCAGAAGAAGCTGCCGGACATTAAATGTACATTGGCAAAGCTCCTAACAGAACTCATTTCAAAAGAGTGAAAGAAAAGTTTTCTCTTTTTTTCACATAGCTTCAAAAAATTGGCTTTTGCATATTTTCCCACAATAGGTGTGAAGATCTTTGCATGTGTGTTTTAGCTCAAAAAATATATATTCTCTCCTTGAAGTCTGAGTATTTGGTGAAAAAGAAAAAAATTCATATTCACTTAAAAAATTCAGAAAGCAAAGAAACATAGAATAAGGAAAAAAGATTACTATAAAATGCAACTTTTTTTTTTTTTTTTTTTTTTTTGTGACAGAGTCTTGCTCTGTCACCCAGGCTGGAGTGCAGTGGCACGATCTGCAACCTCTGCCTCCTGGGTTCAAGCGATTCTCCTGCCTCAGCCTCCCGAGTAGCTGGGACTACAGGCGCCTGACATCGTGCCTGGCTAATTTTTTTTTTTTTTTTTTTTGA
Organism: Hylobates moloch; assembly: GCF_009828535.3. Classification (NCBI taxonomy): domain Eukaryota; kingdom Metazoa; phylum Chordata; class Mammalia; order Primates; family Hylobatidae; genus Hylobates; species Hylobates moloch. The sequence goes on along the minus strand of NW_026652287.1, from coordinate 14,661,356 downwards.
GATGGAGTTTCGCTCTTGTTGCCCAGGCTGGAGTGCAATGGAGCGACCCCAGTTCACTACAACCTCCGCCTCCCAGGTTCAAGCAATTCTCCTTTCTCAGCCTCCTGAGTAGCTGGGATTACAGGTATGAGCCACCATGCCTGGCTAATTTTGTATTTTTAGTAGAGATGGGGTTTCTCCACGTTGGTCAGGCTGGTCTTGAACTCCCAGCCTCAGGTGATCCACCCACCTCGGCCTCCCAAAGTGCTGGGATTACAGGCGTGAGCCATTGTGCCTGGCCTAATTTTTGTATTTTTAGTAGAGAGGGGGTTTCCTCATATTGGCCAGGCTGGTCTCGAACTCCTGACCTCATGATCCACCCACCTTAGCTTCCCAAAGTGCTGGGATTACAGGCGTGAGCCACTGCACCTAGTCCCAAAATGAAACATCTTAAATATCACTAACAGAATGGCTGGGCACGGTGGCTCACGCCTGTAATCCCAGCACTTTGGGAGGCCGAGGTGGGCGGATCATGAGGTCAGGAGATCGAGACCATCCTGGCTAACACGGTGAAACCCCGTCTCTAAAAAAAAAAAAAAAAAAGAAATACAAAAAAATTAGCTGGGCATGGTGGCAGGCACCTGTAGTCCCAGCTACTCAGGAGGCTGAGGCAGGAGAATGGCATGAACCCGAGAGGCAGAGCTTGCAGTAAGCCGAGATCGCGCCATTGTGCCAAAGCCTGGGCGACAGAGTGAGACTCTGTCTCGAACAACAACAACAAAAACAAAAAGCACTAACAGAGCATGGGAGATAAGCCAATTATATTCAGTAAATACTGTCTGATGCCTGATTCAGGCCAAATAATTCCTAGGGGTGAGGGTAGAGAGAGAAATGGAAAGGAGGAAGAGGACTATAAATTATAAATAAAGTCTGGTCCATCCCACTCTAAAGAGAAACTCAGTGAGTCAGGCATTTATTTTTTAATTATTTATTTTTTGAGATGAGGACCTGCTCTGTTGCCCAGGCTGGAGTGCAGTGGCACAATCACGGCTCACAATAGCCTTGACCTTTCAGGCTCATGAGATCCTCAACCTCTTGAGTAGCTGAGACAATGGGTGTGTGCCACCACGCTGGACTAATTTAAACAATTTTTTTTTTTTTTTTTTATAGAGGCTGGGCGCATTGGTTCACACCTATAATCCCAACACTTTGGGAGGCCGAGGCCGGCAGATCACCTGAGGCCAGGAGTTCGAGACCAGCCTGGGCAACATGGTGAAACTTGTCTCTACTAAAAATACAAAATTAACCAGGCATGTTGGCACAAGCCTGTAATCCCAGCTACTTGGGAGGTTGAGGCAGGAGAATCACTTGAACCCAGGAGGTGGAAGTTGCAGTGGGCTGAGATCGTGCCCCTGCACTCCAGCCTGGGCAACAGAGTGAGACCCCATCTTAAACCAGGCTGGTCTTGAACTTGTGGGCTCAAGCTATCCTCCTGCCTCAGCCTCCCAAAGTGCTGGGATTACAGGCATGATGTACTGCATCTGGCCAGGTATTTCCTGGTAGAGGATTTACTCCTCCCCAGCCCACCATGATCTCTTTATTGGAACTCCTCCAACTCTCCCTTGGCATACTGGTCATTTGGCATGTGCTCACCTATTACATCTACATCATCATACAAATCTTTTCTCTCAAAAGAAATCATAAGCTCTAAGAGCACAAGATCTTATAACCTGAATATTCTTTTTCTTTTACTTATTCCCCCAGAATTTGTAATAAAATGCGATTCACATATTAGGGGTTCCATTTGTGGATCGAAGGAAAGAAACAAGGCTCTAGTTCTGAGTACAGTTAATTTTATGCTATTTATTAGTTGTTATGGAATAGAAGATAAATCACTATCGGGCCAGGCGCAGTGGCTCACGCCTGTAATCCCAGCACTTTGGGAGGCCAAGGTGGGTGGATCACAAGGTCAGGAGATCAAGACCATCCTGGCTAACATGGTGAAACCCCGTCTCTACTAAAAATACAAAAAATTAGCCGGGCGTGTTGGCGGGCGCCTGTAGTCCCAGCTACTCGGGAGGCTGAGGCAGGAGAATGGCGTGAACCCAGGAGGTGGAGCTTGCAGCGAGCCGAGATCGCGCCACTGCACTCCAGCCTGGGCAACAGAGTGAGACTCTGTCTCAAAAAAAAGGAAGAGAAGAAGAAGATAAATCATTATCTCTTTCAACTGTGCTTACCCTAATAGATTTTTTTATATAGTCTCACTTTCTAATTCATAATCTGATCTCTAGTTTCATCAGAGCACCTTAGTTTTTAAGTAAAGGCTCTTCTTCTATTAACCACTTCTAAAATGACAAATTGGGCTTATTCTATGCAGTTCAAAAAACAGAACAAGGCTAAGAGGTGAAGTTATAGAAAAGACATTTTCACTCACAGAAGGAAAAATTTGTACACAGCCAGAGTAGGTAAAAAACAAAACAAGAAACCAGAATGGACAAGGTTGAAAAGTAGTAAACTTTAAGTCATTTAGCAGCACTTAAGCAGATGACAACTATACCTATTCATTTGTCATATTTTGGAGGGGCATCTTATAGTCTTGATTAAGTGATTTCTGTACCTCTGAAATATAGTAGTCTAGGCCAGGCACAGTGGCTCATGCCTATAATCCCAGAACTTTGGGAGACTAAGCAGGCAGATCACCTGAGGTCAGGAGTTCAAGACCAGCCTGGCCAACATGGTAAAACCCTGTCTCTACTAAAAATACAAAAGTTAGCTAGGTCTGGTGGCATGCGCCTGTAATCTCAGCTACTTGGGAGGCTGAGAGGAGAATCACTTGAACCCGGGAGGCGGAGGTTGCAATGAGCTGAGATCATGCCACTGCACTCCAAACTGAGTGATGGAGTGAGACTCTGTCTCAAAAATAAAAAATAAATTTAAAAAAATGAAATACAGTAGTCTCTATATATAGACAGTTAATTTTATGTATATATATGTATTTTATGTATATATGTATATTAATGTATGTATGTATGTATATGTGTGTGTAGCTGGGACTACAGGCGCATGCCACCATGCCCGACTAATTTTTTTGTATTTTTAGTAGAGACGGGGTTTCACCATATTAGCCAGGATGGTCTCGATCTCCTGACCTCGTGATCCGCCTGCCTTGGCCTCCCAAGTATTTTTTATTGACCTCTCAATAGGATACTTTATACTTACCAAACAGATACTGGTATTACAGTGATATGAACTGTTAACAAGTGGAAATTTGGAAGTTGCTGTGTGGACAAATGTATTTGTATCTGTTTCAAATGCAAAAGATTAAAAAAATCTGGTTTGGTATTACAGTGATATGAACTGTTAACAAGTGGAAATTTGGAAGTTGCTGTGTGGACAAATGTATTTGTATCTGTTTCAAATGCAAAAGATTAAAAAAATCTGGTTTGGGTTTATTTTTCAGGGGGCAGATTTTAGAAAGTTTGTAAAGCTTGGCTTTCTGGCAACTTCAAGTACAGTCATCCCTAGGTATCTGTGGGGGACTGGTTCCCATTCTCCCCTGCATATACCAAAATCCATGGATCTCAAGTTTCTTATATAAAATGGCATAGTATTTGCATGTAACCTGCACACATCCTTCTGTCTGTATACTTTAAATCATCTCTAGATTACTTATGGTATCTAGTATAATGTAAATGCTATGTAAATAGTTATACCGCATTGTTTAGGAAATAATGAGAAGAAAAAAAGTCTATACATGTTCAGATGTGTATAGACTTTTTCTTGTCATTATTTCCTAAACAATTTCCTATAAAGACTCAACCCTCCTTTTTTTTTTCCCTGAATATTTCTAATCTGTGGCTGATTGAATTCATGGATGTGGAACCCACAGATTTGGAGGACCAACCGTATTTAAAACCACGTGGAAGCCTGGCCAACATGGTGAAACCCCGTCTCTACTAACAATACAAAATTAGTCAGGCGTGGTGGCTTTTGCCTGTAATCCCAGCTACTCGGGAGGCTGATGAGGCAGGAGAATCATTGAACCTGGGAGGTGGAGGTTGCAGTGAGCCGAGATCACACCACTGCACTCCAGCCTGGGTGACAGAGTTGAGACCTTGTCTCATAAATAAATAAATACATACATACATACATACATACATACATAAAACCACGTGGAACTAGGAACTCATCACGTAACCATCAATGGCTTCCCATCATTCTTAGGACAAAGTCCAAATCCTTAAACATAGTCTCTTGGACTTCATTATCATGGGTCTGGCTACCTCCAGAGCCCGATTCTGAGAAGTACCCTATTTTTCCCTCTCTCAGGCTTTACGTGTGCTTCACTCAAAGAACCAAGCTTGGTGTTTTTCACAAATGCTGTTTTCTTGGTCTGGACACCCCTCTCTCTTTTGCTCCCTAAACTTTATCTGGGTACATCTTTTTGTGTATGTGTGTGTGTGTCAGGGTGTTGCTCTGTTGCCTGGGCTGGAGTGCAGTGGCGTGATCAGCTCATTGTAACCTCAAACTCCTAGGCTCAAGTGATCCTCCTCCCTTAGCCTCCCAAAGTGCTGGTATTACAGGCTAATTCTCGACAATCCTTTCAGGTTTCATCTCAAATATAATTTCATTTCTACATGAATTTAATAAGTATGTATTCAGATTTATTATGTGTTTATAATCACTTCTTCAGGGAAACCTTCCCTGACCTCTCAGACTAGGTCTCCTATTAGATTTTGTCATTGCAAATTGTATTTTTTGCTTTCTTGCATACATCACAGCCCTAATTATTTGTGTAATTTTTTTGAGACAGGGTCTTACTCTGTCACCGAGGCTGGAGGGAGTGCATCTTGGCTCACTGCAGCCTTGACCTCCTGGGCTCAGGTGATGCTCCCACTTCTGCCTCCTGACTAGCTGGGATTATAGGCCATGTGCCATCAAGTCCAGCTACTTTTCTTGCCTTTTTTTTTTTTTGTAGAGATGGGGTTTTGCCATGTTGCCATGGTGCCTAGGCTGGTCTCAAACTCCTGGGCTCAAGCGATCTGCCCGCCCCAGCCTCCTGAAGTGCTGGGATTATAGGCATGAGCGACCATGCCTAGCCTATTTGCATAATTATTTTCTTCCTTCCTTCCTCCCTCCATCACTCCCCCCTTCCTTCCTTTCCTCCCTCTCTCTTTCTCATTCAAGCCATCCTTCTACCTCACCCTCCCTAGTAGCCCCAGCTACAGGCACACGTCACCATGCTTGGCTAATTTTTTTAAGGTTTTCGTAGAGATGAGGTCTCATTATATTGCCCAAGCTTGTCTCAAACTCCCAGGCTCAGGCGATCCTCCCACCTTAGCCTCCCAAAGTGCTGAGATTAGAGGCATGAGCCACTGTGCCTAGCTTAATTCTTTATTTAATGTGTGTCTTCTTTGCTAAACTTCATGAGGGCAGGAACAACATCTATTATGTTCATCTCTGCATTCTCAGTGCTAAGAACAGTACCTGGTACACAGCAGGTGGCCCCTAATACTTTTAAATAAATAAATGAAGGTGAGGCAAATTAAAGCACAGAATAAACTCTGTCAACAAACAAAGAATCTTTGTTCAGTAAGTAATTACAAAATTACAAAAACGACTGAGAAGACGCTAAGTCTCAGGGCTCATGACAGATACTATTTGAGGGCTTCATTCACTATTAGAAGGACCGGAACCCTCCCACTTACTGGCAAAAGGTTAAAAAAAAAACAATCCCAGCTTCTCAGAACACTGAGTTGCATAGGAGAAACAGTGAAACAGAAGGGAAAGGAGACTGAAGCAAGAGAAAAACAAATTTGAAAAGAAAAAGATGAAAGAACAAAAACACAAACAAAACTCAGTTCAATAAAAGGCAGTGGCTTGGATTTGAAGCAGCAAAGAGAAGGCCTATAAGTCGCAAGCATTCTGCCCAGGAACAAGCAGAAAAGATGGCTGACCACATGATGATAGAAGAAATAATTCTAATAGAGAAGCATATGACTAAAGGTACTCTAACCACAGAACAGCTCTATAGTCTGGGAAGCATTCTCTGAGTATTAGCTTCAAGTGATCTCATCTATGTTCAAGTCTTTGCTAGGTGTAATAAATAAATCCTCTGAGCAATGGTGACAAGGCTCACTCCTGAGCCAGAATACTGCAGAGCAAGGGCTGGCAAATGATGGCCCATGGGCCAAATTCAGCTATCAGCCTGCTTTTGTAAGTTTATTGGAACACAGCCATGCCTGTTCATTAATGTATTGTCTATGACTGCTTTCATCCTCCAGCGGCAAAGTTGAGTAGTTATGATAGACATTGAATAGCCTTCAAAGCCTACAATGCTTATTATCTGGTCCCTCAGAGAAAGTTTGTCAATACTTATTGTAGAATATAGTAGTTTGCTTTTTTCTTTTTCTTTTTTTTTTTTTTGAGACAGAATCTCGCTCTGTCACCAAGGCTGGAGTGAAGAGGCATGATCTGGGCTCACTGCGACCTCCGCCTCCCAGGCTCAAGAGATTCTCCTGACTCAGCCTCTCGAGTAGCTGGGATTACAGGCATGTGCCACCATGCCCAGCTGATTTTTGTATTTTTAGTAGAGATAGGGTTTCTCCATGTTGGCCAGGCAGCTGGTCTCAAACTCCTGACCTCAGGTGAACCACCTGCCTCGGCTTCCCAAAGTGCAAAGTGCTGGGATTACAGGCATGAGCCACCGTGCCCGGCAAAATATAGTAGTTTGAATAAAGCTGCTTCTACATATGCAGCAGAATAGGAATTGGGAACGCTTCTAAAGTCACCTTGTGATACGGAATACATATAATCTTTTTTTTTTTTTTTTTTTTTTTTGAGACAGAGTCTTGCTCTGTCATCCAGGCTGGAGTGCAGTGGCCTGATCTCAGCTCACTGCAAGTTCTGCCTCCCAGGTTCACGCCATTCTCCTGCCTCAGCCTCCTGAGTAGCTGGGACTACAGGTCCCCGCCACCACGCCCGGCTAATTTTTTGTATTTTTAGTAGGGACAGGTTTCACTGTGTTAGCCAGGATGGTCTTGATCTCCTGACCTCATGATTTGCCCACCTCGGCCTCCTAAAGTGCTGGGATTACAGGCGTGAGCCACTGTGCCCGGCGGAATACATATATTCTTAAATGAAAGGAAAAAGGTAGAAGCATACAAACGCTGAGCTAGCTACATTAAAAGAAAAAACAGTAGTTTCCCTTTAACTTAGAGACAACGATCAAGCTTTTGTGTATGATCAATCTCTGTTATGTAAGATCAAGCTTCAGGAAGGTCAGGTTAATCAAGTTTCTGGATACTGCTCTGCTTGGTAAAGATTAAACTAAATTAGAGTGCCTACATGAATGTTTATTGCAGCCCAACTTACACACAGAAAGATATGGAATGAACCTAAGTGTCCACTGACCAAGGAGTAAATAAAGAAAATGTGGTGGCCAGGCGTGGTGGCTCACGCCTGTAATCCCAGCACTTTGGGAGGCCAAGGCAGGAGGATCACAAGGTCAAGAGATCGAGATCATCCTTGCCAACAGGGTGAAACCCCGTCTTTACTAAAAATAAAAAAATTAGCTGGGTGTGGTGGCACGTGCCTATAGTCCCAGCTACTCAGGAGGCTGAGGCAGGAGAATTGCTTGAACCCGGGAGGCGGCAGTTGCAGTGAGCTAAGATCACGCCACTGCACTCCAGCCTGGCGACCGAGCGAGACTCCCTCTCAAAAAAAAAAAAAAGGACGGGCGCAGTGGCTCATGCTTGTAATCCCAGCACTTTGGGAGGCCGAGGCGGGAGGATCACGAGGTCAGGAGATCAAGACCACGGTGAAATCCCGTCTCTACTAAAAATACAAAAAATTAGCCGGGCGTGGTGGCGGGCGCCTGTAGTCCCAGCTACTCGGAGAGGCTGAGGCAGGAGAATGGCGTGAACCCAGGAGGTGGAGGTTGCAGTGAGCCGAGATCGCGCCACTGCACTCCAGCCTGGGTGACAGAGCGAGACTCCGTCTCAAAAAAAAAAAAAAAAAAAGAAAGACAATGTGGTACATATACACCATGGAGTACTAAGACAGAAAAAGTAATGAAATAATGTCTTTCACAGTAACTTGAATGGAGCTAGAGGCAATTATCCTAAGAGAAGTTAACTCAGGATTGGAAAACCAAACACCATTATATTCTCACTTATAAGTGGGTACTAAGCGATTAATACGCAAAGGCATACAGAGTAATATAATGGACTTTGGAGACTCAGAAGAGGAAGGGTAGGAGGCGGTGTGGGATAAAAGACTACATATTGGATACAATGTACACTACTCAGGTGACAAGTGCACTAAAGTCTCAGAATTCACCACTATATAATTCATCCATGTAACCGAAAAACACCTGTACTACAAAAGCTATTGAAATAAAAAAATTTTAAAAACAAAATAAAATAAATCAGAGTGTCTACTGGGCTTAATTCTACTAAGGAAAATCAAAGAGTATGC
>NW_026652287.1:14374726-14647899 GCF_009828535.3 Hylobates moloch | reverse complement strand
CCAAAGTAAGACAACTACAAAATGGCAGAATAAGAACTAAGTTTATCTGACTGCAGAGTCTATGCTCTTTAGCACAATTCGATACTATCACTTATCAATTTGCAGAAATAGCTGTCATAGAGGATTAGACAATTTGGGAAAAGGCTACTTTGTCCTTTAATTCAGTAAATCATTTTATAAAATGCAATCAAAGTTAGGCTGATATAGAGAGCATGTAGTTATACATATTTCAATTCATTTTTATAAGAAGGTAAAATCAGAAAGCACATATAAGGGGCTGTCTTAAGAGAGGAAGTACTAAGGTATCTCTTGGGGTCTGTACCTGTGTCCAATGTCAATTGCTGTTGACATTTTAGTCCTTTACATGTACATGGTACAAAATCTGATGTGATGATGATCTTGAATCATCATAAAAGGGTATATGTAGTTTGTACAATTGAAGAAGATTGGAAAGGGAAGAATCCATATCAAATTTCAGAAAGATTTTGGTAAGAAAAAAACTTGTTAAAACCATGGGTAGGCACTAACTAACTGTAAAATTCAACACAAGTGGCACATTCTTTTAAAAGATCATAACTGAGGTGTTGCTACGATGGTCTCAGTGTTATAAGTAAAATTTTGGTTTATTTTTATAAAATATTACTTATTTTATATTTTACATATAACACTGAGGCCATTGTAGCAACTCCTCAGTTATGATCCTAAAGGTACTATGTACCTCTAAAAGTAGCATAATTTTATATGGCCTAAAATATAAATCACAAAAAACAAAAAATAATCCTATATATGAATACAATTAGCTGTTACCAAGCACTTGCTATATGCCAGGCACTATGTTAAATACTTTACCTAAGTTATCATATTGAAGCCTGTAAATATCTATGATATATCCATTGTTATTTTTACTTAGATGAGAAACTGAGGATTAGGGAAGTTAACAAAATGATCCACGATCACACAGCCAGAATCAACATGTTACACAGCCCCAGGAGGGATCATCTGCATCCTAGACTATGTGAATGCCTGATGGCATTATGTTACAGCCACACATGGTGGTCCTGCCAGCTAAGTGCTGGTAAAGCCAAGATTCACATCCAGGGTTTCCAATTCTAAAACTTACTCCATACTGCTAAGTCTATGCTATGCACAGAGTAGTTTTGTTCCCCCAAAGGAATATATATTTATTTCTAATTTTTGAAAAGTTCAATTATTCAATATTTAAAATACGTAAAATTTTGTAGAATATTATAACAGACACCTATCACTTAGATTTATTATAATCTTGTCATATTTGTTTCAGGTCCTTTTTCTTCTAAAAAAATAAGAAAGTAGATACAACTCTATTTGCCTTCCTTTCTCCAGTGTTTACTGTTCTAGAATTATATCTTTACAACTGTATTCTTATGTTTTATTAGTATATATACCTTTTTTTTTTCTTGAGATGGAGTTTTGCTCTTGTCGCCCAGCTGGAGTGCAATGGTACAGTCTTGGCTCACTGCAACCTCCGCCTTCTGGGTTCAAGCAATTCTCCTGTCTCAGCTTCCCAAGTAGCTGGGATTACAGGCATGCACCACCATGCCCAGCTAATTTTTGTATTTTTAGTAGAGATGGGGTTTCACCATGTTGGTCAGGCTGGTCTCGAACTCCTGACCTCAGGTGATCCATCTGCCTTGGCCTTCCAAAGTGCTGGGATTACAAGCGTGAGCCACTGCGCCTGGCCAGTATATATAGTTTTAACAATATATAAAAGAACTTATAAAATTTTCATAACTGGCATCAAACCATACCTGTACTTTTGCAATTTTATTTGTTCACCAAATATTCAATGTTATGATTTTGAGATTTATCCATGATGATACATGTAGATTCAGTTCATTCTTAACTATGATACAGTATTCCATAATTTATTTATATATTCTCTTTTGGATAAGAATTTAGGCTAGTTCTACCTTTTCTAGCTACTATAAAAACAGTTGCACCCTTGTACACATTTTCCAGTGTGTATGCATATGGAGTTCTTGCTTCCTTAGCAGCTTATCCAAATTTATTATTCAAGGACTTGAAACTCTTGCCAATCTCATAAATGTGAAATTGTTTCAAATTGCATTTCTCTAATGCATTACTAATGAGGCTTAGTGTCTTCTGATGTTTGTTGTCCATTTAGGTTTCCTCTTCAATGAATTGCTTAATCATATTCCTTTTTATTTTTATTTGAGATAGGGTCTTACTCCCATCACCCAGGCTACAGTGCAGTGGCATGATCATGGATCACTGTAGCCTTGACTTCCTGGGTTCAGATGATTCTCCTACCTCAGCTTCACTTAATCATATTCCTTACCCATTTATCTACTGGTTGTTTGGCTTTTTCTTTTTTTTTCCTTGTTTTTTTTTTTTTTTTTTTGAGACAGAGTTTTGCTCTCGTTGCCCAGGCTGGAGTGCAGTGGTGCAATCTCGGCTCACTGCAACCTCTGCCTCCTGGGTTCAAATGATTCTCCTGCCTCAGCCTCCCTAGTAGCTGAGATTATAGGCGTGCACCACCACACACAGCTAATTTTGTAATTTTAGTAGAGATGCGGTTTCACCATGTTGGCCAGGTTGGTCTCAAACTCTTGACCTCAGGTGATCTGCCCACCTCGGCCGCCCAAAGTGCTGGGATTACAGGCATGAGCCACCGCATCTGGCCAGCTTTTTCTTTTTCAGAAAGAAATTGTAGGAGTTCTTTATAAAATTTGGACCAATACTTTGTTGGTTAAATGTATTTCAACTACCTTCTCCTAGTCCATGGCTTGTCTTTTAATGTTTGTGCTTTACATGGTTTTATATTTTAAAGTAGTAAAAGTTATCACATTTATCATTATGTTTTAAAAAACATTGATTAGAAAAGTTCTTCATTATACTTGTAAAGGTATTTTAGAGTAATAATAATAACACTAGGCCAGGCCCAGTGGCTCACGCCTGTAATCCCAGCACTTTGGGAGGCTGAGGTGGGTGGATCACAAGGTCAGGAGATTGAGATCATCCTGGCTAAGACGATGAAACCCCGTCTCTACCAAAAATATAAAAAATTAGCCAGGCGTGGCGGCACGCACCTATAGTCCCAGCTACTGGGGAGGCTGAGGCAGGAGAATCACTTGAACCTGGGAGCCGCAGGTTGCAGTGAGCTAAGAGCACGCCACTGTACTCTAGCCTGGGAGACAGAGCGAGACTCCATCTTAAAAAAAAAAAAATTACACTTACATAGTGCTTATTACATGCCAAGCCATGTTCTAAGCATATAATAGATATTAATTAATCTTCATAACAACCCCACAAAGTGGGTAGTATCATTATTTCTATTTTACAGACGAGGAAACTGAGGCATTGGGGGGCTTCTTCTAAATGTTTTAAAGTTTATTTTTGGGCATTTAACCAATCTAAAATTTATTTTTGTGTATGACATAGCTAGGAATCCAGTTTTAGTTTTATCATACAATTAACAAATTTCTCAGTATCATTTACCAAATAAGCCATCATTTCCCCATTGATCTGTAATGGCTTTTCTGTCTTATACCAAAATCTGACTCATACTAGAGTTTCCTAGTCTGTTCTACTGGATACCAGTCTTTCCCTGCACCAATACCATATGGATTTAATTATTATGGTATGGATTTTGGGGCAGTGGTTCTTCTGTTCAAATTCTATTTCTCCGAAGTTGTTTTAGCTAATTTTGGTCCTGTGACTTCTGGGATTAACCCTGTGAAGTGTGTTGTTTTTTTTTTTTTGAGACAGAGTCTTGCTCTGTTGCCCAGGCTGGAGTGCAGTGGCGCGATCTCTCACTGCAAGCTCCGCCTCCCGGGTTCACACTATTCTCCTGCCTCACCCTCCCGAGTAGCTGGGACTACAGGCACCCGCCACCACACCTGGCTAACTTTTTTGTATTTTTAGTAGAGACAGGGTTTCACCATGTTAGCCAGGATGGTCTCCATCTCCTGACCTCGTGATCCGCCTGCCTTGGCCTCCGAAAGTGCTGGGATTATAGGCGTGAGCCACTGCGCCCAGCCTACCTTGTGAACTTTTACATAGTATTGTTGGAAGTTTGTTATAAGCCCTTTTTAAAACATGCAAATATTTCTGCTGAGTGGCCCCCAAAATCACTATGAATAACTTTGATCAATTTCCTTTGGAATGAAATAAAGAGTAGTACCATATTATAACCTAAAAAAGAAATTCATCAACTCAATATCCATCAATACAAGACCAGTTAAATAAACTATGGTATATCATGTAATGGAATAATATGATGCCATTAAAATGATGAAAAACATGTCTAAGTTAGTCATATAAAACAGATCTCCAAGATATTATTAAGTGAAAAACCAAAGTACAGAACCACATATATACGTTACCTTGGGTGTGAAAATGAATATAGGAAGTGTATATTCATGTTTGTTTGTATACTTACCAAGAAGATCTGGAAGGACACACAAATTAATAAAGCGGTTCCCTGCGTGTGTTGGCAGGGGTGGGGTAGGAACTGTGTAGAAAGGGCAGGGGTGGAAGAAGATCTTTTTTTTTCTTTTTTTTAAAATTTTATTATTATTATATCTTTCACTGTATGTCTTTTTATGTTTTCTGATTTACAAAGCTTGCGATTCTGCTACCTAATTGAAAAAAATAAGTAAATATTCAAATTTTCCTCCAGGAATTCTGTTTTTTTTTTTTTTTTTTTTTTTTTTAATTACTACTTCTTTAATGTAAAAAAAAATCCAGACAAATTGTGCATCTTTATCATATGTTGTTTTGTTGGAAGGGGTCAATGAAACATTGGCAATGTAATATAAAGTATCCCAAGTTGGCCTAACATTTTAGGAAAAGAGAAAACCATAGTCTGTGACTCCAACTAGAACTCAGAAATTCTTATAGGATCAGTTTGGAAACCTGAATAGAATTTCATGAAATTAATATCTTAAAAAATTAGACAAAGAATTTTTTTACGCCAGGCACAGTGGCTCATGCCTGTAATCCCAGCACTTTGGGAGGCTGAGGTGGGTGGATCATCTGAAGTCAAGAGTTCGAGACCAGCCTGGCCAACATGGCAAAACCCCATCTCTACTAAAAATACAAAATTAGCCAGGCGTGGTGGTGCATGCCTATAATCCCAGCTACTTGGGTGGCTGAGGCAGGAGAATTGCTTGAACCCAGGAGACAGAGGCTGTAGTGAGCCAAGACTGCACCATTGCAATCCAGCCTGGGTGACAGAGCAAGACTGTGTCTCAAAAAAAAAAAAAAAAAGAAAGAAAAAAGAAAAAAAACCAGAATTTTTTAAAAACTGATTTTTGAAAAAGTTTAACATTTTTGATTTAAAATTTATGAAAATACGTACATAAAGGCAGTATTATGCTGTAGCTAGCACATACTGGCTTTGGAAGGCCCATTGTGCACATCTTTCCCCAGTTTCACATTTAGTGAATACCATTGGCTATAGTGAGTATTTACACCATGGAAATTGGCAAAGCTACAAATCAAGGCCTTTTCCCCTCTCCACAAGAGATTCATTTGTTAAATTTACCAGTATACCACTGGATAGAAGTAAGTTTAAGATATATTAAAGTTCAAAATATACAACCAAAGGAGAGATTCTGTGGCACTTTAGACAATTTTAGATAACTGTAACAATATTTGGGGAATAACTTCATGGCTGAAGTTTATCTTCTAACACAAAGTTTTCTTCATAGTTGTGCTCTACATGGGTCAAATATGGTTTTAGAGTCAGATCCCTGATAAGCTTTCTATTACTTTTTCAGATTTCCCTAATACAAGATGGAGTATAAATTAAGGTAATGGAAACTCCCATAAAGGTAGGACAGATATTATCATTCATAGTATGGAGAATGGATATTTTTCATATATTACTATGTACTATTTTGTATTTCATTTCTTAACTGCCATATCTGCTTCAACTCCTTCAATTAAATTAATAACATGAGGCTGGGCGTGGTGTCTCACATGTATAATCCCAGTGCTTTGGGAGGTTGAGGCAGGCAGATCACTTGAGGTTAGGAGTTTGAGACCAGCCTGGCCAACACAGAAAACCCCTGTCTCTACTAAAATATAAAAATTAGCCAGACTTGGTGGCAGGTGCCTATAATCCCAGGCACTCAGGAGGCTAAAGCAGAAGAATTGCTTGAACTTGGGAGGTGAAGGTTGCAATGAGCTGAGACTGCACCACTGCACTCCAGCCTGGATAACAGAGTAAGACTCTGTCTCAAAAAATAAAAAATAAAAATAAATAAATAAAATAAAAATAATAACACGAAAATGTAGCAGAGAGAAAGCCATCTTCTGTATTATAAGAGTATAAAAAATCTAATAAATTCACATTGCCTAGCACACACATACCAGTAACTCATTAAGTAATAGCCAGATGAATAACTCCTAATCATAATGATTCTTAAAAATACAATGAAAATTCATCTGCAAAATAGAATTTTAAAAAATACAATGAAAACAAATAACTCTTTACTCACCCAATTCAATACAAGTGATGCCAAGTGACCAAATATCAACTTTCCCATCATACTGTCCTTCATCCATAGCTAAGATCACCTCTGGAGCCATCCTACAAAACATAAGGTACAAAACTCAAGTTGTAGATTAAAAACAAAATTTCTCCAGGAAAGTGATTCAATGAAATAGCTGTTCTTAAGGGTATTCTGAAATTTTATCTGATATAGATATTATTTCCTTACACAAATAATTTTGAAAAACACTATTCAAAATATAATCTACTTGGTGATTTACACGACACAATACATTATTTTCAATAAAGACTGGCTCCACCCCTTACTATCAGTTTGATCTTAGGCAAGTTACTTAACCTATCTGTACATCAGTTTCTTCATCTGTAAAATGGAGATAATTCTCATAGCAACTTTACAGAGATTTGTAAAGGATGAAGATACATAAAATACTTAAATAATTACTTTGGAACATCTGATTATATTGCTTTATATAGTTCCATAAAGTATTTTTCATATTGTTTAAAGTAATTAAATAAAGCAGGAAATATTCGTTGTTTTTCCTTTTTTTTGAGACGGAGTCTGGCTCTGTCGCCCAGGCCGGAGTGCAGTGGTGCGATCTCAGCTCACTGCAAGCTCCGCCTCCCGGGTTCATGCCATTCTCCTGTCTCAGACTCCCAAGTAGCTGGGACTACAGGCGCCTGCCACCATGCCTGGCTAATTTTTTATATTTTTAGTAGAGACGTGGTTTCACCATGTTAGCCAGGATGGTTTTGATCTCCTGACCTCGTTATCCACCTGCCTCGGACTCCCAAAGTGCTGGGATTACAGGTGTGAGCCACCGTGCCTGGCCTCTTTTTTTTTTTTTTTTGTTGAGAGTCTCACTTTGTAGCCCAGGTTGGGGTGCAGTGGCGCCATCTTGGCTTACTACAGCCTCTGCCTCCTGGGTTCAAGCGATTCTCATGCCTCAGCCTCCCGAGTAGCTGGGATTACAGGCATAGGCCACCACGCCTGGCCATATTCTTTTAAAATAATTAAACAACATGAAAAATACTTTATGGAACCATATAAAGCAATATAATCAGCTGTTCCAAAGATACTAAAACCTACAAAAACTCCAGGTTGTAGTAATGGATGTTACTTTACTTGTTTGTCCATAATGTATCTTCATTAGGAGGGCAGGGGCCCTATCTGTTTCGTATGCTTTGAACAGAACTGTACTCTATTATGATGTGTAAGCAGTTGCTTGGTAAATGTTATTTGGTGATAGAAAAAAAAAATTCAAAGACTAGCTGATTTTTTTTACTAGACAAGTAATTTTGCAGAGATCTAAGTCATTCTGTAAGGCATAATGAAATTCCAACGTGTCTAGGAAAGGAAGGAAAATAATCTGGAAAAGAATAGGGTGAAAAACTCTGAGCCAGACTGACAAGCAAGGTAACCTATCAGAGAACTCAACAAAGACAAGAACTTGGATTTCTTTCACTGAAAGGTACCATCTCTGCTTGTTGGCTAGTCAGGGAAGGTGAAAGAAGCTGCCCTGTCCTTCCTGGAGGCTTTGCCTCAAGAGAAAAGTTCAAAAGAAACTGCAAATGAAATAAAAAACTTGAACTTGATCAGCAAATTGATAATCCTGCTCAGTTTACACAGTGACACCAGCCTTAACTACACAATTTAAAGTCATTGTAAATTTTATACTAAGTGAGAGTGCTTCTTTTTATGCCAGTGGGCTTTCTATCCTTCTCAAATGAAACCTCATTTTGAGGGACATTGGTAAGACATTGTAACAAAACCAAGCCAAACCAGTACCATGAGTTCATGCATGCTGATTTTAAAACTATGTCATATAGCCTAATTCTACATACCAGTAAGGTGTGCCCACGAAGGAGTTGGCAGGAGAAGCCATTGAGGCAGATCCAAAATCAGCTAGTTTTACCTGACCTGGCTCTGTTAGAAGAATATTTCCTGCTTTAATATCCCTATAGGAAAAAATAAAAGGGTTAGAAAATTACTTTTCAATTTTGATTATGGAATAGGTCAGAGCATGCAATTAATAAGACAAAAAGTTTATTTTTAAAAAACAAAACAAAACAAAAAAAAACCTTGCTCAGATAGCCAGAAGGAGATTTAGTAATTACTGCATGTTGTAAGGGGGCCCAGATTCCTGGGTGTACTTGCAGATAGGTCATAGTAATTACTTAAAGGTAGAGCTTTCTTCAGAGGGAGGGAATATAATGAGAAAAAAGGCAGACATGGTGAAAAAGAAAACCTATTCAGCTGCTACACTTACAAAGGCATATTCTTAAAGGCTAAATCCAGTTATCAATAGTATTCCCTGTGCTGAGAAAATTGGTACCAATTTTAACTGCTTTTTCTGCTTTTCCAAATTATGTGACATTTTTGGAGCCTAAACAAACCTGCAATGATTCCGTATTGACCACCTACCAATAAACCTCAACTACACACATACCTTTTCTTTCTTGCCTGTGACCCTTTCTCTCTGTCTTTAATTGTAACTGCAACTCTAAGGCATTTGAGGTACATGTTATATTAAAGGTGATATTTTAAAAATAACTCTGTACAGTAAAAAGAAGACCCTGAAAGATCAAAACAAACAAGGATTAGGGGTTAGGAAATTACATTTCTATTGTATTACTACAAAGAATTGCATGTGGTTACTACTAAAGCTAATAAAGGTATTATATAGCAAAAAGTTTTAAAAATATAATTTAAAAAATTCATTTTTCAGTATGGTAATTTAGAATGAGAAGGTGTGGATGTACTCCTTATTCTTTTTAAAAAAGGCATGAGGTGTAATGAGCACTAGAAACCATGAATTGGAAGTTGATGGTCAGTGAAAAGATAAAACAGAGAAGATGAGGAAAATTTATGTAAAGCTGAAAATGATAAGATTCAAATGCTTCAAAATAACTTTTATAAAAACTTCCCTTGAAAATTCAGTTTCCTTCCTCATGGTGACATTAGGCATTGGCAGACAGAACTAAAAAAAAATGCATTATTTATTTTTCTTCACAACAGAAAAATATATTTTCTCTACTTATCTTTAATTAGGAGATTGAATTGCCTTTAAAATCAAAACAATAAAAATCTGAGACATAGTATTTACTTTTAAATTAAAAAAACATTCTTTATAAGTATTTTGACTCTTCAACAAATTATTTTACATACTAAAGAAGATAAAGTATAATACAGACTAAAACATTAAGTTAATGTGCAGATTAAGGTAATAATGGCACAGAAAACTGAACTATAGCTTTAAATGAGAGCAGGCAAAATAATCACGAGCAAGTTGGCAGTAGTATTAACACCTTGGTACCAAAGACATATAATTACAAAAAGTTGTCAGATCCATAGACATTATGATAATTTTATTTAATCAGTATTTATTAACATGATTAGGTTCACTCTTTGTCCTTAATTCCCAGCAGGATTTCGGTCTGCCTATCTTTAGGAAGTTCTGCTTTTGTGGTACCAGTAAGTGGTCATGGCTACACTGGGGTGATTAAAACAGAAGCAAAAGAGGAACCATAACCCAATAGTTTCAATTCTTCCTAGTAAATGCCAGTTGTTTTCTTTCATTTGTGAGCCATCTCAGATTCTTTATACCTAATATTTCACTCCTCCTCCCCTCATTCATTAATGTAACTGTATTAAAAGTTCATTACTGAGAGAAGGAAAGATTGGTAACATCTTTCTCTAGAAGTTAATAGAGGGAGGGAGGTTGCAGGGAGGAGAGTGTGGTTGTGGTAGAGAAAATACAAGGCAGTGAAAAGCCCTACAATAGGAGTCAAGAAACTTGAGTTTCGATCCTTAATATATTACTTAAATTCTGCGAAACTCTGGGCAAGTTAAGTCTTTCTGAGCCCTGGTCTCTTCATCTGCCAAAATACAGTAAAGATAATATCTTCCTAAGTATCCACATGAACTATAGAAATGGGAAATATTTTAAAGTTACAAAATAGCATATATTTATATAAGACTAGCTTGTTATTTGTAATAGGAAAGGGACAATAACTTTGCTAAGAGATAAATATATGCAAGGAAGGTTAATTTTCTTTTCTTTTCTTCATGACACAGTATCTAAAGATTGGTGGGCCCTTTTTCAAATTTCCCTGCAGCACTTAGCCTGGAGAACAGTTATCTACTGAACAAAGATTATATAATTGTGGACACATAGGAGAGAATAAGAGATAGAAGCTAAATTCTGGCAACTTTATCCTTCATATCCAGAAGAAGCAATCTATTTGCTTCCCATGAATGCTTAGGCAACCTAAAAATTGGAGCATGCACTAATTTTCAAGGTTCCTGGAATAGACAGTCCTGTAACTGAAAAGAACTCTAATCTTACCTATGAATCAATGCATGAGAATGTAGGTAGGCTAGTCCATGCAAGGCTCCATGAGTAATGGCAGCGATCTCTACTTCCTGAAGTGGTTTTTTATGAACTGAGGAAGGAAAAAAAAAAAAGTCAGTAGATGATCAGTTTCATTCCTCATTTTGTTATTTTATACAGCTATACCAGACTGAGTTACATACTTTCTCACATGACAATTTGGGAACATTCACCTAGATCTTCTATAGAAGAGAATAAGTGATCAGACAACAGGAAACCCAAGTGCATAAACACAAATGACCCTTCAAAACAAAAATAAAACAAAGAAAGCCTGATATTCCTTAAATGATGCATTGTTAATTTACTTATCAGTTGCAAGCCAAGCCACACTGATTCCAATTAACCAGGCCCAAATTAACCAGTCCCTTCCAACATTTTAATGTCTGGAGTGTTCTAGGTTACATTATTCTCCCCTGCCACAAAGCCATCTTTAATTACCCCTTCAAACTACAGGTTTTCATTATTTGTGAAAGCAGCTAATAAGCAATTTCTATTCAGAGATCAAGAGTGATTTAATTTTTTTTTTTTTTTTTTTTTG
The DNA here is from genome assembly GCF_009828535.3 of Hylobates moloch. Taxonomy (NCBI): domain Eukaryota; kingdom Metazoa; phylum Chordata; class Mammalia; order Primates; family Hylobatidae; genus Hylobates; species Hylobates moloch. The sequence goes on along the minus strand of NW_026652287.1, from coordinate 14,636,450 downwards.
AGGCAGGGGTCTCACTCTGTTACCCAGGCTGGAGTGCAGTGTTTCAATCAAAGCTCACTGCAGCCTTGAACTCCTGGGCTCAAGTGATCCTCCTGTCTCAGACTCCTAAGTAGCTGGTATTACAGGTGTTAGCCTCTGTGCCTGGCTGAAGATATTTTTTTTAAAGTAAATTTTTAACACAGCCTCTGGTTATAGCAGCATCTGCAGAGAGGAACTGGGTCAGTCAAGATTTCTGAAAGGGTTTAATATCAATATAATGTGAGACTATCTACCTCTCTTTCACATATACCCATGAATATGATGTTTTTGGCTACACATACCATATCACATTAGCCAAACATTTTGGTAGTACCTGCCCTGGATGGGCCATGAACTAAAACAGCAGGAAGACTGCTAACATCACTCAGACACTTTCAGTGGCATTGAAGAGATGAAGTGCGCATGGCTTATCCACACAACCCTAAAGCTCAAGCCACCATTCAATTAGACTGCCCAAACTACACTTTAGTATGGCGGTAGATAACATTCTGATCAAAGTAAAACAGAAAGTAGAGTTTAATTCCTTCTTTCTTACCTTCTAATAAATCAGAGGCTGAGCCTAAGCAATATTCCATCACCAACTATAAGAGATTAAAATAATATTCAGAATAATGAAAGTTAATTAAAAAACTTCTGAAACCAACTAAACAACCAATCAAGGAACTAAGAATACTAGGTGAATAAATATTCTGATCTACTCGAACTTGGACTGAATTTTTGTCATCTGGCACTAATTGATTTTTATAATTTTCATCATCTCAGTTTTTATTATTTCTTGCTTAAAATTGGCCTAAAGATTATTGGGGGACTAGATATGGAAATATTTACTATAAATGGTGAAGCCAAGATTGTCAATTTATTTATTAACTCCTTCACTATTTTATTTCAAAAAGGATTCAGGTGACTATGTTGTACTATAAATTTGTAACTCAGAAAGTGGCAAACAAATACATGAGCCAGTAAAATCTATATTGGGGTTATACCAGTTAAATAAAATAAACCAGTAAGTAGTAAATTCCTTTTTTTTCACACTTTAGAAAGTTTTAAACAAGAAACAGATATTGTTTTGAACTGAATCTGAAGATGTAGCCTGCTATGTATCATTACATTACCTTGAATCCCTGAGATATGTGTGTTATTTACATTTAGATCTTAAAATATTTCCAGAATAATATTATTATAATACTATTGACAGGCTGGGTGCAGCGGCTCACGCCTGTAATCCCAGCACATTGGGAGGCTGAGGCAGGCGGATCACCTGAGGCCAGGAGTTCAAGACCAGCCTAGTCAACATGGTGAAACCCCATCTCTACTAAAAATACAAAAAATTAGCTTCGCATGGCGGCTTGCACCTGTAGTCCCAGCTACTTGGGAGGCTAAGGCCGGAGAATCGCTGGAACTCGAGAGGTGGAGGCTATCGATAGTTATTGGGTTTGCAATCTGTGGAGGCTTTCTAAAAGCAAAAGTGAGAAACCTCTTTCTTTACTCTTTTTTTTTTTTTTTTTTTTTTTTTTGAGACAGAGTTCACTCTTGTTGCCCAGGCTGGAGTGCAATGGCACGATCTTGGCTCACTGCAACCTCTACCTCCTGGGTTCAAGCGCTTCTCCTGCCTCAGCCTCCTGAGTAGCTGGGATTACAGGCATGTGCCACCACGCCCGGCTAATTTTGTATTTTTAGTAGAGATGGGGTTTCTCCATGTTGGTCAGGCTGGTCTCAAACTCCTGACCTCAGGTGATCTGCCCGCCTCAGCCTCCCAAAGTGTTGGGATTACAAATGTGAGCCACCGCACCTCGCCTCTTTCTGTACTCTTATCCTAGATTTTTTTTTTTTTTTGTAGTTTTAGTAGAGACGGGGTTTCACCATGTTGGCCAGGCTGGTCTTGATCTCCTGACCTCGTGATCCCCCAACTTAGGCCTCCCAAAGTGCTGGGATTACAGGTGTAAGCCACCGCGCCTGGCCCTTCTTATCCTAGATTTTTAGGTGTCCAAGACTACTGATTTGTAGTCAAGGTCAAAACTATCAGGGCTCAGCAACCAATCTCCACACACATATGCAAGCATTCACACTCCTACAAATTATTACTTTGTTATTTAAAAGAATAGTAGATGCTCATTATGAAATATAAATTTCCTATAATAAACTAGACATAACCAATATCAACATATTAGTTCCTTTCATTAAAAAAATTAATGTGAAAATATATTTATATTATGTACCTTGCATTACTAAGATAATTTAGAATATGCGACATCTAGAAGTTTAAAATTTAGAAACTATTATACTTTTATAGTTATATATTATAAATATCAATATATCAATACCAATATATATGAACATATTATAAATATAAGTATACTGTGTCTATATTATATAGAATGCAATTAAATTAGATATAACATACTTATAATACTATTTATATATTACATATGATTATGTCTTATATGTTATGGTTTCACAGTTATATATTTATGTAGTATGTACCTTGCATTTCTGGAATAATTTAGAACAATGAGAGGTTTAGAAGTTTAAAATTTAGAAACCATACTATAGTTTTCTGCTTGACATTAAAAACAAACAGATTCAGAAACATTAATCTTATTTCTTATCATAAAATGGAAGATTCCACAAGTAAATGTTATAATGAACACCAGCCTTTATGTGCCCTACTTTTTCTTTAATCAATTTTGATGGAAGCATTTCTAAATTTTATTACATAATTTTCTAATTTTAAAAAGTAACTGAATGTGCATACATAACCTCCTTAATCCGAGCATATGAAATGTGAACATAGAACTTTAAAACTGAATAGAATGAATATGTTTCTAGCTGCATTAAATGTTTTAAATTACATGTTTAAAAACTCAGCATTTTTGTCACAAATATTTTTTCCCCTATTATTCTATAACACAAAGGCACCTGAGATGGTTGTTTGCTCCTGACACTAAACAGCTCTGGCTGCTCTGCCTTTAAGTTACTAGGTCTGCTTTCTAGCTCCCCTGACTTTTTCCGTATGGTCAAATTATTCTTGTGCCTGTTTGTATGCATGTATCTAACAGCTCAGTTCCTTAGAGCTCTTTCTGATTGGTCTATCAAATTAGTTGTAGACAGAAACCAGGTAGCCAAGCTTATTAGCAGCCTATATAATCTAAGAATAAACGGGTGGCCGGGTGCAGTGGCTCACGCCTGTAATTCCAGCACTTTGGGAGGCCAAGGTGGGCGGATCACCTGAGGTCGGGAGTTCGAGACCAGCCTGACCAACAAGGAAAAACCCCGTCTCTACTAAAAATACAAAATTAGCTGGGTGTGGTACTCGGATGGCTGAGACAGGAGAATCACTTGAACCCGGGAGGTGGAGGTTGCGGTCAGCCGAGATCGCGCCATTGCACTCCAGCCTGGGTAACAAGAGCAAAACTCTGTCTTAAAAGAAAAAAAAAAGAGAGAGAAAACGAGCTTCAAGTAACAGTGTGGAGGATTTTCTGAAGACTTGAAATACATGAGATTTTAGCACTTGGATTTTGTAACATTTATTCTGCCTGCTTGAAATCCCTTTCTTGACTCCTTCAAGACAGCTGAGATTGCCAAAGAACTGATTTCTAGATAATGAGATACATCTTTGATTAATTTCTTATTTTCAGAAGGGATGCAATAGCTCTACATAAGAGTTGCTTGAACAGAAATGAGTACGTTTAGTATACTGTTTGATAGTCTATTTAGGAACAAAATTCCATTCCCTAATTAGAGATCACATACAGGAAAGGAGTCGGTACGTGGTAAACAATAAATGCTAGTTAAATTGGAGTTTAAGTAGGAGTGCGCAATTTGAAAAAGTAGAAAGCATAACATTTTCACGTCCTAAATGTGCCTAATGCGCCACCCTAAAACCATAAATACAATCATATAAAAATATGCTAAGGGCCGAGCACAATGGCTCATGCCTGTAATCCCAGCACTTTGGAAGGCTGAGGCAGGTGGATCACCTGAGGTTAGGAGTTCGAGACCAGCCTGGCCAACATGGTGAACCCTATCTCTACTAAAAATACAAAAAATTAGCTGGGTGTGGTGGCGTGTGCCTGTAGTCCCAGCTACTTGGGAGGCTGAGGTTCAAGAATCACTTGAACCCATGAGGCAGAGGTTGTAGTTAGCTGAGATCGCACCACTGCACTCCAGCCTGAGCAACAAGAGTGAATCTATCTCAAAAAAAATATATATATATATGTGTGTGTGTGTGTGTGCATGTGTATACATATTTATATATATATACATATATCACAATAAGATGACGAGTGGAACAAAAGTCTCTTATTTTAATCATATGGTGGCCCCTGTTTGGTAAAAATCACATAGCAATTAAAACATCAAGGACAATTCCAAATATGGGGGGAACTGGAGTGGAGGATGAGAAATGACAAAGATAAAAATTCTAGGATGATAATATAAGGCTGTGCCTTTTACTTTTACAAACAAATAATTATAAAATGATGTCAACTTTTCACCATCTCTTTTTGAGTGTTTATAGAATGGAATTTCTAATAGGCTAGATATCATTTAATCTTACAGAATATATACCATATGACACACCAAAGTATTAACAAATGTTAAATACTGATAACAAAAGTTAAATGGAACAGAAATGAAATTAATAATTTTACAGATCAAATAGATAATAGAAAAAAAGAAAAAGAAAAAAATGTAATAGTAAAAGAAAGATAATAGAGGTCCTTCGACTTACCCAAGCAGTGTGCTCTTTCAAGTAACAGCCTTTGTACTCAATAGTATTAGGATGCTTCAATTGTCGTAAAAATTTAACTTCCTTAAGAATATCTTGCCATTTCTATTGAAGTCAGAAAGGAAACATTTTAATTTAATTTTTGATAGGAAAATAGTATTTCCTATCAAGTATATGTATATATTATTTATATTATTGTAAATGGACATAAAGTAAATGTTTAATAAATGAAGAAGCTATTTAAACATGCTATTTCTTTCTCTCTCTTTTTTTTTTAGTTGAGACAGAGTCTTGCTCTATTGCCCAGGCTGGAGTGCAGTGGCGCGATCTCGGCTCACTGCAACCTCTGCTGCCCGGTTCAAGGTTCAAGTGATTCTCGTGCCTCCCAAGTAGCTGGGACTACAGGCGTGCACCACCAGACCAAACTAGTTTTTTTGTATTTTTAGTAGAGACGAGGTTTCTCCGTCTTGGCCAGGCTGGTCTCGAACTCCTGACCTCAGGTGATCCGCCAACCTCGGCCTTCCAAAGTGCTGGGATCACAGGCGTGAGACACTGTGCCTGGCCTAAACATGCTATTTCTTTAGTTTGAATACATGTAAACACAAATCTATCACCAAATACATTACAAAAAAGCCATTACACATACCCATGTTCTGGTCTGCAAAATAGTTTTTTTCCTTTTCAGGCATCCAGGCTAGAGTACAGTGTTGCAATCACGGCTCACTGAAGCCTCCACATCCCAGGCTCAAGCAATCCTCCCACTTCAGCCTCCCGAGTGGCTGGACTACAGGCACACACCACCACACCCAGCTAGTTTTTCTGATGTTTTGTAGAGGTGGGGTCTCACCATATTGCCCAGGCTTGTCTTGAGCTCCTGGGCTCAAGCGATCCTCCAGCCTTGGCTTCCCAAAGTGCTGGGATTGCAGGCCTAAGCCACCTCAGCCAGCCTGCAAAATAGTTAATTGAGCTAGAACATTAGCCTTTTTAAAAATAATTATGAATGTTCACACATTTGTATGAAAAACTCCAGGAACATTTATTATATGCTCCACAAGAAGGAAAAAAATTGTTCTAAAAAAAAGTTTAAAGAATTTTGTTAATTTTTTTTCTTTTTCTTTCTTTTCTTTTTTTTTTTTTTTGAGACAGAGTCTGGCTCTGTCACCCAGGCTGGAGTGCAGTGGCGTGATCTCGGCTCACTGCAAGCTCCATCTCCCGGGTTCACACCATTCTCCTGCCTCAGCCTCCTGAGTAGCTGGGACTACAGGCGCCCGCCACCACGCCCGCTAATTTGTTGTATTTTTAGTAGAGATGGGGTTTCACCGTGTTAGCCAGGATGGTCTCAATCTCCTGACCTCGTGATCCCCCGCCCCCAGCCTTGCAAAGTGCTGGGATTATAGGCGTGAGCCACCGCACTCAGCCAGAATTTTGTTAATTTCATACTAACTTGTTTATTTCAGTTCAGGTATACAACTGTCTCTATCTCACCTCATGGGTCTGCTTCCCACTATAGGACATCTTCTTAATTGCCACCACCTCATTGGTGTGAGCATTTGTAGCCTGTGTTAAGAGGGTAGAAGAAAAAGAAAAAGAATTAGTGATGTTTCAGCCAATTTAACTTAAACATTTGACTAGAGACTATTTATTTATATATTTATTTATTGACAGTCTCATTCTGTCACTCAGGCTGGAGTGCAGCTCACTGCAACCTCTATCTCTTGGGTTCAAGCGATTCTCCTGTTTCAACCTCCCAAGCAGCTGGGATTACAGGCACGCACCACCATGCCACGCTAATGTTTTTTGTATTTTTAGTAGAAACGGGGTTTCACCATGTTGACCAGGCTGGTCTTGAACTCCTGACCTCAAATGGTCCGCCGGCCTCGGCCTCCCAAAGTGCTGGGATTATAGGTGTTTTATTTTATTTTTGGAGAAGGAATCTAGCTGTGTTGCTCATGCTGGAGTGCACTGGCACGGTCTCGGCTCACTGTAGCCTCCACCTCCTGGGTTCAAGCTATTCTCCTGCTTCAGCCTCTGAAGTAGCTGGGGATTACAGGCACCCACCACCACACTGGCTAATTTTGTATTTTTAGTAGAGATGGGGTTTCACCATTTTGGCCGGGCTGGTCTCAAACTCCCGACCTCACGTGATCTGCCCGCCTCAGCCTCCCAAAGTGCTGGGATTACAGACGTTAGCCACTGTGCCTGGCCTGATATATATTTAAAATAGTATCTCCATACTGCAGTATCACAGTTCAAAGATGCTTCAATTTTTGATAGGCTAAATAGACATTTCCACTCCCATTTTAATGTATAGTTTCTCTGTATCCTTTTCTAGATAAATGTAAAGATTATAATATAAAAAATGATTAGGGTTTAATATGTCAAACCAAACAAAAAATGTCATATTCCCAAATGATGCATACTGGCTTCACCTTGTAGACGGTCCATCAATAGAGAGCCAGTTAAATAAATAAATATGATATGACCATATAATAAAATAACCACTTAAGGAATGAGGTAATCTATGTCCAATGCAATACGAAAAGATGTTAAAAATGTTTTAGTCAAAAATAAGCTATAAAGTAGAATCCAATTTTTGCAAAATAGTAATAATGTGAGTATATGTGTAGAAAAAATTATAAAAGAATTTATACCAGAATATATATCAATGATAATCCCTGGAGCAGTGCTATCTGATAGAACTTTCTATGATGATGGGACGGTTCTTTCTAGATTGTCCAACAGAGTAACGTGAAATGTGGCTAGTGTGACTGAGAAAATAAATTTTAAATTTTATTTAATTTTAATTAACTTAAATTTGAATAGTTAACGTGCCTACTTGCTACTGTATTGAACAGTACAGCAGAAAGTAAGATTAATCCTAAGGGGGACTTTCGTTTTCAGGATTACTTATATTTTATAATAAGACTGTATTACATATATACATACCTACATTTATGTATGTATATAGGTGTATTTTTTATCTATAGAGGTTCCCTTTCTCATAATTATGTCTACTTGTCTTCTCCATACTCCGAATAGAACAGTTCAAAGTACATATGAAAACCATTAATAATTCAAGTAATAGTCTCTTCCTCTCAATTTACTCAAGATATACATATATATATATATACACACACACACACACATACATACATACATACTTTTTTTTTTTTAAGACAGAATCTTGCTCTGTCATCCAGGCTGGAGTGCAGTGGTACAATCTCAGCTCACTGCAACCTCTGCCTCCCAGGCTCAAGCGATCTTCCCACCACAGCCTCTTGAGTAGCTGGGATTACAGGCACCCACCACCACGCCTGGCTAATTTTTATATATATAGTAGAGACAGGGTTTCACCATATTGGCCAGGCTGGTTTCCAACTCCTGGCCTCAAGTAATCTGCCCGCATCAGCCTCCCAAAGTACTGGAATTATAGGCGTGAGCTACTGCTCCCAGCCTCAACTTATTTAAAATATTTAAAACTATTAGTTTTCTTAAAATTTTCATAAAAATAAATACAAGACATTAAAAGATTACCTCTGCATCAGTGCCATACCCCTAATGTAAGTAAGCTATTTTGCTTCTGTGATATTATTATCATTGTGGACCAATAAAGCTATCACAGTGGTTCTGAAGTAAAAGATTGGAATACATTCACTGATAAAGTCAGGTTAACAATTTTAGAGAAAAATTAATAATCATTTTCTTAAATACAACTAATTTAAAATGAACCTCCTCAGATATAACAATAGTTTCTTTATGATTTTTAAAAATGGTTAATTCAAACAATAAACAATAATGTACTATGTAAAAATAATTTGACCACAGATTCTTACGGAATGTCAAAATGGAAAAAAAAAACAAACCCACAATAACGTACTACAGGAGTTTTTTTTAAAAAAGCATTAAGGTAAAAGTACCTATTATATATTAATGAGTTATCCACTAGTCATAATTTTCCGATCTGCAGAACTCCACAAAAGCATATTTTAGATATTTTATTGATTTAGAAAGTACAGACTGACTTTTGTTAAAAACAAAAATCTCTCACACTGTTCTGGCTTTTAAACTTTAACACTAAACTGTGCTTATATGGCAATCATAAATAAAAGCTGATGTAAATTCAGTATTACAATAAAAGTTAGAGGGACTATATCTGAAAAGTAGATATTTGAGGCAGCAATATATATAGTGGAGCTTAAGGAGCCTGAAAAAGATTTAGGAAATATTCAGACATTGAGAAATTTTAACTTGTTGTGAGGTTTTAAAAAATAATTAACCATTACTATAAAAAAAGCCCACGGAAATAAAATCAGTATTATTATTTAATTGCTTATTAAGGTTATTTATAATTAATACTATATTTGGACCTAAAAACATGAAAAAATAACCACCCTAAAATAAAAATATATTTCTTACATTTATAGGATACTCACTGATTAGAACTTAATACTTCCACTCACTTACACATCCTAATGTATAGGCAGAGACTTGAAATTTGAAAAACATTTCCATGTTGATTATTCTATAGATGTGAACTTTTTAGTGCAAATGTTGATTATGCTATAGATGTGAACTTTTTATACTGGCTAAAAGTCAAAACATGCTAGATTGAAACTTAAAAAAAATCGATGTTTTAGTACAGAGAAAGGAAAGTATTAATGGGGTCTCAGCTTTCTAGTGCATACAGTACTATGAATGACTACAGCCTCTATCATTTCAAGTTTTATTCTTGAAACTTACATTCATGCTTAATACTTCCAATAGTCTCAATGGTCTCAGTAACTATTACCAAGATCATTGATTCAAGAAATACTTATTAAGAACTTACTATTATATGTTTATATTTTTAAACATTTTACAGCTATACCTTTTGCTATTTTATAGACAAATATAAAAAATTATGTTAATTTAGGAGGCAGGCCAGGCACGGTGGCTCACTCCTGTAATCCCAGTATTTTGGGAGGCCAACGTGGGTGGATCACCTGCGGTCAGGAGTTTGAGACCAGTCTGGCCAACATGGTGAAAGCCTGTCTCTACTAAAAATACAAAAATTAGCAGGGCGTGGGGGCACATGTCTGTAATCCCAGCTACTTGGGAGGCTGAGGCAGGAGAACTGCTTGTACACAGGAGGCAGAGGTTGCAGTGAGCTAAGATTGCACCACTGCACTACAGCCTTGGTGACAGAGTGAGACTTTGTCTAAAAAAAAAAAAAAAATAGGAGGCTGAGGCAAGAGGATCACTTGAGCCCAGGAGTTTGGAACCAGCCTGGGCAACATAGCAAAACCCTGTATCTACAAAAAAATTAAAACCAAAATTAGCTGGGTGTGGTGGCACATGCTTGTAGTCCTAGCTACCTACTCAGGAGGCACAGGCAGTAGGATTGCTTGAGTCCGAGGGTTCAAGGTTACAGTGAGCTATGATCACACCACTGTACTACAGCCTGGGTGACAAGAGTGAGAGACCCTGTCTCTAAATAAATGAATAAATAAAAATTTAAAAAGTGAAAAAGCTTTTCTTTTTGCCCTATTTTTTGAACCCCAACTAAAAGGTAATTATATCCAGAAAGATAGAATTTAAACTATTTGCTTTAGGTGGGTTATGGATAATATACTGAGTTCAACAAAGGTGATATAGAAACCTACAAACTTTAGAGTTGTGTTTAGGTGAATACAAAAATGAACACGCTCAGTCCTTTTTTTGTTTGTTTTCCTTTAGTACAGTTTCTTACTACTTCATTTGTTAATGCTGATAATTTATTTTTTATTTAAAAAAATTTTTTTTAAGACACGAGTTCCCACTATGTTGCCCAGGCTGGTCTCGAACTTCCGAGCTAAAGTGATTCTCCCACCTCGGCCTCCCAAAGTGCTGGGATTACATGTGTGAGCCACCACGCCCAGCCAATGATGCAAATTTCAAAATTACTTATGTAAATCCAAACACACAGAAATATTTCACCAAGTTAATAATTTCTATTTTCTCTGAACATAACATACACTCTCAGCTGATTGATTTTACAAGAGCTGTTCCAGCTTACAATTCACACTAAGTTTATTCCCTGGCAGCATTCAGTGTAAAAGCTGTGACCTACAGAGGCGAACAGAATTATAGTGTTGAGGTATGAAAATACCAGCTGCCAGACTCTGGTCTTTATGGCTTGCCAGCATGACTATGACTTATGAAAAGTACTAATTAGCAGTACCAAGTTCTCAGAGTTCTTCATCATTCATTCATTCAACAAATACTTATTAGCTGCCCACAATTTATCAGGAATTGGGCTAAGTGCTAGGGATAAGATAGTGAGTTAATATGCCCCGTACCTAGCTCTCCTCTAGGACAATAGACAGTAACAAAAATAAAATGATAAAAGACAAAATGTAAAACTGCAATTCTGATATGTGCCACAAAGAAGGGTATGTGTTACTTTGAGAACCAACAATGCTGGGTGTGACTTAGGGAGGTCAGGAAAGCCTTCCCTGAAGAAATGAGGTTTAGGCTGAGAGCTAAATGATGAACAGGAGTTAAGAAGGTGAAAATAGAAGGGAGAAATATTCGAGAGAGAACAGTTTATGCAAGATTCCAGGAAGGATGATCAGAAGAAAGGAGTCAGAGCTATAGCAATGAGAATGAGAGAGAAGATAGCTCAAGTAGAGATAGGGACCATGAAGGACCTTATGGGCTGGCTACAGTAGGGATTTTGATCTCGGCCTAAGAACGAGGGAGAGCCCCTAAAGGCTTTATAGGGAAAGGGGATGTGATGAGATTTACATTTTTTTTTTCAAGCTCATTGAGGTATGCACAACAGACTGAAGAGAGACCAAAGCAGGCAATCATAGTTGTCCAAATAAGAGATAGCAGAGTCTTCCTGGTTATAATGATACAAGTAACAAAAGGAAAAATCTATTAGCAGGGAGTAAGAAGCAACATATATAAATATTACTTTGGCCAACAGGAAAATCCATTTTTAAGGTACTGCTGATGTGACCACTACAGATAAAAGGTTAAAGCTTTCCGTAAGTTCTGTAGTACAGTGTCAGTTAATTCCCTTTTAATCTGTTTTTTAGTGCTTTATGGGTGTACATAGGCCTGTACTTTTCACATTTATATACAGGTCCTATAGAGTTAATGATTACATTTATCAATGCCACTCTGGTACCTGTATCATTTCTCTAGTCTATCATCAGCAACAAACAATATATACTTAGTGCCTACTGTAAATGAGATCGTGCCAGCCTTTAGAGTTGTAAAGAAATATTAGAAATAGTCATCTTCAAAAACGCACACACTCTAGCTAAATAGACAGGGCTTAGCCCAAAAAGCAAATAAACCACTAGGTCTTCTGCAGCCTAGTATAAGGTAGGTCTCATTTTGCCACTATTATAAATGGCTTTCAGTAAGTTTCAAAGCATCCTTGGTTTATTGTAGTCATTCTGAAACATTAGCACTTTAAGAAGGGTTTGGCTGCCATTTTTTTTTTTTTTTTTTGAGACAGAGTCTCACTCTGTCCCCCAGGCTGGAGTGCAGTGGCACAATCTCAGCTCACTGCAAGCTCCACTTCCCGGGTTCACACCATTCTCCTGCCTCAGCCTCCCACGTAGCTGGGACTACAGGTGTCTGCCACCATGCCCGGCTAATTTTTTGTATTTTTAGTAGAGACGGGGTTTCACCGTGTTAGCCAGGATGGTCTCGATCTCCTGACCTTGTGATCCACCCGCCTCAGCCTCCCAAATTGCTGGGATTACAGGCATGCGCCACTGTGCCCGGCCTTGGCTGCTTTTTAAATGAGAAGAGTCAAATAGAGACTGACTCTTGCCAGGAGAGATTCTGAGAAGATGAATTAGATTTAAAGTAATAGAAGAAAAGAAAGCAAAGATGACAGAAGAATACATCTGTAAGCAAAACAAATAGGTCACAAATGAATATATACAGAATGTTTCCATTTTTAAAAAGTTCAAAACTAAGCAAAACCAATTTACATTTTTAGGAGTACAGATTAAGTGGGTTATAACTATAAAGAAAAGTAAGAAAATAATCACCATAAAAATCAGAATAGTGGATACTCTTAAGGGGAAGGAGAGGGTTCTGACTGAGGAAGACATAAAGAGGGGCTTTTGGGATGCTGGCAGTATTCTATTTCTTGACCTGGGTGGTGTTTTTACACAGAGATTTACCTTTTAATTCTTTCTGAAGTTATATATTAAAAAATATATGTATATTGTGTATACTTCTTTATGTATACTTATGATAAAAATGCTTTGTAACAAGAGGATCTGTGACTAAAGAAGACAGAACTTTGGGCCTTAAATGCTATTCTGACTACACACTAACATGGGAGTGTTAACTAAGAAATTAGCACCCTTTTTTCTTTTCTTTCTTTTTTTTTTTTCCGAGACAGAGTCTCACTCTGTCCTCCAGGCTGGAGTGCAGCGGCACAATCTTGGCTCACTGCAAGCTCTACCTCCTGGGTTCATGCCATTCTCCTGCCTCAGCCTCCCACGTAGCTGGGACTACAGGCGCTCGCCACCATGCCTGGCTAAGTTTTTCTATTTTTTAGTAGAGACGGGGTTTCACCGTGTTAGCCAGGATGGTCTCGATCTCCTGACCTCGTGATCCACCCGCCTCAGCCTCCCAAAGTGCTGGGATTACAGGCGTGAGCCACCGCGCCCAGCCGAAATTAGCACCCTTTTCAGCCAGAAAAATCTTTTATCATATTTAATGACAAAATATACTTCAGTGGGAGCCAAGTTATTGATGGTAGTGAGGGAAGCAGAAGTAATGGTACGGCTGAGCATAGACACAACGGTTGAGAAACAGTTTAGAGAAAATCCAGGCTGAAGATTTGGCTAGAAGCAAAAGGACAAAGTAAAGATGCAATTCATAAAATCTCATTTGGAAGGACAACTAAAGATAAGCCCTATCCAGATGGCAGAACATAAAGGACCACTTAAAAGGAAGAGTCAGTAATGTTTGATTACAAAGAAATTATTTGATTACAAGTTTGGAGAAGTAGGTAATAATTAGTACTTAATTTATTATTTGCTTTAATGGACTATTATGCTTAAGGAAGTATTTGTTAAATTAGATAACTATATTTTGGCCGGGCATGGTGCCTCATGCCTGTAATCCCAGCACTTTGGGGAGGCCGAGACGGGTGGATCACCTCAGGTCAGGAGTTTAAGACGAGCCTGGCCAACACAGTAAAACCCCATCTCTACAAAAATACAAAAATGAGCCTGGCATGATGGCGGGTGTCTGTAATCCAAGCTACTCAGGAGGCTGAGGCAGGAGAATTCCTTGAACCCGGGAGGTGGAGGTTGTAGTGAGCTGAGATTGCGCCACTGCACCCCAGCCTGGGCAACACAGCAAGTCTCCATCTTAAAAAAAACAACAACAACAAAAAAACAAAAAACAGGGCCCGGCACAGTGGCTCACACCTGTAATCCCACCATTTTGGGAGGCCGAGGTGGGCAGATCACGAGGTCAGTTCAAGACCAGCCTGGCCAACATGGTGAAACCCGGTCTCTACTAAAAACACAAAAATTAGCTGGGCATGGTGGCACATGCCTGTAATCCCAGCTACGTGGAAGGCTGACGCAGGAGAATTGCTTGAACCGGGATCCAGGAGGCGGAGGTTTCAGTGAGCCAAGATCGTGCCACTGCACTCTACACTCCAGCCTGGGCTACAGAGTGAGGCTCTGTCTCAAAAAACAAACAACAACAACAAAAAAAACAAACTGTATTTTATGTAATGAATTCAGGTGAATAAGCTGTGTTAAAATTTTGGCTATTTGTCTTTCTCATCAGGAGACAGTCACATTCTTGGAACTAAAACTGATTCCAGGGGTACAGCCTTGTACCCCTTAACCGAAAATACTGACTTGACATGATTGCCACTAAAAATCACTGTCAGTCCCTTTCTCTGAATAGTTGTCTGTTCATCTGTTTATCTGTCTATCCACCATCCATCCATCCATCCATCCATCCAGTATTTATCAAATTCCTACTACTGTCAGACATATACTAGTTCTTGAGAATATAACGATGAACAAGATAGACATAACCCCTGTCCTCATGACACTTCTTATTTAGGGAAAAAGACATATATAAAGCAAAAAATCGTATACGTAATTGTTTTATTATAACCGTGATAAATGCAACAAAATATAAGCACAAGATGTTATGAAATCATAAAGTATTGATTTAGGGGTAGAGTCTTGAATAGTAAAGGGTATCTTGCAAAAGTAATACTTCAGGTAAAACTTGTAGAATGAACAGACAGGGATGGGGAGGTAATGTGCAGAGTTTTCTAGGTGGGGGGAATAGCATATATAAGGCTCTGAGGCAGGAAAGAGCTTAGCATACAGTGGAAATGCACAAAGCTCAACTTCAAGCTCTTAACTTTTTTTTTTTTTGAGACGGAGTCTCACTCTGTTGCCCAGGCTGGAGTGCAGTGGCACAATCTTGGCTCACTGCAAGCTCCACCTCCCGAGTTCATGCCATTCTCCTGCCTCAGCCTCCCAAGCAGCTGGGACTACAGGTGCCCGCCACCACGCCCGGCTAATTTTTTTTTTTTGTATTTTTAGTAGAGATGGGGTTTCACCCTGTTAGCCAGGATGGTCTCGATCTCCTGACCTTGTGATCTGCCCGCCTCGGCCTCCCAAAGTGCTGGGATTACAGGCGTGAGCCACCGCGCCTGGCCGAAGCTCTTAACTTTCTTATACTACTTTAATAGGTGAGTCAGTTGATATAAATACCACTGAATTGAATAAAGCCTAGGATTCTGGAACTGGCTTTTCAGCAATGACTATTTGCCTCTATGGTAGATATCACTTAATTTATAGAAAAATCACTGTAATCAAGCTTATTTTACAAGCAATAGCTATGTGTAGAGAACATGTAGAGTTCAAACTTTATTTTTTTTAGTTTTTTGTAGAGACAGGGTCTTGCTATGTTGCCTAGGCTGGTCTTTCTTCCCACCTTGGCCTTGCAAAGTGCTAGGATTACAGGCGTGAGTCACTGTGCCAGGCTTAGAGTCCAACCTTTCTTAATCTGATCTATCTAAACGACTCTTTTAAGTACTTACAAAATAAACTGCTCCAAAACTTCCATGTCCAATTTCATGCAAACCAATAAAAAGTTCCTCAGGATCATCTTTGTAGAATAGATCGGCAATCTCTGGGTCCTTCAGCACCCCTTTACGCATGATGGCCAGTAGAGCAGGCTCTGCTTTTTGATATCACAGTTAGCTTTATTTCTCATTGACAATTTTTTTGGGGGGGGGTAAATCTTCAGTACCTGTAGAAAAGTAAGGTTTGCCATTAAATTATTTCTAACACATTTTACTTGGTGGCAATACAAATACATACAAATATGAAAAAGTCTCTTGGTCTCACAATTCAGTAACAAAAGGACAAAAAAACCCAAATAAAGAATGGACATATGGCTGGGCGCGGTGGCTCATGCCTGTAATCCCAGCACTTTGTGAGGCTGAGGCGGGCAGATCACTTGAGGTCGGGAGTTCGAGACCAGCCTGACCAACATGGAGAAACCCTGTCTCTACTAAAAATACAAAAAATTAGCCAGGCGTTGTGGCACATGCCTGTAATCCCAGCTACTAGGGAGGTTGAGGCAGGAGAATCGCTTGAACCCAGGAGGCTGAGGTTGCAGTGAGCCGAGATTGCGCCATTGCACTCCAGCCTGGGTAACAAGAGGGAAACTCTGTCTCAAAAAAAAAAAAAAAGAACAGACAGAGGATTTGAATACACATTTCTCCAAAAAGATATACAAATGACCATTAACATATGAGAAGATCCTCAAACATCATTAGTTTATTAGAGAAACAAAAATTAAAAGTGGGATACCATTGCATACTCACTAGGATAGTGATAGTCAAAAAGTAAGATAAGTGTTCATGAAAATGCTGAGAAATTAGAACCCTCCAACACTGCTGGTGGCTGTGTCATTTTAGATAACAGCCCTGCAGTTCATAACAAACTTAAATACCGAGTTACCATTTGACCCAGAGTTTCCACTTCCAAGTACATACATACACCCAAGAGAAATGAAAACATATGTTCACATAAAAACTTGTGCACAAATGTTCATAGCACCATTATTCATAATAACCAGAAGATGGAAAAACCCAAATATCCTTTAACTGGTGAAAGAATAAACAAAACGTGGTATATCCATATAATGGAATATTATTCAGCAGTAAAAAGGAATGAAGTATTGGTATAGGCTGCAACATGAATGAACCTTGTAAAAATTATGCCAAATGAAAGATACCAGTCACAAAAGACCACATATTTTATGATTCCATATACACATACACACATACACATGTAATTTCCAGAACAGGCAAATCTATAAAGACAGAAAGTAGATTATTGGTTACTGAGAGATGGGGGGTTTGGAGGGTAATAGCTAAAAGATACAGGCTTTCTTTTCAGGGTGATGAAAATGTCCTAAAATTGATTGTGGTGATGACTGCATAACTGTGACTACACCAAAAATCATTCAATTATACATTTTAAGTGAGTAAAGGGTATAGAATGTAAATTATATTGTAGAGATATTACAAAAATTCATTTTGGTGTAATTAATGTTGAAATAATAACGGTTGGTATTTATTAATCAATACTATGTGTCAAGCAGCACTAAAACCTTATACATATTATCTCCTTTAATCCCTACAATAGCTTCATAATATAATGACTTTACTATCTTAATTTTATAGAACCAACTAAGACTTTGATGGGCTAAACTACTTCCACATGGTCAGAAAGCCAGTATTTGTCAGGACTGCAATTAAAACTCAGATCTAACAGCAAAGCCCATGCCCTTGATTGACATGTGGTATATTCATATAGAAATAGAGGCAACTAAACAATTCTTTACTGACTACTAGAAGAAATTACTATCACTTGGAGGCTAGGCTAAATGCCCATGTAAAGAGGCAAGTTATTCTGCTGCTACATAAAACATTCTGAAATCAAATTTTCTATTAATAAAAGGACATCATTTTGACATGTTCATATATTGATCTGCCATTCATTACGTACATTTATTTGATGTAGATTCTTTTTATTTTTTGAAAAATATAGAAATGTTATCAATCATCTATATTTTTCATTTTAAATAACCTCTGCCCTCATACCCAGATAATCATTTATTTATGCCAACGTTTACACTTATCACAGGATAGTTGGTGTTTCTTCCTTGACCAACTAGATAACCAGGATAGAAATTTCGTTATTGGTCAATAAAACTATTTTTCAAAACATGGGCCAATGGGTCTCTCGCTAGGAGAAGAAAAAAAGAAAGTAATTAATTAAGTAAAACTGATAGTGCTAAGAGGTATTTTTTTCTTGAGACATAGCAGCCATAGGTGACAACATACATTACTTCATAGTCTAGTTAGTTCACTAGTACACATAGGTCATCAACCTAAGGATCCATCCACTTACCCAACTCATTCTTTCATTCAACAAATATTGTTGAATGCTCACTATTTGCCATACCCTCTACTGAGTTTTGGAGGTAGAATGGGATGTGGTCCTTATACTTAAAGGGCTTAGGAGCCAAATGGACTTTTAGACATTAAATTATAAAGACACAAATGATAAAATGGTTTTAACTGATTGGATTATGAGGGGAAAGTAAATATTTTTTAATATAAGGATATTATAGGATGACTCAGCCTGTTTTTGACTTAGACGTGAAAAAGCATGCCTTTTTAGGGAAAATAAAATTAGTTCATTCAATACGAATTGTATGGGAGAGTTGGAAGGAGAAAACATGAAGCTGGTGTTGAGCCAAGGAAAATTGCAAAAGACCCTTTAAACCATATTAAGAAGTTTACACTCTATCCTGAGGGAAAGGGGAACCACTGAAGGTTTATATGGGAAAAAGGATCCCTCCGCCAACAATGCACCTATAATCCTAGGCAGTCATCCTGCCAGTCCATGGATGCCAATAATCAACTATAAAGTTACTACATCAATACTACTGGGAAAGTAACTTAAATCCAGCTATTTGTCAATCAGGTAAATGAAAGCACAAAATAAGAGCTCAAAAAGTGGCCGGGCACGGTGGCTCAGGCCTGTAATCCCAGCACTTTGGGAGGCCAAGACAGGCAGATCATGAGGTCAAGAGATCAAGACCATCCTGGCCAACATGGTAAAACCCCATCTCTACTAAAAAAAATACAAAAATTAGCTGGGTGTGGTGGCACTCCTGTAGTCCCAGCTACTAGGGAGGCTGAAGCAGGAGAATTGCTTGAACCCAGGAGGCAGAGGTTGCAGTGAGCCGAGATCGTGCCACTGCACTCAAGCCTGGCGACGACAGAGCGAGACTCCATCTCAAAAAAAAAGAAAAGCTCAAAAAGTGTTTTGATTTTATTGCTTATGTCTGAGAACAACAAAAAAAGAATCGATGGATCAAAGATATACCTTTTTGGAGACTATACGTAGAAGGCAAATTATGAGACTGTCTTTAAGAAAATCAAAAAGACCTATGAACTAAACTTATGATAATTAAAATATTTTCAATCACCAAAACACATTATAAATTTTAGAATATTTTGGCTTCCATGTGAATAAAGCTAAGTGCTATGGATTTGGGGGGAAAACATGGATTATAGACTAAAATCATTTTATGAAGAAATAAATATTTAAATGTAAAAATGAGACCATAAAAACTTCTAGAATAAATTACAAGTGAATATTTAATTACTTAGCAAGATACCAGAGGCAAAGCCATAAACTAAAAATCAGTAAGTTTGACTATATAATTAATAACTTTTATCTTAAACATGTAATGAAGGGACTTCTGCTTCTAGCCAATATGGAGTAAAAGGGGCTGGATCTATTATCTGCCACCAGGAACAATTAAAACACTGGACAAGGCCAGGCACAGTGGCTCATGTCTGTAATCCTAGCACTTTGGAAGGCCGAGGTGGGCAAGTGGTCTGAGCCCAGGAGTTCGAGACCAGCCTGGGCAACAGGCTATATCTTTACAAAAAATACAGAAACTTAGCTGGGTATGGTGGTGTATGCCTGTAGTCCCAGCTACTCAGGATGCTGAGGTGGAAGGACCACCGGAGCCCAGAGGTCAAGGTTGCAGTGAGTCAAAATCATGCCACTGCACTCTAGCCCAGGCAACAGAGTAAGACCCTATCTCAAAAAACAAACAAAAAAAACACTGGATAGAACATATAAATGATGGTATTTGAAGACAATGGATATCAGGCAAAGAAAGACAATGATCCCTGACAGAAGACAAGCAAATGATGTAAGCCATTAAATGTTTGAGCTTAATGCCCTGGGAGAATTTCCAGGCCATGGTGCAGAGAGGGGAAATCCAGTTAGAGCCTGGTGAACTCCCTGAGTAGACAAAGATGACAGTCCAGGTTGACCAAGGTGGGTAGAGTTGGCAGGGCAGAGTGCCAAATAGAAGAGAGCAGCACAGAAACAGGATATGGAGATTTGCAAAGGGTTCCCCTCAAGTCTTCAGCTGAGCACTGATTCGTGTATGCATATGGAGAAAACTACCTTAGACCAGGGCAAAAAGCGATCTGAAAGGAATAGAGACTACAGTACCTATAGCTCAAAAAGGGCTGTGAATAGTACTCGTTCCCCCTAGCCAGGATAAGAAATCTCATAATTCACAGGGCATTCTGGAGGCTATTCAGAAGAGTCTTGCCTTCATAGTAGGGACCCTAGACTAAATGCTGGTCTGCGATGCCTAACAATTTTTATTTTACCTATTTTTTATTTGTGAGACAGGGTCTTGCTCTGTTGCCCAGGCTGGAGTGCAAGGGTACAATCATGGCTCATTGCAGCCTCAACCTCCGGGACTCAAGTGATCCTCCCGGCTCTGCCTCCCAAAGTGCTGGGATTACAGGCATGACCAACTGTGCCTGGCTCTAACAAATTTTAAAAGCAAGACCTAAAAGGATGAAATTATTTCCAAGTAACTTAACTGTGTTCCAGAACAAAGTCCAAGAATACTTAAAGGAATATAAAAACATCCAGTATCTAAAAAGGTAAAATTCACAATATCTAACACTCCATAAAAAATTACCAGGCATGCAGAAAAGCAGGCAAATATAATTCATAATGAGGAGAAAAATAATTGAAACCAAACCATAATTGATATAGATGATATACGTTAAAATTAGAGGTCAAGGACATTAAAACATTTAATATAGTTGTATTCTATATATTGAAAAGGGTGGAGAAAATTTCAAACATGTAAAGCAGAGACAGACAAAAATATAAACAGATTCAAAGTAAGCCTTTATTTTATGCATATATGTATGTATTTATTTTGAGATGGAGTCTAGTTCTGTCACCCAGGCTAGAGTGCAGTGGTGCAATCTCAGCTCACTGCAACCTCTGCCTCCCAGGTTCAAGCACTTCTCCTGCCTCAGCCTCCCAAGCAGCTGGAATTACAGGCATGCGCCACCACATCCAGCTAATTTTTGTATTTTTAGTAGAGACAGGGTTTCACTATGTTGGCCAGGCTGGTCTCAAACTCTTGACCACAAGTGGTCCACCCACCTTGGCCTCCCAAACTCCTGGGATTACAAGTGTGAGCCACCACATCTGGCCCTCAAATCAGACCTTTAGAGGTGAAAGCTACAATGTCTGAGATTTAAAAATCCTCTGCATGGGATGCATAGCAGAGGAGACTTTGCCGAAAAAGGGGCTACTGAACTTGAAGACCCAACAACAGAAACTATCCAAAATAAAACAGAAAAAAGACTAACAAAACAAAAACCAAATCCGCGACCCAGAGCATCAGTGAGCTGTGGAACATCTTCACGTGGCCTACTGTACATCTAACTGGAGTCCCTGAAGGGGAGGAAAGATATTAGGACAGAAAAAATTATTTGAGGAAGTAATAGTGGAGAAAATTATGAATTTGATGAAAAGTAT
Source organism: Hylobates moloch (assembly GCF_009828535.3). NCBI lineage: Eukaryota > Metazoa > Chordata > Mammalia > Primates > Hylobatidae > Hylobates > Hylobates moloch. The sequence continues at coordinate 14,614,745 of NW_026652287.1, read as the reverse complement.
AAACCCACAGATCCAAGAAGGTCTATGAACCTCAAGCACAAGAAATACGAAGAAAATTACACCAAGGCACATCATAATAAATTGCTCAAAACTTGTGATAAAGAGAAAATCATAAAAGTTATCAAGAGAAAAAAAGCATGTTAAATACAGAATCAGGAAGGAGGCAAGGATGTTTACTCGCAACACTTACATTCAACATTGTGCTGGGGCGGGGTGTGATGTCTCATGTCTGTAATCCTAACGCTTTGGGAGGCCAAGCGGGGAGGATGACTTGAGACCAGGAGTTTGAGACCAGCCTGGCAAATATAGCAAGATCCTCTCTCTTTACAACACCAAACCAAACCAAACAAAAACATTGTGCCAGATGCTGTACAGGTGCAGTAAATAAGAAAAAAAGAAACAAAAAAGCATCAAGACTGAAAAGGAAGAAGTAAGACTCTCTATTGTCAAACAACATAATCATTGTCAAAAAATTCAATGGGATCTACAAAAGCTACTAGAACTTATTAGTTTATTAAAAAGTACAGAAGATCAATGCATAAAATGATTACATTTCTTTTTTTTTTTTTTTTTTTGAGACAGTCTTACTCTGCCCTCTGTCACCTGGGCTGGAGTGCAGTGGCACGATCTTGGCTCACTGGAACCTCTGCCTCCGGGGTTCTGGCAATTCTCATGCCTCAGTCACCCAAGTAGCTAGGATTACAGGCATGCACCACCATGTCTGGCTAATTTTTGTATTTTCAGTAGAGACGGGGTTTTGCCACATTGGCCAGGCTGGTCTCAAATTCCTGGCTTCAAGTGATCCACATACCTCGGCCTCCCAAAGTGCTGGGATGACAGGTGTGAGCCACTGTGCCTGGCCTGAGATGATTATGTCTCTATGTATGAATAAATGAAAATCAAGGCTGGGCACAGTGGCTCATGTCTGTAATCCTAGAGCTTTGGGAAGCCGAGGCAGGTGGATCATGAGGTCAGGAGTTCAAGACCAGCCTGGCCAAGATGATGAAACCCCTTTTCTATTAAAAGTACAAATAATTAGCCAGGCGTGGTGGCAGGTGCCTGTAGTCCCAGTTACTCCGGAGGCTGAGGCAGAGAACTGTTTGAACCTGGGAGGTGGAGGTTGTAGTGAGCTGAGATCATGCTACTGCACTCCAGCTGGGGCAACAGGGCAAGACTCCATCTCAAAAAGAAAGAAAATCAAATTTAAAAATATCATAGTAGCATAAAAAATGTGAAATACGGCCAGGCGCGGTGGCTCATGCCTATAATCCCAGCACTTTGGGAGGCTGAGGTGGGTGGATCACTTGAGGTCAGAAGTTCAAGACCAGCCTGGCCAGCATGGTGAAACCCTGTCTCTACTAAAAATACAAAAATTAGCCACGTATGGTGTCACACGCCTGTAATCCCAGCTACTTGGGAGGCTGAGGCAGGAGAATAGCTTGAAACCGGGAGGCAGAGGTTGTAGTGAGCTGAGATCGTGTCACTGCACTCCAGCCTGGGTGACAGAGCAAGACTCCGTCACAGAAAAAAAAAAAAAAAAGTGAAATACTTAGGGATAAATCCGACAAAGGATATATAAGACCTATACACTGAAAATGACAAAATAATAATGACATAAAGACATAATGAAGGGATATACAGTGTTTATAAATCAGAAGACTCAACATTTTTTAAACTCTGAGAAGTTTAATCTGAAATTCATATGAGAATTCAAAGGACCCAGAATAACCAAAGCAACTTTGAAAAAGGAGGACAAAGTTGAAGAGCTAGCATAAAATAATTTCGAACTTTATTATAAAGCTACAGTTATCAAGACCATGCAATACTGGCACAGAGATAGACAAATTAATCAGTGCAATGGAATAGGAAGCCCAGAAGTAGACCCACATATTTATGGACAACTGAGATTTGGTAGAAGTACAAAGGCAATCCAATGAAGAAATAATTGTCTTCAATGAATGGTACCGGAACAACTGCATTCAAATATGTGAGAAAACAGATATTTGGTCCATACTAACAACCTGTATAAAAACTGACTCCAAATAGGTTATAGAACTAAATGTAAATCTACAATAATAAAACTTCTAGAAGAAGGTACAGGAGAAAATATTTGTGACCCCGGGTTAGTTAAAAATTTCTCAGTTAATAACCCAAAGCACAATCCATCAAAGGAAAAATTCATAAGTTAGACTTCATCCAGATTAAAAATGTCTACTTTTTGAAAGATACTTGAGAAAATCAAAAGACAAGCAACATATTGGGAGAAAATCTTTGCAAATTATGTCTCATAATGGGACCCCTGGATCCAGAAAATAAAAATTGTCAAAACTTAATAATAAGAAAACCCAATTTTTTTAATGGACAAAAGATTTGAACACAAGCACGTTACCAAGTGAGATGGATGAATGGCAAGAGAAAGATGCATACTATCACTATTCATTAGGGAGATGCAAATTAAAACCCATGAGAGGCTGGGCACAGTGGCTCACACCTGTAATCCCAGCACTTTGGGAGGCCGAGGTGGGTGGATCACCTGAGGTCAGGAGTTCAAGATCAGCCTGGCCAACATGGTGAAACCTCATCCCTACTAATAATACATAAATTAGCCGTGTGTTGTGGTGAGCGCCTGTAATCCCAGCTACTCGGTAGGCTGAGGTAGGAGAATTGCATGAACCCAGGAGGTGGAGATTGCAGTGAGCCAAGACTGCGCCATTACACTCCAGCCTGGGCAACAAGAGCGAAACTCTGTCTCGAAACTCTGTCTCAAAACTCAGTCTTTTTCATGTTAGCCATTAACATATGAAGTGACTGTATCTTTCATACACTGCTGGTGGGAATGTAAAATGGTAAAACACTTTGGAAAACATTGGGCAGTTTCTTAAAAAGTTAAACATACACCTATCATATGATGTAGCCATTATACTCAAGTATTTACCCAAGAAAAATGAAAGCATGTGTCAATACAAAGCCCTGTATACAAATGTTCACAGTAGTTTTAATAGCCAAAATTGGAAACAACCCAAATGTATATCAACAAATGAATGGATAATCTGTGATAAATACAATGGACTGTAACTCAGCAATAAAATAAACTACAGATATACTCTACAATATGAATGAATCTCAAAATATGCTGTGTAAAAGAAGTCAGACAAAAAATAGTACATACTTTATGATTTCATTTATATGGAATTCTAGAAAATGCAAACTAATTTAAAGAGATAGAAATCATATCAGTCGTTACCTGGGGGATGGGGGTGGCGATGGCAGGTAAAAAGGAATAGGTAGGAGGGGCTAAAAAGGGGAAGCTTTTTGGGAGTGATAGTGGATATGTTTATTCCCACTATGATGGTGGTTTCACAGATATATACCTGTTAAAACAAATTATGCTCTTTAAATATGTTCACATTATTGTTGTTGAAAGATGTAATGTACCAAATTGAAATAAGTCTGGGTGTGGTAGCTCATGCTTATAATCCCAGCACTTTGGGAGGCAGAAGCAGGTGGATCATTTGAGGTCAGGAGTTCGAGACCAGCCTTGCCAACATGGTGAAACCCTGTCTCTACTAAAAACACAAAAATCAGTTGGGTGTGGTGGCACACGCCTGTAATCCCAGCTACTTGGGAGGCTAAAGTGAGAGAATTCCTTTAGCCTGGGAGGCAGAGGTTGCAGTGAGCCGACATTGTGCCACTTCACTCTGGCCTGGGCAACAGAATGAGACTCTGTCTCAAAGAAAAAAAAAAAGAAATTAAATGAAGTAGAGAAAATTTTTGCAAAATATTTGCCAGTTAAAAGCTATTCTGGGCCGGGCGTGGTGGCTCACATCTGTAATCCCAGCACTTTGGGAGGCCGAGGAGGGTGGATCATGAGGTCAGGAGTTCGAGACCAGCCTGGCCAACATGGTGAAACCCAATCTCTACTAAAAATACAAAAACTAGCCGGGCGTGGTGGTGCTTGCCTGTAATCCTAGCTACTCAGGAGGCTGAGGCAGGAGAACTGCTTGAACCCAGGAGGCGGAGGTTGTAGTGAGCTGAGATCGTGCCACTCCACTCCAGCCTGGGTGACAGAGTGAAACACTGTCTCAGGAAGAAGAAGAAAAAAAAAAAAAAAGCTATTCTGAACATCAGAGAGGTGAACACACACACACACACACTTACCTACAAACTCAAAAGAGACAGGTAGGAAAATTAAAAAAAAAAGAGTAGTGTCCATTTAAAATATGAAACATGTAACTTCACTAATGATCAAAGAAGTAAAAACGGAAATAATATAACACCTCATTTCACCCACAAAATTGGCAAAATAAGAGGAAAAAAGGTACTTTTTTTTTGGGTAAGGATATAAGGAAATAGTTTCATACATTGCTTGAAGAATAGGATGGTATGCTTTTTGACCTAGTAATACACTTTTGGGAATTCATACAAGGCAGTTTCTTGTTTGTTTGTTTTGTTTTAGCAAAAGAGGCGAGGCATAATTAGGGAAAGCACAGAAGGAATATGACGGTGCATATGGGAAATGTGACTTCTTTGACCTATAAGTTTGGGTTTCTTTGTAGCTTGTGTTTTATCTGAAGTTAGGTATTGAAATTTTGGGTAATTTTTTATTTCCTTCTTTTTGTTTCTATGTATTTTCTAAAATTATATTTTGCAAGGTCTATTACTTCTGTAATTAGAAGAAAAGTGATACAAAACCTTTTAGGTAATTTCAAATCTAACTATAAAGTACTGCAACAAAAAAATGGCAATATATATATTTCCAGAAAATAATTTGACAATAGGAATCAAGAAAGTTTAAGTAAGCTCATTTCTTTTAACCAAATAATTCTCCACATTGTAAACTATAACTGAGAAGAAAAAAAATTTTAGGAAATAAATAGAAACTCAAAGATTTTTATTTTTATTTTATTTTTTGAGACAGAGTTTCACTCTTGTTGCCCAGGCTGGAGTGCAATGCACGATCTTGGCTCACCACAACCTCCGCCTCCTGGGTTCAACTGATTCTCCTGCCTCAGCCTCCCCAGTAGCTGGGACTACAGACATGCATTACCACACCTGGCTAAGTTTTTTTTTGCATTTTTAGTAGAGACATGGTTTCTCCATTTTGATCAGGCTGGTCTCGAACTCCTGACCTCAGGTGATCCACCCGTTTCAGCCTCCCAAAGTGCTGGGATTACAGGCGTGAGCCACCATGCTTGGCCAAAGATTTTTATAAAAGAATACTTTATCCCAATTTCATTAATATTTTTACTTTCCCTTTTATTTTTCTTTCAAAGATAAAAATTCACCCAAAAACCCAGAAAATATTATTTTTTTCCATTTCTTAGGAGAAAGCTAAGTTGTACAGACAATACCTTTTTGTGTGTGGCACAAAATATTCCATATTGCTCAGATTCATTTTAGCAGCAATCTTCTTTTTTCTCTTTTATAACTTCAGTCCTTTGTATTTATGATGCAACCTACGGAAAAAGAAGAACAAAATACATAATTATCAGCAAAATTAAAGAATCATTAATTGCTCATGTGGTAGTTTTACATATTTACAAATGTAATATTACAAAGTTAAAATTTTATCTTCATCTCTTTGTGGATGGCAAATTTAAAAGGTAAGATGCTCAAAACAAAGATGCAAGCTACTCTTTCCCAGGCAATATCTGGGAAACAAATGTGTCATTAGATTTAAGAATCTATACTGAAGCTTCCACTGGTTTGTCTGTGTGCAGGTAACTTAATGGAGGCTACCAGTAGACAGCACTAATCTGACAGCACGCGGTAATGCTACTGATTCTCTGTCAGTAAGGCTTCTGTTTTGAATTGCTTTTCCAATAGACATGATGATTTGCATTGATTACTCTACCTTTCCTTTCCTGGGCTCTCCTATAACCAATCTTCCACATTTTTAGGGTGATGATTATTACTTATTTTTTTTGAGATGGAGTCTCGCTCTGTTGCCCAGGCTGGAGTGCAGTGGCATGATCTCGGCTCACTGCAACCTCTACCTCCCAGATTCAAGCAATTCTCCTGCCTCAGCCTCCCGAGTACTGGGATTATAGGCGTCTGTCACTACGCCTGGCTAATGTTTGTATTTTCAGTAGAGATGGGGTTTCACCATGTTGGCCAGGCTGGTCTTGAACTCCTGACCTCAAGTGATCTGCCCATCTTGGCCTCCCAAAGTGCTAGGATTACAGGCGTGAGCCACCGTGTCCGGCTGGGGTGATGATTATTTTTAAATTATCTATTAAAGAAGCACATGCCCAATGTAGAAAACCCGGGAAATACACACTATTAAGAAAAAAATCCGGCCGGATGCAGTGGCTCACGCCTGTAATCCCAGCACTTTGGGAGGCCAAGGTGGGCGGATCACAAGGTCAGGAGTTCAAGACCAGCCTGACCAACATGGTGAAACCCCGTCTCTACTGAAAATAAAAAAATTAGCCAGGCCTGGTGGCGTGCACCTGTAATCCCAGCTACTCAAGAGGCTGAGGCAGGAGAATCGCTTGAACCCAGGAGGCAGATGTTGCAGTGAGCCGAGATCGCACCACTGCTCTCCAGCCTGGGTGACAGAGTGAGACTCCATCTCAAAAAAAAAAAAAAAAGGAAAGAAAAAAATCCATAATCCTATCCAGGCAAAACTCCATTAACAATCTGGCATACTTTTCTCCATGCACGTATTTATTTCTGCCTGCATTTTTAAAATGCAGCTGAGATCACATTATATGTGTAATTCCATAGTTCACCTCTTTTATCTAACTCTGACTATTTTGCCATGTCACCAAATACTGTTCACAAAGGTCATTTTAATGACTGCTTAATGTCTGTCTTATGGAAGAGCTGCAATTCATTCACAACCATTTCTCCACAATCAGAAACCAAGGCTGTATTCAACCTTTTGTTGAACTATTGAAAATTACTGTGTTGGGAAGATCTTGGTGCCTACTACTTATCTACATTTTGGAGGCTTTCTTGACAATGGCTTTCTAGAAGTAGAATTATTGGGACAAAGAATATGACAATTTAAAACCTACATATATTGGAATAATTTTTAGATGCTTGACTAGCATTGTAGATGAAGGCCTTACAGGAAAAAACTAGAAAAAAACTATGGACTTCCATTTTCACATTTTTCTTGCTGAGAATATCCCACTCTTGTCTCGTGCCTATACTTATAAACTGAACGTTTTCATTATTTTTGTTACTCCTTCCGATTCTGTCTGTGGCTGTGGAATGCTTTAGATTAACTGGTAGCTAAAACTTGCCTGAATTCAGCATCACATTTTACCTAACCACTAACCAATCAATAACTGCAACGTTTGCATGTCTACTCTGCTAATGTAGTCTGACTATAGCTCCAATAAACTAAAATATTCCTTATGACATCATATGAACACTAGTTGCTAAATTTCTAAGAAAGTAGTTTCAGCCGGGTGCAGTGGCTCATGCCTGTAATCCCAGCACTTTGGGAGGCCAAGGTGGGTGGATCACCTGAGGTCAGGAGTTCAAGACCAGCCTAACTGACATGGAGAAACCCCATCTCTACTAAAAATACAAAATTAGCTGGGTGTGGTGGCGCATGCCTGTAATCCCAGCTACTTGGGCAGCTGAGGCAGGAGAATCGCTTGAACCTGGGAGGCGGAAGTTGCAGTGAGCCAAGATCACGACATTGCACTCTAGCCTGGCAACAAGAGCAAAACTCCGTCTCAGAAGAAAGGAAAGAAAGAAAAGCAAAGAAAAAAAAAGAAAACAAAACAAAAGAAAAGAAAGAGAGTTTCAAATAAGGCATCTTACAAATCAGGAAACATTCATTCCTAGAAAATAGTTTTCTCTCTCTTTCTTTCTTTCTTCTCTCTTTCTTTCTTGCTTTCTTTTTCTATTTTTTGAGACAGAATCTCGCTCTGTTGCCCAGGCTGGAGTGCAGTGGCAAGATTTCAGTTCACCGCAACCTCCACCTCCCAGGTTCAAACGATTCTCATGCCTCAGCCTCCTGAGTAGCTGGGATGACAGGCTTGTGCCACCATGCCAGGCTAATTATCCTCTCTCTTAAATAGTTACTAACTTTTACATAATTAATTTTCTTTATCTCTCTCTTTTTTTTTTTTTTTTGAGACTCAGGCTGGAGTGCAGTGATGTATCGGCTCACTGCAACCTCTGCCTTCTGGGTTCAAGCGATTCTCCTGCCTCAGCCTTCCAAGTAGCTGGGATTACAGGCGTGTGCCACCACGCCTGGCTAATTTTGTATTTTTAGTAGAGATGGGGTTTCGTTATATTGGCCAGGCTGGTCTTGAACTCCTGACTTGCGATGATCCACCTGCCTCAGCCTCCCAAAGTGCTGGGATTACAGGCGTGAGCCACTGCGCCCGGCCCACTTTTACATAATTTTCTTAAAATGCATGCATACTCTCTTCATCTTTGGTTGCCAAGCTCTATATATGTTCTAAAATTATCTCTCTAAGACTTCCAGGAATTAAGCCTTCTCAGTTTTATCTTTTCTTTGTTTGCTTTTCTGCTACAATATTTCATTGCTATTGAGGCTGAAGACAGTATTCCTGAAGTTCATCCATTAAACCTAAAGGATATTTTCAATTTTCTTCCATTTTACTACCCCCACTTCCTTCTTCATAAATGTCTCTTGGATCCCATGAAACTGTTTTCTGTTTTTCCAAATTATTCTGATTATACTTCCTCTTCTCTCTGATGCCTAAATGATGTGTTCCTCTAAGGATTTCCCCAAGTCCTCTGTGTGACTGCAAGCTGCTATCTTAATTTCTGCCCACTTAATGGTTTTAAGTAATACTGTGTCACTAGACAGTACTGACATTCCAAGCCCCAGTCCTGTATTTTCAAATATCTATTTGGCTTCTCCCCTAAATGGCTCACATACACCTCCCATTAATTTTACTCTCTTTCCCTGTCCCTTACATTCAATTAATTCCCAATTTCTGCTTCAAATATTTCTTTTGACCTGTTTTTCCATTTCTCTGGCTGGCATTCATATGCTCTCTCCTTTTCTTCTCCTCTTACAGCCTCTATCTTTTCTGGAATTCGAAAAACACTATTACCTTAATCATCTTTCTAAAGCATGGTTCAGATAATATCACAGCTCTGCTCAAAACCCTTCAAAATCTCACTACTTCCTATGGGATAAAGAATAATAATAATAATAATAACTTTACCTAATGAACATTCAAAGCTGGCTTCAAACCACTAGTCTAACCTAAATTCTTAAACTCTATAATCAGGAAAAAAATATACATTTGTATATACACTTTGTATTTCATTTCTCACTTGGTCTTTGTCTAAGTTGTCTCCTCTGCTTATAAGGCCCAAATCCCAACTATTCTCACAGTCCAGCTAAATGTCACTTCTTTTTTTTTTTTTTTTTTTTTTTTTTGAGACAAAGTCTGGCTCTGTCTCCCAGGCTGGAGTGCAGTGGCGTGATCTCCACTCACTGCAAGCTCCGCCTCCCGGGTTCACGCCATTCTCCTGCCTCAGCCTCCCAAGTAGCTGGGACTACAGCGCCCACCACCACGCCCGGCTAATGTTTTTTGTATTTTTAGTAGAGACGGGGTTTCACCGTGTTAGCAAGGATGGTCTCGATCTTCTGACCCCGTGATCCGCCTGCCTCGGCCTCCCAAAGTCCTGGGATTACAGGCATGAGCTACCGCGCCCGGCTAAATGTCACTTCTATAAAACCTACTATTTTCTCCCTTTGCTTCAGTTTTCAACACACATAGTTAGTACTCTAAAACTGGATGGCAAGTGCTTCTTCAGAGACGGATAATTGTCTAAGTCCACATTTGGATTAATCATTGTAACCCCTGATATTTTTAAAAATAAAAACAGTTTTATTGAGATATAATTCATCTATCGTACACTCTGCCCATTTAAACTGTACAATTCAATGGTTTCTAGTATATTCACAGATATGTACAACCATTACCAACCAGTTATTTTTAGAACATTTTCTTGACGGATCTGTCACCCAGGCTGGATCATGGCTCCTGGCTCACGCAACTCCCTCCGGTTCACCCATGCTATTCCTCATACACACACAAAACCATACCCTTTAGCTATTACCCCAGCCTCACCCCACCCCATTCCCTCCATTCTTAAGCAATTTACTAACATACTTTCCATCTTTATAGATTTCCTTGTTCTGGGAATTTCATATAAACAGAATCATATAATATGTGGTCTTTCATGACTGGCTTTTTTCACTCAGCGTGTTTTCAAATCCAATGCATAGCATGAATCAGTATTTCTTTTTATTGCCAAATAATATTCCATTGTATTGATATGTAACATTTTATCCATTTATCAGGTGATGGACATTTGGATTGCTTTACCTTTTGGCCATTATGGATAGTGCTACTAGAATTATTCATGTATAAGTTTTTATGCGGATATATGTTTTCATTTTTCTTGAGCATATACCTATGAGTGGAAATGCTGGGCCCTACGGCTTCTTTAAGTAGCAGATATTCCATAAAAATCTGATGAAATCACCTTCCCTGTTCCATTTCAATCTTTCCTTTCCCCAAAAGATAAACAAGAACGTTTTTTCTTCTAAGAGGATAAGATGAAATAACAGGCATAAAATAAGTTTTTCCCTCTTCCTTGACCTCCTGCAACCTCAGGTATTACATTTATAGTGAGAATGTAGAACTGCGCCAAGAATGTAGTATTTCAGGTTTTAGGCCTTTGGGCCAAATAAACAATCCAACTAGCATGGAGTAGAAGATTTCATCAGAGATGTGCAATTGAAATAATTTTCTTCACAAACACTTCTTTATTCTAAGAAATGGAAACCTTCTAACAATGGTAATCAAGTAAATTATTTCTCACAGACATTCTAACTTAGTATAAGAAAGAACACTGGTGGCGCAAGCCTGTAATCCCAGCTACTTGGGAGGCTGAGACATGAGAATCACTTAAGCCCAGGAGGCAGAGGTTGCAGTGAGCCGAGTCACGCCACTGCACTCCAGCCTGGGCAACAGAGCAAGACTCCATCTAAAAAAAAAAAGAAAGAAAGAACATTTGATAGAGAATAGAAATATATATATTTTAAATAATTTTCCCTTTCCCAGAAACTTCAAGAAAGATGATTCATTTAAGATCTTAGTTGTGTTTCAATGTTTTTTTCAACAATAATGTTCTTCTCAACAATGTTTTTCTCTATAGCAGCACTATCCTGGAGCTAGTGAATTTGAAAACTCCACAATATTTCAGTATTAATAAAGTAAATAAGAATTAGAATGTTTCATACTGGAAAGAATTTTAAAGATACACCATTTCAACTCCTTTTTTTCTTTTTATACTCAGTCTCAGAAAAGTTAAGCATCACATCACACCCCTGTGGCAGCATTATCCCCAAATTAAAATCCTGGACTTCTGGCCAGGTGCAGGGGCTCATGCCTGTAATCCTAGCACTTTGGGAGGCCGAGGTGGGAGGGTTGCTTGAGTCCAGGAGTTTGAGAACAGCCTGGATAACACAGTGAGACCCCCGTGTCTTTATGAAATAAAATACAAAAAAATTAGCTGGGCATGGTAGCACGTGCCTGTAGTCCCAGCTACTTGGGGGTTGAGGTAGGATGATTGCTTGAGCCCAGGAAGTTGAGGCTACAGTGAGCCAAGATTGTGCCACTGCACTCCAACCTGGGTGACAAAGTAAGAACCTGTCTGGAAAAAAAAAATCCAGGACTTCTGATTTTCCATTACAGAAAACATTCTCCTGAACCATGCTGCCCTAAGTCACATTTTATTATTTTGGAGGGTAATCAAGAAATTTTAAATTTAATATAAGATTGAACTTCTGTTATTATTCCTCTCAAGGATCTCAGAACACTTAAATATATGGTGCTAGATTCAGTTCTTATGAGGACTGCAGAGTAAACAAATTTGAGGGCCTCTTTAAGAAAAAAATAGGGCTGGCACGGTGGCTCATGCCTGTAATCCCAGCACTTTGGGAGGCTGAGGCAAGCAGATCACGAGGTCAGGAGATTCAGACCATCCTCACTAACACGGTGAAACCCAATCTCTACTAAAAATACAAAAAATTAGCCAGGTGTGGTGGCACACGCCTGTAGTCCCAGCTATTCGGGAGGCTGAGGCAGGAGAATCGCTTGAACCCAGGAAGCAGAGGTTACAGTGAGCTGAGATTGGCACCACTGCACTCCAGTCTGGGCGACAGAGTGAGACCCCGTCTCAAAAAAAGAAAAAGAAAAAAATAGGTCGGACGTGGTGGCTCATGCCTATAATCTCAGCCCTTTGGGAGGCTGAGGCAGGTAGATCACTTGACGTCAGCAGTTCAAGACCAGCCTGGCCAACATGGTAAAACCCGTCTCTACTGAAAATACAAAAAATTAGCTGGGCGTGGTGGTGCATGCCTGTAATTCCAGCTACTCAGGAGGCTGAGACAGGAGAATAGCTTGAACCCAGGAGGTGGAGGTTGCAGTGAGCCAAGATCGTGCTATTGCACTCCAGCCTGGGCGACAGAGCAAGATTGTGTCTCTAAATAAATAAATTCTCACTTAAAATTAAGTATAGAGCCTTAGATGAAGCTGGTACAAAGAAGCTCTGAAACATGCTTCACAGTAAACCAGCCTTTGAAAATTCCTAATATTTCATTCATTATCTTGCTCTCAGAGGGTAGACTGAGGCAGGTAAAATCTTAACTTTACAGCAGTGAAAAATGAAGTATAAATACGTAATATCTTTTTCGAAGTCACATAGTTAGGACTAGTCAAGTATTTGGTTTCTTCCCCCGCTTCCTTCCACACGACTTCCCATAAGACTTGAAGAGAATTGTCTAAAAAAACAAACAAACAAACAAAAAACTAGCAAATTTTTAGTTGCTGTTCCTGTTTGTCACCAATATTTAACTATTATCCTGAGGTAAGAAAACTGCTTTTAAGGTACTTTCACGTTGAAAATGAAACTAGATGATAGCTGCTTTTTATGCCACTATGATTCTATAGCCCAACTGTGAACATATATCCTCACATTTAAGAGCTGAAAAAGGACCTTAGAGATCATCTAATTTCTACTTGGCAAATAATGCAGAAGTAGCTGGGGTTTTGAGGATCACAATAATGATAACCTTTAGACTACTCCTGGGTCAACTGACATTAAATTATATGAAGATTCTTCTAGTCACTCTTTAAGACTTTATCTATGTAGGCTCAAAAGCAAAAATATCAATTATTTTGATTTCTTATGGAGTATTATTTTCTTCCTCCCTTAATGAAAAGAGGTTTAGGATAAGAGACAGATGGGAAAGTAGAGGCCCTGTTGAATCTCTTAAATTCAACACTGAATATATATATATATTTTTAAAGACAGTCTTGCTCTGTTGCCCAGGATGGAGTACAGTTACACCATCTCAGCTCACTGCAACCTCTGCCTCTCAGGTTCCAGAGATTCTTGTGCCTCAACGTCCCAAGTAGCTGGGACTACAGGCACGTGCGACCACACCCTGTTAATTTTTTTTTTTTTTTTTCAGTAGAGACAGGGTTTCACCATGTTGGCCAGGCTGGTCTCGAACTCCTGGCCTCCCAAAGTGCTGGGATTACAGGCGTGAGCCACCACGCCCAGCAACACTAAATATCTTTGTTCTGTCTGATACTTTGATATGAGGCCAGCAACTTGAAATCAATTATGCATCTACTTCAGAAAAAAATGGCACCTCACATGAATCTGAAAATTAAGACCAGTATAAAAATGGCGGTGATGTGTCTACATAAATCCCAAATTATTCTAAAATATTTGACCGGGTTGTTGAAGTCTTCATTTTGCACTATAACTTTTTTTTTTTCATTTAAAAAAATGTTTTATTTTTTAGAGAGACAGGGTATTATATTACTCTGTCATCCAAGCTGGAGTGCAGTGGTGTGATCACAGTTCACTGTAGCCTCAATCTCTGGGGTTCAAGCAGCCCTCTTGTCTCAGCCTCCCAATTAGCTGGGACTATAGGCGTGTGCCACCATGCCCAGCTAACTTATTTTTTGTAGAGATAGGGTCTTGCTATGTTGCCCAGACTGGTCTCCAACTCCTGGGTCAAGCAATCCTCCTGCCTCAGCCTTCCAAAATGCTGGGATTACAGGCATGAGCCATTGTGCCTGGCTGCCCCATTATTCAATCTTATGCCCCAATATTCTGTTATGTAAAGAATATATAATATGAAAACTTTATGTAACTGTAATACACAATAATTTGCTCTTAGGATTTCTCAAACATGATTAATAATCATTCATATCTCTTATTTTAAAAATCCTCACAGATCCCTAACATTTTCTTAAGTTACTTTTAGTCATTTACTTTACTCATTTATTCATGTATCATTCATTTGGCAAATATTTATTAAGTACCTAATATTTGTCCAGCACTGAACAAGGCTTTAGGTTCTTTCCTGTTCTCATACAGCTTATATTCTAGTAGAGAGATATATAAATATTTATACATGAAGTATTAATAAATATAAAGAGAAATATAAAATGAAACAGGGCCAGTGGGCAGGATAGATCTCTCTGATAAGGTAACAGTTGAGCAGAGACCTGAAGAATGAAGGAAGTGAAGGAGTAAGCCCTGAAGGTCCTGGCAAGGAAGAGTGGTACAGGCGAGGGAATAGCAAGATTGTTTTGTGTACTACAGAAAACGCCAGAAGGCCAGCGTGGGTAAGGGAAAGTGAACAATGGGGATGTAGTAGGAGAAGAGATAGGGCCTTTCATAATGTGATGAAGATTTTGGATTTTATTATAAGTGAGATGGGAAGCCACCAAAGCATTTCATGAGAGATGCCACTTCTGTGTTTAAAAGGATCACTCTGACTATTCTGTGGGAAATAGATTGTGTAGAAGCAAGGTTAAAAACACTGAGACCCGAAAGAAGCCATTGCAAAAGTCTAAGAAAGAAATGATGACAGCCAGCACCAAGGTGCTGGTGGTAGAGGTAATAAGAATTGGTTGAATTCCAGAATAACTGAGAAGAAACAACCAAATGGACTTTGCTGCTTTGATTGGAATATGAAAGAAAGAGAGGAGTCAAAGATGACTCCAAGCCTTAGGGCCTGAGCTACCGAAAGATGAACTTGCCCATTTATAAAACTGTAATATGGCCAGGCACGGTGGCTCACGCCTGTAATCCCAACACTTTGGGAGGCCGAGGCGGGCGGCTCCACCCTGGGCAACAGAGCGAGACTCCATCTCAAAAAACAAAAAAACAATAAACAAAAAAAACTGTAACAGGCTGGGCGCACTGGCTCATGCCTGTAATCCCAGCACTTTGGGAGGCCAAGGCGGGTGGATCACCTGAGGTTAGGAGTTCGAGACCAACCTGGCCAACATGGTAAAACCCCGTGTCTACTAAAAATACAAAAATTAGCTGGGCATGGTGGCTCACGCCTATAGTCCCAGCTACTCAGGAGACTGAGGCAGGATAATCACTTAAACTCAGGAGACTGAGGTTGGTGAGCTGAGATCACGCCACTGCACTCCAGCCTGGGCAACAGAGTGAGAGACGCAGTCTCAAACAAACAAAACTGTAATAAACCTCTTATGGCTTTTATACAACTTATATGAAACAAATTCACAACATCTCTCCAAATCAAACTCAACAATTGCTTTGACAGTACAGATGTTATTATTTTGTTGATACAATAACCTCCAAAACAAATATGGCCCATTCTACTGTGTTTCTTATTTTTCAGTATGGCATGCTCATTCACCATTAGACCACTTTTCTCTACTTGTACTCCTAGGAATACTTCATTTGTATAACCTGGCTTGATATGATCTGGCCTTCACAAGGTGCAAGTTTAACAGTTACACATTAATTCCACTTCCATTTCTATTCTTTTCTCATTTGTCTAAGACAATTCAAGTGGTACCACTTGGCATTATGGTATACACAAACACAGGCCCTGAAATCCCAGCAACCCATAGGACTCTTTAGTGATAATGTGGTCATCCGGATGATCCACCATGTATTTCTATTTTTTTTAAGATGGAGTCTTGCTCCGTCACCCAGGTTGGAGTGCAGTGGCATGATCTCGGCTCACTGCAACCTCTGCCTCCTGGGTTCAAGCAATTCTTCTGCCTCAGCCTCCCGAGCAGCTGGGAGTACAGGCGTACACCACCATGCCTGGCTAATTTTTGAATTTTTAGTAGAGACAAGGTATCACCATACTGGCCAGGCTAATCTCAAACTCCTGACTTCGTGATCCACCCACTCTGATCTCCCAAAGTGCTGGGATTACAGGCGTGAGCCGCCGTGCCTGGGCCCACCATGTATTTTTTAAAAGATCACCATCAAAATGAAAACATAACATTAAAAAAGTTGTGGAGAACTTTTAGACCTATTTTCATATCTTTAAGTTCCCAGGGGTCTATAGATTTACTTGAAAACACTAGGGAATATAACCTTATCTTATCCAAGGTGGTTGGGTACAAAGGTCAACATCTAAGGCCAAAACTGCATACAGCTCTATTTACCCTTGAAAATTCCAGTGTTTGTGGTTTTGTTTACAAAACTCTTTAATTTTCACACACAGTCAAGTTTGGGAACCACTGAGCAAGTCAAACCCGCCCCCACCCCAAAAGCCTATTTATAAAAGGGATTTTTTTTTTTTTGCACCCAGCAATAAAAAAGTAGAATTTGAATTTATTTTTTAACATTTACTTTAGGTTCAGGGGTACATGTGTAGGTTTGTTATATAGGTACATTGCACAGAGGTCTGGTGTACAGATTATTTCACCACCCAGGTAATAAGCATAGTACCCAATATGGTAGTTTTTTGATCCTCACCCTCCTCCTTCTTTCCACCCTCAAGTAGGCCCTGGTGTCTGTGATTCCCTTCTTTGTATCCATAGGTACTCAGTATTTAGCTCTCACTTATAAGTGAGAACATGCAGTATTTGGTTTTCTGTTCCTGTGTTAGTTCATTTACTAAATGGCTTCCAGCTCCATCCATGTTGCTGTAAAGGACATGATCTCATTCTTTTTTCATGGCTGCATAGTATTCCATGGTGTATATGTACCACATTTTCTTTATCCAGTCCACCGCTGATGGGCATTTGGGTTGATTCCATGTCTTTGTTATTGTGAAAAGTGCTGCAATGAGCATATGGGTACATGAGTCTTTATAGTAGAATGATTTATATGCCTTTAGGTAAATAACCAACAATGGGATTGCTGAGTCAAATGGTAACTCTGCTTTGAGTTGAGAAATCGCCAAACTGCTTTCCACAATGACTGAACTAATTTACATTCCCAGCAGCAGTGTATAAACGTTCCATTTTTCTGCAACCTTGACAGCATTCGTTATTTTTTATTTTTTGATACACAGTCTTGCCCTGTCACCCAGGCTGGAGTGCAGTGGCGCGGTCTTGGCTCACCACAACCTCCGCCTCCCGGGTTCAAGAGATTCTCCTGCCTCAGCCTCTTGAGTAGCTGGGATTACAGCATGCGCCACCACACCTAGCTAACTTTTATATTTTTTGTAGAGACAAGGTTTCACCATGTTGGCCAGGTTGGTTTCAAACTCCTGACCTCTCGATCACCACAGGTGATCTGCCTGCCTTGGCCTCTCAGAGTGCTAGGATTACAGGTGTGAGCCACCAACAGCCATTCTGATTGGTGTGATATGGAATCTCATTGTGGTTTTGATTTGTATTTCTCTAATGATTGGTGATGGTGAGCATTTTTTCATATGCTTCTTGGTTGTGTGCATATATTCTTTTGAAAAGTGTCTGTTCATGTCCTTTGCCCACTTTTTAATGGTATTGTTTTTTGCTTGTTGATTTGAGTTCCTTATAGATTCTGGATATTATTAATAGATCTTTGTTGGATGCTGCAAAGTTTGCAAGCATTTTCTCCCGTTCTGTAGGATGTTTATTCTGTTGATAGTTTCTTTTGCTGTACAGAAGCTCTTTAATTCTCATTTGTCAATTTTTATTTTTGTTGCAATTGCTTTCGGTGTCTTCATCATGTAATCTTTGCCAGGTCCTATGTCCAGAATGGTATTTCCTAGGTTACCTTCCAGTGTTTTTACAGTTTTAGGTTTTACATGTAAGTCTTTAATCCATCTTGAGTTGATTTTTTTTTTTTTTTTTTTTTTGAGAGAGAGAGTCTCACTCTGTCACCCAGGCTGTAGTGCAGTGGTACAATCTTGGCTCACTGCAACCTCTGCCTCCGGGATTCAAGCGATTCTCCTGCCTCAGCCTCCTAAGTAGCTGGGGTTACAGGCATGCAACACCATGCCCGGCTAATTTTTGTTTTTATTTTTTTTTTTTAGACGGAGTCTCGCACTGTCACCCAGGCTGGAGTGCAGTGGCTTTGATCTCTGCTCACTGCAATCTCCGTCTCCTGGGTTCAAGCAATTTTCCTGCCTCAGCCTCCTGAGTAGCTGGGATTACAGGCACCTGCTACCACGTCTGGCTAATTTTTTGTATTTTTAGTAGAAATGGGGTTTCACTATGTTGGCCAAGCTGGTCTTGAACTCCTGACCTTGTGATCCGCTCGCCTTAGCCTCCCAAACTGCTGGGATTACAGGCATGAGCCACCGCACTTGACCTTTTCTTTCTTTTTTTTTTTTTTTTTAGATGCAGTTTTGCTCTGTGGATAGGCTGGGGTGCAGTGGCACCATCTCGGCTCACTGCAACCTCCACCTCCCGGGTTCAAGTGATTCTCCTGCCTCAGCCTCCAAGTAGCTGGGACTACAGGCGCGTGCCACTACGCCCAGCTAATTTTTGTATTTTTAGTAGAGACAAGGTTTTGCCACAGTGGCCATGCTGGTCTAAAACGCCTGACCTCAAGTGACCCAACTGCCTTGGCCTCCCAAAATGCTGGGATTACAGGCAGGAACCACTGCACCCAGTGTGATTTTTGCATATGATGTAAAGAAGGGGTCTAGTTTCAATCTTCTGCATATGGCTTGCCAGTTATCCCAGTACTATTTATTAAATAGGAAGTCCATCCCCCATTGCTTGTTTCTGTCGACTTGGTCAAAGATCAGATGGTTGTAGGTGTGCGGCATTATTTCTGGGCTCTCTACTCTGTTCCACTGGTCTATGTGTCTGTTTTTGTACCGGTACCATGCTCTATTGGTTACTATATCATTGTAGTATAGTTTGAAGTCTGGTAACAGGTAACGTGATGCTTCTAGTTTTGTTCTTTTTGCTTAGAATTACTTTGGCTTTTCAAGGTCTCGTTTGGTTGCATATGAATTTTAAAATAGCAGTTTCTAATTCTGTGAAGAATGTCATTGGTAGTTTGATAGGAATAGCACTGAATCTGTAAATTGCTTTGGGCAGTATGGCCATTTTAACAATATTAAGTCTTCCTATCCATGAGTATGAAATGTTTTTCCATTTGTTTTTGTCATCTCTGATTTCTTTAAGCAGTGTTTAGTAGTTCTCATTGTAGAGATCTTTCACCTCCCTGGTTAGCTGTATTCCTAGGTATTTTATTCTTTTTGTGGCTATTTTGAATGAGATTGCATTCTTGATTTGGCTCTTGGCTTGGATGCTCTTCATATATAGGAATGCTACTGATTTTTCTACATTGATTTTGTATCCCGAAACTGCTGAAGTTGTTTATTAGATCAAAGAGCATTTGGGCAGAGACTATGTGGTTTTCTAGGTATAGAATCATGTTGCCTGCAAACAGGGATAGTTTGACTTTCTTTCTTCCTATTTGGATACCTTTTATTTCTTTCTTTTGCCTGACTTCCCTGGTCAGGACTTCCAGTGCTATGTTGAATAGGAGTGGTGATAGGGTCTTGTTCTGGTTTTCAAGGGGAATGCTTTGGCTTTTACCTATTCAGTATGATGTTGGTTGTGGGTTTGTCATAGATGGCCCTATAAAAGGGATTTGTCATCTTTTATGTGACATTGACCTCTTTGGCAGTTCAAGGATGCCTATAGACACCTTCTCAGAATAATGTTTTACATGAAAAAAATTAACCACTTAGAATTATGAAGGAAACTAGTTATACTGAAATTAAGTTATAAAAATATTAAAAAGCGTCCAGGCATGGTGGATCATGCCTCTAATCCCAGCACTTTGGGAGGCTGAGGCAGGCGAATCACCTGAGGTCAGGAGTTCGAGACCAGCCTGGCCAACATGGCGAAACCCTGTCTCTACTAAAAGTACAAAAATAGCGGGGCGTGGTGGTGGGTACGTGTAATCCCAGATACTCAGGAGGCTGAGGCTGCAGTGAGCCAAGATTGCACCATTGTACTCCAGCCTGGGCAACAAGAGTGAGATTCTGCCTCAGAAAAAAAAAAAAGAAAAAAAATTAAAAATTAAAAAGCAAATTTGTCACGTAGTAATATATGTGCTTCTTTATTAACGCATTTAGTAATAAGAGAGAGATAGGAGTCTAATAACTACAATAATTTCAATGAGTGATGAGCATAAAAAATATTTTGATGTACATGTAACAACTAATGTGATATAAAATATTTGTTATTTTTATTGGTGAAAAAGTCACAGGTATTGCTAATACTCTTGCAGTTTGTGGCCAACATTTATAATTATAGAAAATGCTAAATTTCAGTTAGAGTTTAGTAAAAACAAAAATGGAATGTTTTCTAACAGATTCCTTGATCTACAGAAACCTGGGCATACAAACCACTCACTCTTTCAGATAACCAGTATAAATGGGTGTTGGTGAGGAATTCTAAAAGTTCTTCTTATGTGTAGAGTTTATTCCGTTCTGTTTTCTACCAAACCTCTATAACCTCTTTTGGTAGAAATTCATAAAACGTTGTGAGGATTAAATGAGATAATATACTCCAAGTATGTAGTAGGTACAGAACAAAAGGTCTGCTAGATGTGAATCTAATCTTACTTGATCACATTGTTATTTAAAAAGTTGTAGAGAATTACCTTGGCATTTCCCACTGTGATTCCACTGAACAGCTATCACTCCTATGCCTTTTGGCATTGGTAGTTCCCTTACTATAGCATTTCATCTTATGTTGTGGAAGTTCATTGAAATGTATTGAGGCTGTTCCACTGTAAGTACTAATGAAAATCATCACTGTTAGGGTTTTTGGTTGCAAATAATAGAAACCAACCCTGGCTAACTTAGGCAGAAAATAAATGTATTCGTAAGATGTCTCATAGAATGAATTGGGAAGCTCAAAAAATGGGTAGGCCCCTAGGGAGGAAAGACACAATCAAGATCATGTCATTTGCTTAGGTTGCTGTTGATGCCATCATCACTCAATTCTGCTCTACTGGACTCTTATCATCTTCACAACTGCCACAGTCATCTCTGCTGTGCCCTGAGCTTGCAAGATTCAAAGTTCTGGGTGGGAGTATATGATTGACCAAAGTCACATGCCCGCCTGCAAGCTGCCAGGCAACGGAAGATGGAATATCGACCTGTACTCCTTTCGCTGTATCCACAGCAGAAGGAAGAACACTGGCTTCCACCTATCCAAAATAGGATAGTGTTCAAGCAATAGGCAACCACATTATAAATAACTTATTAATGATCAAGAGCCACAGCACAGCTCAAAGGATAAGTGACAACTTGGATTTAGAGTGTTCCAGTTTCTAATTCTGTCTCCTTAATTCCCTGTAGCCTGAGTACGTTTTACAACCTGTTTAAGCTTCTTCCATATCTACAAAATACTATTCTTCTCATGAGTTTTATAAGAGGTATAGTAGCTGAAGCAGTGCTCAAGTATTCATTCATTCTTTCAACATTTATTGGATACCAGCTATGCTTAAGATATTGTATTAGGTGCTGAAAGACATATAACACATAAAATATGTACACAGATATGTGTTCACCAGAAACTCATTACCTAGAACCAGTGAATGTTGCAAGTACTATGAAAGTTCAAAATAGGGAGCATTTCTCACTCTCTAAGAAGCAGGGGATGGAGATGGGTAGGTGATTAATGCTTTAATGGAAGAGACAGTATTTTGATTGTTCTGTAAAGAACAGGCATAATTGGCCGAGCACAGTGGCTCATGCCTGTAATCCCAACACGTTGGGAGGCTGAGGTGGGCGGATCACAAGGTTAAGAGATCGAGACCATCCTGGCCAACATGGTGAAACTCTGTCTCTCCTAAAAATACAAAAATTAGCTGGGCATGGTGGTGCGCACCTGTAGTCCCAGCTATTCGGGAGGCTGAGGCCTTGAACCTGGGAGGCGGAGGTTGCAGTCAGCCAAGGTCATGCCACTGCACTCCAGCCTAGTGACAGAGCAAGACTCCGTCAAAAAACAACAACAAAAACAAAAACAGAAAAAACCAGACAGAATTTTTTATAGGAAACGGTGTGCACAAAGGATTGGAGGTTGCAGCGTATTAGGAAATGGCATGTTACTTAAATGTCTGTTCTGCAGATTTGGGAAATCATTCATTGGAAACAAAGCTGGAACAGTCTATTGGGTCTAGATTGTCAAGGAGCTTGAATACCATGTAAAGGTTTTTAAGCTTTTCTTCTACTGATGAAAACGTTTTCAATTAGATTCAGGCTTTAAGAATAATACTGTAGTTGCCTGGAGTAATATACAGGCCGGACAAAGAACATTTTGTTTAAAAATATTGTGCACACATCACAGAAAAAGAATTGAAAGAATATAAACCAAAATGTTAATAATGATTATCTTTGGGTATAAAGATATTTTCTGTTTATCTTTGTTTTTGATATTTTCTACATTGAACATGTATCACTTTTGTAATGAAAAAATAAATTAAAAATATTTTTTAAAGACTGAATTGGAATAGAAGGAGACTAGAGCAGGGAGGTCAGGTTAGGGCTACCAAATAAGAAAGAATGACAATTTTATTCTAGAATGTTGGCAATAAAATAGGAAGCAGACGGCAGTTACCATACCGTGGTCCATGAGTGTGGAGGTCAAGAGAAACACGGTAGTAACACAGTGAAGAGTCAGCAGTTGATTAGCTACAGAGCCTAGAAAAGACATGGGAGTATTAGCTCTGAGGCCCTAAGAACAAGAGACAGGAAGATGTTTGTTCTCTGAATAAAAATGGGGAATTTAGTAGAAGAAACAAGTTTAATGGAAGAAAGATAATGACTATTTTCTAGTAAAACTGAATTGAAAGTGATAGATGGACATCCAGGTGGAGATATACAGAAAATAGAAAGAAATGGAGATTGGTGTGCAGGTGAAATGTTGGCGCAAGGTCAGATCTGGGAGTCATTTGTATAAGGTAGACAGGAAGCTCAAGAAGAAGCTATGGTAACTCAGGCAAAGACTGCAGACAAAAGAGAAGGCTAAGAACAAAACTAAGAATTCAACTTTGAGGGTAAGTTGAATTCTTAGCGAATGTCAGATGAATGCTAAGTATAATATTATAATTCTATAATTAGGCATTCACCTATTAAATATATAGTCAAAAGGTTAAAATGACTTCCTTAATAGCAACAAATTGAGATGAGTAGTCAAAAGATTATTACCAGAAATAAAATTTAGATTATTATATTTTTTAAAGATTACTCTGGCTTTTGCTTCATTGCAAAAAAAAAAAAAAAAAAAAACAAGCCCGTTGTCTTTCTGTCTATGGGAATATATATTTTTAAAAGGGAATTCTGTGCAGTACAGTAATAAAATGAACAAACTAACCTTTTAATTGCTGAATTTATATATCTATATATATCTATATATATAGATTCTCATGCCTCAGCCACCTGAGTAGCTGGGATTACAGGTGAACGCCACCACACCCGGCTAATTTTTATATTTTTTGTAGAGACAGAGTTTCTCCATATTGTCCAGGCTGGTCACGAACTCCTGACCTCAAGTGGTCTGCCCGCCTCAGCCTCCCAAAACGCTGGGATTACAGGCGTGAGCCACTGTGCCAGGCCCAATCTATTTATTTTATTTATTTTATTTTATTTTATTATTTTATTATTTTTTTGAGACCAAGTCTTGCTCTTGTCCCCCAGGCTGGAGTGCAATGGCGTGATCTTGGCTCACTGCAACCTCCACCTCCCGGGTTCAAGTGATCTCCTGCCTCAGCCTCCCAAGTAGTTGGGATTACAGGCGCCTGCCACCACGCCTGACTAATTTTTGTATTTTTAGTAGAGACGGGTTTTCACCATGTTGGCCAGTCTGGTCTCGAACTCCTGACCTCAGGTGATCCACCCACCTCGGCCTCCCAAAGTGCTGGGATTACAGGCGTGAGCCACCATGCCTGGCCATAATCTATACATGTTATATAATTTTTAAATATTCTCTTGTGAACCCCGAAAATCTGAGACAGGTTTCGGTTAATTTAGAAAGTTTATTTTTCCAAGGTTGAGGACGTGCACCCATGACACAGCCTCAGGAGGTCATGACAACATGTGCCCAAGGCGGTCAGAGCACAGTTTGGTTTTGTACATTCTAGGGAGACATGAGACATCAATCAACATATGCAAGATGAACATTGGTTTGGCCTGGAAAGGTGGGACAACTCGAGGCAAAAAGCGGAAGGACTCCAAGCAGGAAGGTGGCTTCCAGGTCATAGGTAGGTAAGAGACTAATGGTTGCATTTTTTTGAGTTTCTGATTAGTCTGTCCAAAGAAGGCAATCAGATATGCATTTACCTCAGTGAGCAGAGGGGTGACCCTGAAGAGAATGGGAAGCAGATTGGCCCTAAGGAGTTCCCAGCTTGACTTTTCCCTTTAGCTTAGTGATTTGGGGGCTCCAAGATTTATTTTCCTTTCACACTCTTCATAATACAAATTTTAGATTTCGAATGAATCTAAGAGAGGCTCAAGGAGGTTAAGTTGCTTCAAAGTAGTTTAAGAGTAATGACTTAGTACTTGTGCCATTAGAACCTGGGTTGAATTCCTACCCACAGAGTGGGAGAAAATCTTCACAATCTATACATCTGACAAAGGACTAATATCCAGAATCTACAACAAACTCGAACAAATTAGCAAGAAAAAAACAAACCATTCCCTCAAAAAGTGGGCTAAGGACATGAATAGACAACTCTCAAAAGATATACAAATAGCCAACAAACATAGGAAAAAATGCTCAACCTCACTAATGATCAGGGAAACGCAAATCAAAACCACAATGCAATTATCACCCTACTCCTGCAAGAATGGCCATAATACAAAAAAAAATAGATGTTGGCATGGATCCAGTGAACAGGGAACACTTCTACACTGCTGGAGGGAATGTAAACTAGTACAACCACTGTGGAAAACAGTGTGGAGATTCCTTAAAGAACTAAAAGTAGAACTACCATTTGATCCAGCAATCCTGGTACTGGTTATCTACCAAGAGGAAAAGAAGTCATTATACAAAAAGATATTTGCACACGCATGTTTATAGCAGCACAATTTGCAATTGCAAAAACGTGGAACCAATCCAAATGCCCATCAATCAATGAGTGGATAAAGAAACCGTGGTATATATATTTAATGGGATACTCTCAGCCATAAAAAGGAATTAATTAATGGCATTTGCAGTGACCTGGATGAGACTGGAGACTGTTATTCTAAGTGAAGTAACTCAGGAATGGAAAACCGAATATAGTATGTTCTCACTCATAAGTGGGAGCTAAGCTAAGAGGATGCAAAAGCGTAAGAATGACACAATGGACTTTGGGGACTCAGGGGGAAAGGATGGGAAAGGGGTGAGGGATAAAAGACTACAAATTGTATGCAGTGTATACTGCTTGGGTGATGGGTGCACCAAAATCTCACAAATCACCACTAAAGAACTTATGCATGTTACCAAACATCACCTGTTCCCAATAACCTATGGAAATTAAAAAAAAAAAAACAAACACCTAAGTTGAATTCTTTTTTTTTTTTTTTGAAATGGAGTCTCGGGCCGGGCGCGGTGGTTCAAGCCTGTAATCCTAGCACTTTGGGAGGCCGAGGCAGGCGGATCACGAGGTCAGGAGATCGAGACCATCCTGGCTAACACGGTGAAAACCCCGTCTCTACTAAAAATACAAAAACTTAGCCGGGCGTGTTGGCGGGCGCCTGTAGTCCCAGCTACTGGAGAGGCAACCTGGGAGGCGGAGCTTGCAGTGAGTGGAGATCGCGCCACTGCACTCCAGCCTGGGTGACAGAGCAAGACTGAGTCTCAATGGAGTCTCACTCTGTTGCTCAGGCTGGAGTGCAGTGGTACGATCTCTGCTCACTGCAGCTTCCACCTCCCAGGTTCAGGCAATTCTCCTGCCTCAGCCTCCAAGTAGCTGGGATTACAGATGCACACCACCATGCCTGGCTAATTTTTGTATTTTTAGTAGAGATAGGGTTTCACCATGTTGGCTAGGCTGGTCACGAACTGAATTTCTGATCAAAAAACACTTGCCAGTTGGGTAGCATCATGACATAGTGGAAATAACCCTAAACTGGAAAACAGAAGTCTTAGGTCCTAGTCTCACAGCAGCTCTGAGTGGCTCTGTGGTATTGATCAAGTTGTTTAACTTCTCTAAGCCTCAGTTTTCCTGGTCTTGGAGTTGGTCAAGACAATTTCTAAGTTTCATTTCAACTCTAAAAGTCTATGATTTTGCCATGTTGTTCAGTTTAAAAATCTTTTATTCAGATACACACATACACACAGACACACAACATACCGAGTTCAATATATAAGTAAAATTTCCAGCATTCTTCAGTTTAATTGTTCCAAAACCAAATAAAAGAAAAATCCAAGATGTAAACACCTTTAGCCTCTGCAAATTTTACCTGCCACTGATCACCAAATACACAACGGCACTGTGAGAGCTCTATATTTATAACTTTTGACTCCCTCCTACAGGATTACAATGCCAGGCACTGGAGATAATAGAACATGCAGAAAGAAAAGCTTAGAAAATAAACCTTCTTACAGCTAACGAAGGATTATCTAGTGTGCAATTTTTCTAAAATGTCACAGCTATTAGCAACTTATTTTTTTGTTTGGGACTGTTTCTCCCCTGTTTCTACTTTGTTGCCCTGAAAAGTTTCCCTTAAGTATTATCAGATTTAGAGACTCAAAAACTTCAAAATTATAATGTATATACTTAAATTTATAAACTTATATTTACTTCTTCGGGAAAAGGTCTGCTCGGCTTCTGCTATGGACTGAATTGTATCTCCCTCCCTCCCCCAGTTCGTATGTAGAAACTGGAACCCTCCAATGTGACTGTATTTGGAGATAGGGCCTTTAGGACACAATTAAGGTTAAATGAGGTCATATGGGTGGGTGGCCTTGTAAGTAGAAGACTAGATAGTGATAAGAAACGCCCATATGGGCTCACAGCGGGAAGGTGAAGATCTGTAAGCCAGGAAGAGAGCCCACACCAGAAGCTGAATTGGCTGGTGCCTCGATCTTAGACTCCCCAACCTCCAAAACTGTGAGAAAGTAAATTTTATTTCACCACAGAACTGTACACCATTCAACCTGTGGTATTTTGCTAGAGTAGCCCAAGCAGACTAGGATAACATGCTTAAGCCGGGCGCGGAGGCTCACGCCTGTAATCCCAGCACTTTGGAAGGCCGAGGTGGGTGGATTTCCTGAGCTCAGGCATTCAAGACCAGCCTGGGCAACACAGTGAAACCCTGTCTCTACTAAAATACAAAAAATTATCTGGGTGTGGCAGCATGCACCTGTAATCCCAGCTACTTGGGAGGCTCATACAGGAGAACGGGTTGAACCCGGGAAGTGGAGGTTGCAGTGAGCCGGTTGCAGTCTAGCCTGGGCAACAGAGCAATACTCCATCTCAAAAAAAAAAAAAAAAAAAAAAAAAGGAAAGAAAGAAAGAAAAAGAAAGATAGCATGCTTAGGAACTATTTGGACAATTTTCATATGGCTACTAATTCAGAAGTCAAAATTCGGCTAGGCATGGTGGCTCACACCTGTAATCCCAGCACTTTGGAAGGCCAAGGCAGGTGGATCACTTGAGGTCAGGAGTTCAAGAAACAGCTTGGCCAACATGGTGAAACCGTCTCTACTAAAATACAAAAATTAGCTGGGTGTGGTGGCATGCGCCTATAATCCCAGATACTCAGGAGGCTAAGGCAGGAAAATCTTGAACCCAGGAGGTTGAGGCTGCAGTGATCTGAGATTGCGCCACTGCACTCAAGCCTGGGTGACACACCAAGACTGTCTCAAAAAAAAAAAAAAAAAAAAAGTGTTATTCTTCTTCAGGTATTTAGCATAACTGATCTTTTGATGATCCTTTTCCTTCCAAAAACACATCCTGATAATTCCAAGAATTGGGTAAAAATTATTCTTTGAAATAGAGGGAAAAGTTTACAATTATATTTGTCTATACCCAAGAACTTAAAAAAAATATGGAGTATACATCCTTCTTAAGTATAAAATCTAGACCTGAAATATGTTTCCAAAGACTCTTTAAATTTATTTGATCTTTCAACAACACTGTCTCTAAATACGAACACAGATGTATACATTCCTCAATATATAAGTAATTACAAGTACTTTCCTGTTTAGATATTTAAAGCAGTTTCTTTATCCTTCAAAGATTTATTTAAAATTTAGAAACAGAATGAACCTGGCCAGGAGCGGTGGCTCACACCTGTAATCCCAGCAGTTTGGGAGGCTGAGGCAGGCAGATCACCTGAGGTCTGGAGTTTGAGACCAGCCTGGCAAACATGGCGAAACCCCGTCTCTACTAAAAGTACAAAATTAGCTGGGCGTGGTGGTGGGTGCCCGTAATCCCAGCTCCTTGGGAGGCTGAGGCAGGAGAATCTCTTGAACCTGGGAATGCAGGTTGCAGTGAGCTGAGATCACGCCACTGCCCTCCAGCCTGGGCAAAAACAGTAAAACTCCATTGCAAAAAAAAAAAAAAAGAAAGAAAGAAAGAAAGAAAGAAATAGAATGAATCCTATCAGTCCTTATATACCATCTGATTTTAAATACTCTTTAAAGCTGTTAACGGAACCCATCCTCTATACTACTGCCAGTGTTATCAACCTGAAAGTAAAATCTGACCATGCCACTCTCTAACTTAAAACCCTTTAATCCTCATTGTGTACAGGATGTAAGATCTAAACTCCTTGTAGAGGGCGTATGAAATCCTCTGCGATCTGCTCCTTGTCTACTCTTGGATCTTGTCCTTAGTAACTCCAAGGCCTCACACTGGATGCCTCAGCTATCTCAGACTACTTCCCTGAGATATCAAGTAACATCGGTTGGCAAGAAAGCAAGAAAAGTTATCTGCCTTCCTAGCTAACCAGAATCTGTTCAAGAATCTGCTTTCCTTCAGGGAAATCTTCCTGACTGTCCCCTAAGCTAGGGTAGGTTTTTTTCCTTTATGCTCCTGTAGAAGTGTACTGTTAACATTTATTTCAGACACAGGACTTCATCACACAATTAGGGTACTTTAGGTTAAGTATCTCTCCATTAGGACCATAAGCTGCTTAAGGTTAGGAATCTTATTTATTTATTTGTTTATTTATTTCTGCCACCCAGGCTAGAGTACAGTGGCCAGATCTCAGCTCACTACAACCTCCGCCTCCTGGGTTCAAGCGATTTTCCTGCCTCAGCCTCCCAAGTAGCTGGAACTACAGGGGTGTTCCACCATGCCTGGCTAATTTTTGTATTTTTAGTAGAGATGGTTTTTTGCCATGTTGGCCAGGCTGGAGGAATCCTATTTATATCGCCACTACTTAACGCAGTGGCTGATACACTGCCTGTGGCTAAAAAATGCTTGTTGAACTATACCGTCATATGTCAAAAGTATTAGGGCGTTTACTTTTTTTTTTTTTTTTTCCCCGAGACGGAGTCTGTTGCCCAGGCTGGAGTGCAGTGGCGTCATCTTGGCTCACTGCAACCTCCACCTCTCGAGTAGCTAGGATTACAGGCGCCTGCCACCATGCCCAGCTAACTTTTGTATTTTTAGTAGAGATGGGGTTTTGCCATGTTGGCCAGGCTGGTCTTGAACTCCTGACCTCAGGTGATCTGTCTGCCTCGGTGTCCCAAAGTGCTGGGATTACACGAGTGAGCCACCGCGCCCGGCCGGGTTTTTACTTTTTTTTTGAGATGGAGTTTTGCTCTTGTCTCCCAGGCTGGAGTGCAATGGTGAGATCTCAGCTTACTGTACCCTCTGCCTCCTGGGTTCAAGCAATTCCCCTGCCTCAGCCTCCCGAGTAGCTGGGATAACAGGTGTTTGCCACCATGCCCAGCTCATTTTTGTTTGTAGTTTTAGCAGAGACAGGGTTTTACCATGTTGGCCGGGCTGGTCTTAAACTCCTGACCTTAGGTGATTCGCCCACCTTGGCCTCCCAAAGTGCTGGGATTACAGGTGTGAGCCACCGTGCCCAGCAGGATTTTTACTTTTTTAAAGGAATTATAGTAAATGTTTTTGTAAAGCAAGTAACCATTACTACTTCATGTGGTTTTTTGAATTACTATTTCCATATGCTGTTTTACTTAAAACTAACTTGACCTTTATTCTGGAAGTTCATTACTTTATTAAACTACATGGTATCCAAATGCCAATAATTTCAGAATTATCAGCACTCTCAACTAATTTGTTCAATAATCTATTTTAATGGATGTCTTAAGGAACTGGCATCTGAGATCATTCGATTTAAACATTTATAAAACTCCTTGCAGTAGGAGTCTATGTTATTTTTAAAAATTGAAATAAAATGTATACTACATATGAAATGAAAACAAATTTTTTTTTTTTTGAGATGGAGTCTCGTTCTGTTGCCCAGGCTGGAGTGCAGTGGCATGATCTCGGCTCATTGCAAGCTCCACCTCCAGGTTCAAGCAATTCTCCTGCCTCAGCCTCCCGAGTAGCTGGGACTACAGGCACGTGCCAACACACCTGGCTGATTTTTTGTATTTTTAGTGAAGACAGGGTTTCACCGTGAGGATGATCTCGATCTCCTGACCTCGTGATCTGCTGGCCTCGGCCTCCCAAAGTGCTGGGATTACAGGCGTGAGTCAGTGCGCCCAGCCCCATGAAATGAAAATTTAATCCTGCTATACAATATTTTTTCCCCGTGGATAGTCATAATACATGGTGGCCTTGCACTAAGTAGTTTAGAACCCATTGCTTGGGCCTGCCTTCAATCGACAAGTCTAAAATATCACTTATATTGATTTATATGCCTTCATTCAGTCTTTTATTAGAATTTTTTTGAACATTCACTCATTTTTGCCTCTGGTGAATGAACTAATCTTGGAATAGGAGAGGGAAAATCCATAAGCCTTTATCTTAGACTATTACAGGTACTGAAGACAGAAAGAAGTAAGAGTTACTTTTCTCGGTTGGGCCTAGTTTAATGTAATCAACATCATCATCATCACCACACTAACATTTACTGAATGTTCACTCTGAGCCAGGCACTGTACATTATCTCATTTTACCCTTAACACTATGAAAGAGTTCCTATTCCTGATCTCTTATTACAGATAAAAATCTGAGGCCCAACTTCACAGAACGTGTACAGTAGAGCTGGATGCAAACCTAAGCTGTCTAATCTCAAGCCCAGTCTTTTTAACAACTATGGTATAGCTTTCAGTTAAATCATGACATGAAGGATTTCAGAATTAGTGGCTTGATAAATTATAAAGAACTACAAGACTGCTAAATACTAAGCCCCTCCATCTAAAACTTTCTTTCCATTTTGTGCTTTAATAAAAGGCAATGTCGTCATTGGGAATTTCTGTTCAATGAAGAGGGGTGTACCAATTCAAGACAAGGGAAGCCTAAGTATTTATTCCAAAATCTTTTCAAGTAATCCTGTAATGGGACTTTCGGGGATGCCTTTATACCCTAGAAAGCATTTAAAACTTGCAACTCTTGCCTAATTTCTAATGTCGAAAGGACAATTCAGCATTCTTACTCACTTTCAATTTTGCTTTGCCACTAGCAGATATGGCAAGCATCCACACGTACTGACACAATGCATGTTAGAGCAGTTTACTCCTGTTCAAAGTTGCTTCACACTGCTTCAGCAATTCTCTCATAGGAACTGGAGAAATTGCCCTTTTCAAAAGTATATGAGACTGTATCTATTCCAGCTAATATACAAGTCAACATGGAAAATCAATATTTAATTGCTTTTAAAAAGTAAACAGTTCTATAACAACTGACTTGGGATGCCTCTGTGTTCTTAAATTGACTTTGAGGGGTTAAAGTGTAAAAGGTACCGAGCTTAATTAATATGCAGATGAATGTTAGCGATACACAGTCAAGTTTTATGCTTAAGGTGTTTATTACATAGAAGGAGAGACGAGCCACTTGGCTGGGTGTGGTGGCTCACGCCTGTAATCCCAACACTTTGGGAGGCTGAGGCGGGTGGATCACAAGGTCAGGAGTTCGAGACCAGCCTGACCAACATTAGAAACCCCGTTTCTAATAAAAATACAAAAATTAGCTGGGCGTGGTGGCACGCACCTGTAATCCCAGCTACTCAGGAGGCTGAGGCAGGAGAATCGCTTGAACCCGAGAGGCAGAGGTTGCAGTGAGCCGAGATCACACCATTGCACTCCAGCCTGGGTGATAGAGCGAGACTGTCTCAAAAACAAAGGAGAGACAAGCCACGTAAGCAAATAATGATATAAAAGTGATTGTTCTGACGGGCGCAGTGGCTCATGCCTGTAATCCCAGCACTTTGGGAGGCTGAGGCAGGCAAATCACCTGAGGTTGGGAGTTCGAGACCAGCCTGACCCACATGGAGAAACCCTGTCTCTACTAAAAATACAAAAAATTAGCTGGGCATGGTGGCGCACGCCTGTAATCCCAGCTACTCAGGAGGCTGAGGTAGGAGAATCGCTTGAACCCATGAGGCAGAGGTTGTGGTGAGCTGAGATCATGCCATTGCACTCCAGCCTAGGCAACAAGAGTGAAACTCCATCTCAAAAAAAAAAAAAAAAGAAGGCTGTTATACTAACTGAGGTGGTGTCATGAACCAACTAGACAGCAGTGGAGGTGGAGAGAATCTATTTTATGTATGTATATTTATATATGTGTATGTGTATCAATTTTATTGAGGTATAATTTACATAATAAACTATATCCATATGAAATGTACAACCTGATGAGTTTTGTCAGATGTATGTACTCATGAAACCATCAACACAATCAAAGGAAGATTTTCATCCCCCGCAAACTTCCCTTTTGCTCCTCTGCAGTCAGTAAACGTCTCTCTCCAAATCTATTTCCTAGGCAAACACTGATCCACTCTCTTTCACTATAGATTAGCTTACATTTTCCAGAATTTCTTTTCTTTTTTTGATATACAGTCTCGCTCTGTGGCCCAGACTTGAGTGCAGTGGTGCAATCTCGGCTCACTCCAACCTCTGCCTCCTGGGTTCAGGCGACCCTCCAGCCTCAGTCTCCCTAGTAGCTCGGACTACAGGCGTGCACCACCATGCCCAGCTAATTTTTGTATTTTTAGTAGAGATGGGGTTTCACCATGTTGACCAGGCTGGTCTTGAACTCCTGACCTCAGGTGATCTGCCTGCCTCGGCCTCCCAAAGTGTTGGGATTACAGGTGTGAGCCACTGCACCCAGACTAGAATTTCATATGAATACAATTACACAGCACACACTATATCTACTTTTTTGTATCTGGCTTTTTGTCATTCAGTATTAAGATTCTGAGATTCATGCACATTGTTGTACGATAGATACTGGATTTGTGGACGGACTAGATTTAGAGTTTGAAAAAACGTAACTGAGGATGATTCCTCAAGGCTTTTGGTCAGAGCGACTGGAAAAATGGAGCTAACATCAAGTGAGATGATGGAGGTGAAGAGGCTGGGGAAAGAAGATTAGGAATTAAGCTTTTGATAGATATTGATGATCCAAGTGGACACATTGAGTTGTATGCTAGATATAAATATGGAGTTCAGAAGTGAGGTGTAGACTGGAAATATGAATTTGGGAATGGTCAGCATTTTTTTTTTTTTTTTTTTGAGATGGAGTTTCGCTCTTGTTGCCCAGGCTGGAGTGCAGTGGCACAACCTCCACCTACCGGGTTCAAGCGATTCTCCTGCCTCAGCCTCCTGAGTAGCTGGGATTACAGGCATGTGCCACCATGCCCGGCTAATTTTGTATTTTTAGTAGAGATGGAGTTTCTCCATGTTAGTCAGGCTGGTCTCGAACTCCCAACCTCAGGTGATCTGCCTCCTCGGCCTCCCAAAGTGCTGGGATTACAGGTGTGAGCCACCACTCTAGGCCAAGCATATTGTTAATGCTATTAAAGGCACAGTACTGAATGAGATCACCAAGGACACGTGGTCAAAAGAGAAGACCAAGGTCCAATCTCTGAAACACTCCAACTTTAAGAGATTGGGGATAAGAGGAAGAACCAAAGGAAGCCAATAAGAAACCTCCAGTAAGATAAAAGGAAAATGAAGACATTGCGGTATCCTGAAAATCAAGTGTAAAGTCTCAAGGAAGAGGAGTGGTAACTGCGTAAAATGCTGCTGATAGGTCAAATTAGAGATAAAAATTGACCATTTGATTTAGCAACATGGGGGTCACTGGTGACCTTGATAAAAATAAATTTGGTGAAATGGCAGGGACACATGCTTTCTTGGCTACGTTAATGAGTCACTGGCAGAAAAGAAATTGGAGGCAGCAAGTATAGTTTGGTGAGTTTACCTGTAAAGGGAGCAAAGAAAGGGAGATGTAGCTGGGAGGAAAAGAAGAGTTAAGAGAAGATTTTAGCTTGTTTTTAAGATGGGAAAAATAAGAACATGTTTGTAGGCTGATAGGAGTGATCCAGGAGGAAGAAAAATTGGTGTAGGAGAGAAGGCAGAATTGCTGACACAATGTCCTTGAGCAGACCTGAGAGGGTGGGAGCCAGTGTACCAATAAAGGATTAGCTTTCGAAGGAGGCATAGAAAGTTATCTACTTGCATTTTTTTTTTTTTTTTTTGAGAGGGAGTCTCGCTCTGTTGCCAGGCTGGAATGCAGTGGTGCAATCTTGGCTCACCGCAACCTCCACCTCCTGGGTTCAAGCGATTCTCCTGCCTCAGCCTCCCAAGTAGCTGGGGTTACAGGTGTGCACCACCCCGCCCAGCTAATTTTTGTATTTTTAGTAGAGATGGGGTCTTACCATGTTGGCCAGGATGGTCTCAATCTCTTGACCTCGTGATCCATCTGCCTCAGCCTCCCAAAGTTCTGGGATTACAGGCATGAGCCACTGTCCCTGGCCTCTACTAGCTTTTTATTACTTCATCCCTTTAAGCCTTGGTTTCTTTGTTCGACAATGAAGATTGAAAATGTGTTTCAGAGAGGATGAAACAAGAAAACATGTTTCTGACCTTGGTCGGTATACTCATTATATGTTAGCTGCCCTCTCTTTCCTCTCTTTATTTATAACTCTTAAAACAACATGGCACATGGATACATATGTAACAAACCTGCACATTGTGCACATGTACCCTAAAACCTAAAGTATAATAATAAAAAAATAAATAAATTAAAAAAATGAAAGTAACCACATTTCATTTCATGTAATAGTTAAAAATGTACATGTTTTCCTTCTCAATTATAAACTTCTTGAAGGCAGAAATGGTCTTTTGGCCTTATGCTTCTTAGCACAAGGTTCTTGACTGAAACAATTTCTCAATAAATACTCTATGAATTTGTTTCAATAATACCGGAAGAAACCTCTACAAATTGTCAAAAATGTCAATAATTCTGTCCAGTCTCTAGGTTCTAGTCCTGTTTGTCCATCTTTTAAAAAATCTGTGCCCATTTCTGATAAACATAAAAATCTTCTCTTTATAAATGATTTAAAATTTCAAAATATCTCACCCACATCCATTCTGAGTAAAACATTGCATTTACTAGGCATTAGAAATCATTGTTCTAGTATAAAAAATAGGAAGAATGGGCAAGATATGGTTAGAGCAGGCAGTAGCTAATACAAAATATTCATGTGCCAATTGATTCAAATCCCCTAGAAAGTCCTAGGATGATACATTGACAAATGACTAGATCACCTGTGTGTACGTGTATGCATATGTGTGTATCTGAGTGAGTTAGATCCAGGGAGTGGGTAAGAAATAAAACATTAAATGTGGCAAACACTTAAAATTTGGTCAATAAAGGTAAAACATATGTGGGACTTTTCTGATTTTTTTCTTTTCTTTGTGCAGTGGTGTGATCTTGGCTCACTGCAACCTCCATCTCCGGGATTCAAGCGATTCTCTTGACTCAGTCTCCTGAGTAGCTGGGATTACACGCATGCACCACCATGCCCAACTAATTTTTTTTGTATTTTTCGTAGAGACGGGGTTTCACCATATTGGCCAAGCTGGTCTCGAACTCCTGACCTCAGGTGATCCACCTGCCTGGGCCTCCCAAAATGCTGGGATTATAGGCATGAGCCACCATGCCTGGCCTGATTTTTTTCTAATGGACAGAACAATATGAACACAACTTTTCTGAATTATTCTTATAACTTCTATAAGTTTTGGGAAAAAAGAATGGGACAGGGGAGACTGGCAGTCACCTCTCTTTAATTAAATAGTTTAATTTTGCCTGACAATGTAACACCTAGGCTGTCCATGTAACCTCTGTACCTCATTTTATTTTCCTGTAGCATGGGTGATATTTTCAGTGTCTTAACAGTTAAGATACATGACATTTAATTGATATATGTGCATTCTCAAACTTTTACAAAAGCCAAAGTATTTTCACCTAAAATTCTAAAAAAGAATCAATATTTCAAATCACATTTAGCTTGCTACATCTAGCTATTGAGCAGCTGCAATAAACTTCACATAACATAGGTAGGAGGAACTGGGTCATTGTATAGGTATATGGATTTTAAACCATAATAGGAGGCAAAACTTACCAACAAATAGAGCCACTGGCTACTATAGTGTTTTAGAAAACAGACAAACTACCTGATTTGACTGCCTTCAGGCGGGACATAAACTCTTTCCTTTGTCTCAGTTTCTACTATGTGTATAGCTTCATACCCTGAAGCTTTATATCTTTATCTTATCTCTCCAGTCCTGAGTTTGCTGCTTCTGGAAAGGTGTCTTCTTTCTCATGATTAATAAGAATTTTTTAAAGGATGGATATAGGCCTCAGTCATATCAGAAGAGATCAAGGTAAAAGTTGCCCTGAGAATTAGAATGCAAAAAATAAATAAATAAATAAGTAAATAAATAAAAGAGAATAGAATGTGAGATGAAGGGCTTCAGGGCTTAAACAAAGAGGTTTTGAAACCCCCGATACCAGTCAATAGCCAAATACAGAGATCTACTATGACAACTATTAGTCAAATGTTACAGTGTTAAACTTTATGTAATCTGGCCCTTCCTTACTTAATTTCACGACTGCTTTCTATGTCATTCTCTGCTACTTTTTGTCGTACTTCAGCCACACTGGCTTTCTTTTCATTCCTCAGAGTTTCACAGGGCTGGCTCCTTTACTTGCAGATTTCTGTTTGAATGTCACCACCTCAGAGAGGCCTTCCGGGACTACCCTTATCTAGAGTGCCTTTTCTCCCTTGTAGTGACCAGCACCAGACTGTTTTCATCATAGCACCTGAAATTATCTGAAATTATTTTATTCTTATGTTCCTTATATGTTTGTTTCTCTCCTGTCTGTCCTATTCACTGCTATATCCCCTCATATATCATCTATCATAGGAAATCACAAATATTTGTTAAAAGAATAAAAGGAGATATCCAAATTATGTTTCTGTATTAAAATCAATTACATGGTAAGAAGTAATCTGCAAAGTCTTACTAAGAATCCAAAAGAACTAGTATCTATTCAGATAATAATATTTATACTGAATATTAGTAGTACTCCCAGTTGCTCAAGAGGCTGAAGTGATCCTTCCAATATGTTATGGGGGAAAAACAGTAACAATAATGAAGACCCTAGGCATGCACCACCACAACCAGCTAATTTTTAAATTTTTTGTAGAGATGGGCTCTCACTGTGTTGCCCAGGCTGGTCTCAAACTCTTGACTTCAAGTGATCCTTCTGTCCTGGCCTCCCAAACCACTATGATTATAGGCATGAGCCATCATGCCTAGCCACAATTTCTTTTGAACAATAAGTTACCAATTGGAGAAGACATATTAGTCTGAAATGACCTAGTTGATTTTACTTTTGGATGCTTATAGAGGTCACTAAAAACAAAGAGGAGATTTTAATTAATCTGGAGAGTATCAACTCCAAATTGTAAGTAACAAATCAGAAGTTCTCAGACTTTAAGGTATATGCATCACCTGAGTATCTTGTTAAAATGCAGATTCTTAGTTTCAATAGGTCTGAGACCAGAGATCCTGCATTCCTAACAAGCTCCCAGGTAATGCCATTGCTGCTGGTCCACGGACTATACTGAATTGCAAGCCTCAAGATGAAGCTGTAAATAACCTTAAGAAAATCACTGAGAGCAAAATAGTAAGTGTTATATTGTCAAGATCACAAATAAACACTCGTATAGACAAAAAACTAACAAATAAAACCCCACACCTGTCCTAATGTTATGAGAATGGATTCTTGTGTTTTGAAATGAAAATTTCTGTGACAGCATTATATACAGGTTCAAAAACAGTTGGATAGAAGTGAAGATGATATGTTATGGGGGAAAAAAGTAACAATAATGAAGACAAAGATACCAATATTGAAGATACCTATGAAGAAAATAAAATGAGAATGAAACATGCAATGTTTCTAAATTGTTACTATAAACTTGGATATAACCAACATATTAAATACTCCATATAGATATTTGACTTTTTCATTTACATTTCCAGAAGTTGGTATATTCAAGGTGGCTAATAAACTTTAAAAAATAATCTTGTTATGAAAAGTTGAGGTTATCCTTGTACTTGTGATCACCTTATATTCAGGCAGATGCGCTTTGTTGTTCTAACCTAAATCTGTGCCAGAGCCCATAATCTATATCTCAGAAAGTACTACTTCCCTAGCTTTCATATTTGTTAGAAAGAAAGCCATTTGTATTTCATATTTCTCTTTGTTACCTAAGCTGGCAAGTTCCTTCCATGGTTCCTGTGTTCCTCTTGTACTTGCATGATACTATGCAATGACAAATTCATAAGTTACACTGGTCCTAAACTCTTTAAGAGCAGTTAGTTAAAAATACAAGATTAAATTGAAAAGATAATTATACAAAAAAAAAGTTAAACAAAATTTAGGATTCCTCAAATACACAAAATATTAAAATCTTCCAAACCTTTGAATAATATTCACTTGTTTCAAGTTTTTCTTCCCTATATAAACTTCTCTCAACTTCGCAAAAAACATTCAACAAACTCATATAACCTTTTGCCATTTGTAGCTATCTTGAGTTCAAATATAGTACTTTAAAAAAATCAATAACTTATGCCCTTTGAAGGGATAAAATGTGTTTTGAGATGTTTTTTATGGGTCTACGGTATTTAAGGTTTCTGATAATTTTGTGAATTATTAACAGAGTTCTATCTGTGGTCTGTTTAAATTACTAAAGGTTATTTATTTATTTTTTGAGACAGAGTCTCGCTCTGTCACCCAGGATGGAGTGCAGTGGCTCGATCTCGGCTCACTGCAACCTCTGCCTCCCAGGTTTAAGCGATCCTCCTGTCTCGGCCTCCCCACTAGCTGGGACTAGAGGTGCACACCACCACGCCTGACTAATTTTTGTATTTCTGGTAGAGACGGGGTTTCACCATGTTGGTCAGGCTGGTCTCGAACTCCTGATCTCCGGTGATCCACCTGCCTTGGTTTCCCATAGTGCTGGAATTACAGGAATAAGCCACCATGCCCAGCCACTAAAGGTTTTTTTTTTTTTTTTTTAAACTTTGAGGGTTTATCTTTCTGGCTGACATCTAGGAAAACAACCTCAGTTACAATATAATTGTACTCCTGCAAGTTGAGGGAGTCAAGCTTCTTCTTGTTCTTCCACTTGGGGGCAGTGGGTATTTTTGGCTTTCCTCTCCATCCACCCCCTTACCCCTGTAATTAAAGCTGAATATGTACAAATAAAGCAGAATTACTGGGCAAGAGCCATTTTCACGAGGGTACGAATTGCTTCTGTGCTAGGTGTAGAATATCAGCAGGGAAACATCATCAAAGGAAATCAAGGTGATTCCTTTCCTGATACGGAAATTGTAAAGAATCTCTTTAGAACTAGAGACAGCAAGCTCAGTAATGCAAATGTACTCGCGTGTTCATCTGAAAAACAACAATATTCCCATTTACTATTTAGCAAAAATTGAAAGACTAGGACCAAAAGCTCAAAAGATGGAAGGTGTAAAAGAAAGTCTCTTTTCTGCTCAGCACTTTGGCAGGCATTGCACTGAATTTGCATCTGTCTGAGTGGTAACTTCCAAAAGTCTGAGAAAGTAAATGTGAGCTGAATATCAAGCGATAAAAGAGATAATTCTGACAGACTCTGTTTGTGTGGGAGGATTGGGTGTTGAGTACCAAAGAGGCGAGGATTAGCATAGTCAAGAAAGCTCACAAATCTAAAACCAACCCTAAGTGAAAATGAACTCAGGGCAAGTTTTCTAAATAATCTGACTATAGCGCACACACACAGTCTTCAGTATACTGAAGGATATTTTGCAAAGTGCTCTTTTCTTCCTG
This sequence comes from Hylobates moloch, assembly GCF_009828535.3. Lineage (NCBI taxonomy): Eukaryota > Metazoa > Chordata > Mammalia > Primates > Hylobatidae > Hylobates > Hylobates moloch. Next base: position 14,574,224 of record NW_026652287.1, on the reverse strand, counting down.
ATTCTATTGTTCTTTCTGTTCCTCAACAGTTGTATGTGTCTATCACCTAATTATTTCCTTATTCTTTGCTCACCTCTCTCTTTTCTTAGGACCTTCCTTTTTAATTTAATTTTAATTTTATTTATTATTTTGAGATGGAGTCTTGCTCTATTGTCCAGGCTGGAGTGCAATGGCACAATCTTGGCTCACTACCACCTCTGCCTCCTGGGTTCAAGTGATTCTCCTGCCTCAGCCTCTCAAGTAACTGGGACTATAGGCATGTGCCACCACGCCCGGCTAATTTTTGTATTTTCAGTAGAGACGTGGTTTCACCATGTTGGCCAGGCTGATCTCAAACTCCTGACCTCAAATGATCTGCCTGCCTCAGCCTCCCAAAGTGCTGGGATTACAGGTGTGAGCCACTGCATCCTGCCTATTTTTAAAATTTTTACCTCCATCATACAGCCAGAAGTATCAAATTCGGTTCGCTTTCAAATAGTGATGGTTTAGTTCTACAATTTTTGCCTTCTCCACACACACCTGCCAGGGTTTCCTTGGTGCTTAATAAATGTTAGCTAGTGTAATGCCATAAGCAGCTGCAAATGTCACTGCCAAGCAAAGCTCCATTAAAGCTGCAAAGAGGTGGAAACATCAAGCAAAATAGTTAAGGGAGGCTAAAAACAAAACCAAAAACTCTAGCACTTAGCACAGTTCCTGGTACACAGGGAACTTGATAATAAAAGTTTGCTTAAGTGTTTGTTGAAATTTTAAGGACCTTTCTCAAGGAACCCTGTATTTTGTAGCTACTTTCCTCCCCAAAACTAGAATTCATAAATGATGATCCAGCAAAGATACTTTCTTTTTTTCCATTTACATGTGCAGTCATTAAAGCCTGAAGTAATGGTCAAAATATTCAAACCTCAGCCGGGCACGGTGGCTTACTCCTATAATCCCAGCCCTTTGGGAGGCCGAGGTGGGCGGATCATGAGGTCAGGAGTTCAAGACCAGCCTGACCAACATGGAGAAACGCCGTCTCTACTAAATACAAAAATTAGCCAGGCATGGTAGCGCTTGCAGGTAGTCCCAGCTACTCAGGAGGCTGAGGCAGGAGGATCACTTGAACCTGGGAGGCGGAGGTTGCAGTGAGCTGAGATTGTGCCACTGCACACCAGCCTAGGCAACCGAGACTCCATCTCAAAAAAAAAAAAAAAAAAATTCAAACCTCAAAGCACAATAAGGGTTAAGTGCATCAAAAGTAAGAAAGGCTGGGGGTTATATTATGATCATATTTTTTCTCCTCAGGCTATTCCTCTTTAACTTTTGCAGAACTGCATTAATTGTGAAGAACATTTAAATTCAAAATGCCTCTTTTAGAATATTTGTATGCTTTCAGATACTTGTCCAGTATGGTGGGGTTTTTGGTCTGTTTTGGTTTTTTTGTCATTCTCTGTCCCTATCCACTCATCTTTAAGTGGAGAAAGTACAGCATGCATTTCTGCACAGATCAAGGAAGGAAATCAGGGTGACCTGTACTATCCACACCTTACTGACCACATCCATACTCTGTTGGCAGTGACAGGAGGCAGAGCAAAAATGCTGGCAAGAGGGAAAATTAGGTCAAGAGCCCCAGGTTCTCAGAATGAACAACAGTATAGCCTGGAGGGTTTTGGCACCGCCTCATCTCTCTTGCCCACTGCTGAAGGCAGTCTAGAGTGCTAGGTAAGAACATTACTCAGATGCAAGATTATCTGTGTTTGAATTTTGCTTCTGCCTCTGACTTGTGGTATTGGTCAAGTAACTTAAACTCTCTACGCCTCAGTTTTCTTATGGGTATAATAGGGAAAATAAAATAAAGTGAGAATAGCAGGGTCAGGTACAAGTTTTTATAAAGAGATCTTTGCTGGAGAGAGGTAAGAGGTCAAAGGTAAGAAAGAGACAGGACAGCTAATAGTCACTGTTTTTAATTGTGGCAAAGCAAAAAATATTTAGATATGTTTAAAAAAAATCTTCTGCACATATTAGTGCAGAATATTAGTCATTCAAGGCATGTTGGATAAATGAATAAAAAAAATGGAAGAACAACTATTCAATGCTAATAACTGATAAACTTGGTATTAAAAAGAGATATGGGAACAGACAGATTTTCCTTAACTATGATGACCTCTCAAAATATTTGGAAAACAGAGCATTTTTTCTAAAAGTGAAAATTCCAATATCACAACTACCATTTTGTAAACTTCATAAATGCACAGAGATCTCAGGGGAAGATGAGTGGAACCGTGCACTATTCTATCTTCAGTACCACCACTCCATTTTGACTCTACCAAAAAACCAAATATACTACTAAACACCCACCCAATCAAAATATCCAGACCAGGAAATGGATAAACAAAGTACCTAACACCACTCTCATTCCTTTACTGAATTCCTTTCACTTATTCTGTCACTAGAGAAATAAGTGGCCCTATTTCAGCTTGGCCCTATTTCAACTTCAGCTTTTATAGATTAATATGATTTTAATAAAAGATGTATTATAAACCCTACTTACCCTTCTTAAAATTGAAACCAGCCCCCGTTCCTTATCCTCCTTCTCTGTTTTTTTGCTTCACAGCATTTGCCACCTTTTAATAAAATAGCTATTTCACTTAATTTGCATATTTTCTCTCTCTCCTTTCTAGCACGTAAACTCTATGAGGACAGGATTTTCAGTCTGTTTTGTTCACTGTTGCATCTTCAGTGTTCACTGAAACAATGTTTGACAGACTGTATGTGTGCAAAGAACACTTGCCAAAAGTCTGAATAAATTAATCAACTCCATTACAATAGAATAATGCTATGAGACATTTCTTTTGCATTGACTTTTATCTGTGCACTGTTTCCGCCATGTTAATGTCCATTTACAGACTTCATATTATGTCTTAAGAATTGGTTTCTCTCTAGGCCATAACTTTCTTGAAGGGGAACACTCCATATTACTTTTTAATTTTTCCCTTACTGCTCTCATATTTTATTTTTTAGAGATGGAGTTTTGCTCTTGTCACCCAGGCTGGAGTGCAATGGCATGATCTTGGCTCACTGCAACCTCCACCTCCCGGGTTCAAGCGATTCTCCTGCCTCAGCCTCCTGAGTAGCTGGGATTACAGGCACCTGCCACCATACCCAGCTAATTTTTGTATTTTTAGTAGAGATGGGGTTTCACCATGTTGGCCTGGCTGGTCTTTAACTCCTGACCTCAGGTGATCCACCTGCCTTGGCCTCCCAAAGTGTTGGGATTACAGGCGTGAGCCACCATGCCTGGTCCCATATTTTAAATACTAATAAATAAAGTTCAGGTAACTTCTCTCTTTACACTCCTGGTCTTGCCCTTTCTTTTGCCTCCCTCATGCCAACAACACTTTGCTGAAGAGAGTCTGGCACTGTTTCAGTGAAGTCATTATCTATACTACTCGGTTATGAAGTGAATGAATAGACTATGGTTTTAAGTTGTTGAAAAGGCAAGAAGAAATTCTTTTATGAGTTCCAATGCAATAAAATAGCTCAGTGATTCAACGGGCTGAATTACATTTCATTCACTTAGAGGTAAATTCCACTAAAGAAAACTAAAGAGCACATACTCCCCCCTTTAATTTTGACTCTCTAGAAATTTCTCATTTAGTGATATTTCTCATACCGAGAACTAGAACCCTCAAAGGTCTCAGGGAAGAGACACAGGCTGTTTGAACTAGGCCAACTACAAAATATATAATATTAACCAAAAAGAAGCCTTCACCAATTGGTGCTGAATTATTAATTACCTTTTCCTAGACTTCTTCGTATGATATTTGATTATTTCTTCTTACCCCAGTTTAGAAAAATTACCACAATTTATGCTTACACTAAGGAAATCCCTAAATATTCTTCAACAAGTTTGCATGGTTACAATGTTCTCTAAAAAAAAAAAAATGTAATCTGAAATAAGAAGCCGCTGATAGATATTATCTATACTGCTTTAAGGCTTTTGCTTTTTGAATGTTACATGTGTACAACTTGTATTTCAGTTTGTCCTAATTTGTGATGTTTTTAGCAATTTGTTCAGATAATGTTCCTAAATCTTGATATGAACTAAACTTATGAAAATTGATTGTGCTTATAGGGATGTCAATAATTTCATTAGATATTATAAAATTACAGTTATTCCCTCATTTTCCGTTGCTATGAAAGGCAAATGGCAATGAGAAACAACACGACACCTGGAGTAAAAAAGATTTATGTTTAAATCCTCTGCTTAAGAGTGTAGTCTTCGGCCTGCTACCTGGAAAAGCAACCATGGTTAAGAACATGGGTTATGATTAAAGTAGAACTGAGTTCAAATCCCAGATCTAACCCTAACTAACCATGTGGCAGGTTTCAAATCTAAGGTTCAGTTTCCTCATCTGTACAAAGGACATAATATAATAAATATATCGAACACAGGATTGTTTATTGTCAGGATTTAATAAGATAGTGTATATAATGTGTTAAACAAGGTGGCATGCATAAAATAAACATTCAATAAACTTAATCCGCCGGGGTTGGTGGTTTATGCCTGTAATCCCAACACTTTCAGAGGCTGAGGTGGGAAGATCGTTTGAGGTCAGGAGTTCAAGACCAGCCTGATCAACATGGTGAAACCCTGTCTCTACTAAAAATACAAAAATTAACTGGGCACAGTGGCATGCATCTGTAATTCTAGCTACTAGGGAGGCTGAAGCAAGAGAATTCCTTTAACCCAGGAGGCGGAGGTTGCAGTAAGCCGAGACTGTGCCCCTGCACTCTAGCCTGGGTAACAAAGCAAGACTCTGTCTCAAAAAACAAAAAAATAATAAAAATAAACTTAATCCACTACTACTAACAAATGACATAATTAAATGTGATATTCTATAGAGAACATATATATCAATTGTTTAGTATTTAACTGTTAATTTTTTACTATTTTATGCATGTCAAAAAGTTGGCGGCCGGGCATGGTGGCTCATGCCTGTAATCTCATCACTTTAGGAGGCAGAGGTGGGCAGATCACTTGAGGTCAGGAAGTCAGACTAGCCTGACCAACATGGCGAAACCCCATCTCTACTAAAAATACAAAAATTAGCAGGGCGTGGTGGCGGGTACCTGTAATCCCAGCTACTTGGGAGGCTGAGGAAGGAGCATTGCTTGAACCCGGGAGGCAGAGGTTGCATGAGCTGAGATCACACCACTGCACTCCAGCCAGGGCAACAGAACGAGACTCTATCTCTCAAAAAAAAAAAAAAAAAAAAGTTGGCTCAATTGCCATTCGATTTTCTCCTCTGCTGCTTTGGAGAGGTTAGTCTTCTTCCATCATAGAATAGAAGTCACTTTTCAGATATTTACAAGAGGACACCATGTTTCATAAAATAATAAAGAACGTAGAAAGGGTTCTGTGTCATTTTTTCTGGACACTCAGAGTAATTTATTTTCTCTTAAAGCTCAACCACTGCTGGTTTTTGTTTTTCAACTTTTATTTTAGGTTTGGGGGTACACATACAAGTTTATTATATAGGTAAACTGGTGTCATGGGGTTTTGGTGTACAGATTATTTTGTCACCCAGGAACTAAGTATAGTACCTGATAGTTATTTTTTCTGATCCTCTCTCTCCATTTGGAGTTTTCTTATTCTATTCCTATTTACTGATAACTTTATTTTTTATGTTTTTATTTAATTTTTTTAGAATTTAGATAGGGTCTCACTATGTTGCCCAGGCTAGTGTCAAACTCCTGGGCTCAAGTGATCCTCCTGTCTTGGCCTCTCAAAGTACTGGGATTACAGGGGTGAGCCTCCTCACCCAGCTAATAACTTTAATTATTTCAACACTTGGTCTAAATTTTTCTTTCTGACTTATATTCTTCATGATTGTAAATGGATGTGAAACGTTTCATAATTTTTATAAAAATTCACACGTTTCCCTCAAGTTCTTGAGTCTAAAATTAACATAGATCTGTCCTTACTTTTATTTAGTGGACCTTAATGTTCACTGAAGAAATATTATTGATATTTAGAGTAACTAAGCCACAATGGTAGGTTCCATAGTTAAAAGATAATTTTATATATTGTACTTTGGACTTAAACTAATCATTCAATTGTAAAGTAATAACATCAAACTTTTGCTCTCAGAGTTTGTTCTACTTCATCAGTGCATTCAAATAGAATGTTCCATAATGAAGAAAATAGTCTATCACTTCATTTGCACTATCCAATAATGGTAGCCATTAACAACATGTGGCTATGAAGCACTTGAAATGTGGCTAGTGCAACAAAAGAACTGAATTTTTAAGTGTGTAATTTTAATTAATTTTCATTTAAATAGCTCTTTGGCTAGCAACTACCATGTTGGACAACACAGTTCTAGATAGTTTAAAAAACATCAGTAATTATGTGGAAATAGAATAATAATGATTCTCATAGCTAAACTATACAGGTTATATCATTGCCTCAGGAATTGCTGACACATCTCTTGACTAATTGTGCAAGAAGCAATGAGGTTTTGAGCATGGTTTTTTACCACTTTATGAATCAACCTTCCCGCCTCCTCTTCCCCCCCACCGCCCCCCACCCAGATCTCTGGAGTCCTCATAGTTTTCTCTTTAAAATCATTTGTAAAACAGAAAGCAAAGCTCTCAGATCTAACCAGTAGTCTAACTCTGACCTTAGGCTCCCACGGGAATTCAATTATTTTTGTTGGCCTAACCTCTAAGGGATGATGGATTTGCTATCTCTGTGTCCTCCTTCTTCCCTGACTACCCCTCCCACCCTCACAACTTCTCCTCTGACTAGTCACATTTAGTTAGTTTCTTGACCTCCTGCCTTTGTTTTAAACAGGAATGAAAGAGAATCATAACTGGAAACAGAAACTGTTGCATTCAGTTATTAGGTCGCAATGGGAAAAATGAGACTGTGTATGTATAAGTGTTTTTGCAGGGTTTAGGATAGCAGCTGCAGCTACCCCTTCTTTCCTTCTGCTGCTAGACAAATTTCCAAGCACTTGATAGTAGAGTTCTACCACTAGCTAGCCAGCTAGAGGTCTCGGTATCCTCTATGAACTGTAAATGAAGTTCCGGAAGTTCTTTCCTTAAAAAACAAAAGTTCTGAATGCTGACTCTCTAACCACGGAAATGGTATCTTATTACTAAAACACTAAAAATGTTAAGATGCATACTGCTCCAATGAGTAGTTTGTAGACTTGTTACCATCTGTACTGGCCATAGTGAAAAAGGGTTTGACACTACATGAGTTACTGGTACTTGTTCCCAATAGCTGCTTAAAATAAGCTGTTGGCAAGTTTGACTGCTTTTTTTTTTTTTTTTACATTTAAAAAATAACAACATTAAACACTTATATTTGTAAATGTAAGAAGGTTAGACATTCTAAGTCACAGGATGAGATAGGAGGTAGGCACAAGATACAGGTCATAAAGACCTTGCTGATAAAACAGGTTGCAGTAAAGAAACCGGCCAAAACCCACCAAAACCAAGATGGCAATGAGAGTGACCTCTGGTTGTCCTCACTGCTACACTCCCACCAATGCCATGACAGTTTACAGATGCCATGGCAACATCAGGAAGTTACCCTACATGGTCTAAAAAGGGGAAGCATGAATAATAGACCCTTTGTTTAGCATATCATCAAGAAATAACCATAAAACTGGGCAACCGGCAACCCCCCGGGGCTGCTCTGTCTGTGGAGTAGCCATTCTTTTATTCCTTTACTTTCTTAATAAACTTGCTTTCAGTTAAAAAAAAAATTATTTACATTTGTATAAAGTACTTTCACATACCTAACCAAATTCAATTATTTTAACAACCCAGTAAGGCAGGAAAATCAGTTATTATTATTCTGATTTTTTATGAGTGCCATCTGACTCCTAGGATAGCAGCATGTTTCCCAGTATACCAGTACTTCTACCTGGCAAGGGTGCCACCCAAAAATGGTCTTGGGAGAATGTAGACAGTGTGGAAAAGTCTGTAATTTGGCTGGGCGTGGTGGCTCACACCCGTAATGGCAGCATTTTGGGAGGCCGAGGCAGGTGGATTACCTGAGGTCAGGAGTTTGAGACCAGCCTGACTAACATGGTAAAACCCCATCTCTACTAAAAATACAAAAATTAGCCAGGCGTGGTGGCGCATGCCTGTAATCCCAGCTACTTGGGAGGCTGAGGCAGGAGACTCGTTTGAACCCAGGAGGCGGAGTTTGCAGTGACCCAAGATCGCATCACTGCACTCCAGCCTGGGGAAAAACAGCAAAACTCCATCTCCAAAAAAATAAAAATAAAAAAAATTAAAAAATTAAAAAAATAAAAAGGCCTGTATGGTTGTAGTTAATTGAGCACTCAAATTTAGTTCCTAAAACATTTTCTTTCCCCTCTGTGAATTATATTATTTTAAATGTCACTGGGTGCGGTGGCTCATGTCTGTAATCCCAGCACTTTGGGAGGCCAAGGTGGGCGGGTCACCTGAGGTCAGGAGTTTGAGACCAGCCTGGCCAACATGGCGAAACCCCATCTCTACTACAAATACAAAAATAAGCTGGGCGTGGTGGTGCATGTCTGTAATCCCAGCTACTCGGGAGGCTGAGGCAGGAAGAATTGCTTGAACCCAGAAGCAGAGGTTGCAATGAGCCGAGATCGGGTGACTGCAGTCCAGCCTGGGCAACAGAGTGAGACTGTCTCAAAAAAAAAAAAAAAAAAAGCCAACCTTCTAGGGTAGATTTTGTAAAAACCAAATTATGGACATTCTAAGTTCTCAGATGTACAAATCAGTTATAGCTCTAAGTTGCATCTCTTCAATTTTATTTCTTGAAACAACTGCCCTCCTCCCTACCAATCTACCCTCCCTTCTTGGCTCAAATGGTGGTTTTCTTTCCTTCTTTTTTTTTTTTTGAGATGAAGTCTTGCTCTTGTCCCCCAGGCTGGAGTGCAATGGCGCGATCTTGGCTCACTGCAACCTCCGCCTTCCGGGTTCAAGAGATTCTCCTGCCTCACCCTCCCGAGTAGCTGGGATTACAGGTGCCTGCCACCACGCCTGGGTAATTTTTGTATTTTTAGTAGAGATGGGGTTTCACCATGTTGGCCAGGCTGGTCTCAAACTCCTGACCTCAGGTGATCCGCCTGCCTCGGCCTCCCAAAGTGCTGAGGTTACAGGCCTGAGTCACCGCGCCCGGCCACGTGGTGGTTTTCTTTATCTTCTCCTGGCTATGTGCTGGGTAGCAGATTATCCACAATTATTACTGTAGCTCAAAAACCTGAGTTTTCCTGTTTCTCTTCTTTTACCATTTTCTTATTCTTTCCCCCCATGGGCAACCCCCTCCCTTCTCATAATTAGCTTAAGACCTTAATGTTGGCTGGGCGAGGTGGCTCACACCTGTAATCACAGCATTTTGGGAGGCTGAGGCAGGCAGATCGCTTGAGCCCAGGAGTTTGAGGCCACGAGATCAGCCTGAGTAACGTGGCAAAACCCAATTTCTACAATAAAATATAAAAATTCGCTGGGCATAGTGGCGTGCACCTGTAGTCCCTGCTACTTGGAAGACTGAGGTGGGAGGATTCCTTGAGTCAGGGAGGTGGAGGATGCAGTGAGCTGTGATCGTGCCACTGCACTCAACCTCTGCAACAGAGTGAGATTACAGAGTGAGACTGTGTCTCATAAATAAATAAATAAATAAGACAGACCTTAATGTTTTCTAACAAGGTGGTTTTGATATTTGGTGAGCTATGTATAGACTCTTCTGAAATGTGAAATATGTACGTCTTCAAACATATAAATAAGGTAAGTTCTTCACACACTATGAAGCTTCACAAAAGGTTCCATTTAAATTTGTATCTTGGCAAAATTATTGAACTTGGGGAGTATCCCTAAACTGTTAAATCAGCAATATTACATCTGTTCCAAACTGGTATCTCATTTTTCTTGGAGTTCACAGAAAACAAAAATAAGGCAACATAAAAATTATCCAGAGTTTTGCTTGGACAGATTTCTATTATCTGCTCATTTAATATATAATATCTATTTGATATAATTTATTAAATGTTTATAATCATCCCTCTATTATATAAATAGGTTTACCACATCTGCTTGGTGATGTTGGTAGCTTTTTTCTTCTCTTATAAGGGAGAATATGGAGGAAGGATTTAAAGTACAGGAGGTCAAATGGCGTCAAGAATGTGTAAACCATGTAGTATAGATAGCCTTAATATATTCTAGACTTAGAGTTTTAGGGCAGTGGGAAAACTAATCACATTCATAAGACATTTTGCAACTACATTATTCCCCCACAAATAATAGTTATTTTAATCTATATTCACAAATAATAGTTACTGGCTATATCTACAAAGTTTGTGTAGATATCTACAGATTCTATGGCCCTACTTTTTCTTACCAGTGTTTCATAGGTATTCATGTAGTACTTTTAAAGTACAATTAATGAACTGTGTCCAGCAAAGGTTTATACTGGCCTTTCCTTCAAAATTAATGCAATAGAACTGTACATTGTTGTCTCAGTAAAAATAAAGGCATAAAGAACTCACAAATAGGAGCCGGGCACGGTGGCTCATGCCTGTTATCCCATCACCTTGGGAGACCGAGGCAGGTGGATCACCTGAGGTCAGGAGTTCGAGACCAGCCTAACAAACATGGTGAAACACTGTCTTTACTAAAAATACAAAAATTAGCTGAGTGTGGTAGTGGGCACCTGTAATCTCAGCTACTCGGGAAGCTGAGGCAGGAGAATCGCTTGAACTTGGGAGGCAGAGGTTGCAGTAAGCCGAGGTTGTGCCATTGCATTCCAGCCTGGGTGACAGAGAGAGAGTCTGTCTCAGAAAAAAAAGAAAGAACTCACAAATAAGTTTGTTATAAGGATTTTCACCATGAGATAGGGAAAACTCTTATTAGCCTGAAACATGGCCTTCGGCCCTTCCTCATAGGAATTCCAAGAGACAAAGAATAAATCTCATTTAGAGTTGAATAATAATAATTTTTTAAAAAAAATAACAGCATTAGATCTATGTAAAGATAGTATTTAAAAACCAAACAAAACTAAGAAATGGGAAAAAGAAATGGCAGGTGAAGAACTGTTTTCAGAGAATAAAAGTTGTCATATAGCAATGGATGCTGAGTCAGAACATACCGCAAATAAACTTTTTTTTTTTTTTTTTTAGACGGAGTCTCGCTCTGTCGCCCAGGCTGGAGTGCAGTGGCGCAATCTCGGCTCACTGCAAGCTCCGCCTCACGGGTTCACGCCATTCTCCTGCCTCAGCCTCTCCGAGTAGCTGGGACTACAGGCGCCCGCCACCACGCCCGGCTAATTTTTTTGTATTTTTAGTAGAGATGGGGTTTCACCGTGGTCTCGATCTCCTGACCTCGTGATCCGCCCGCCTCGGCCTCCCAAAGTGCTGGGATTACAAGCGTGAGCCACCGCGCCCGGCCGCCGCAAATAAACTTTAAGAAAAAAGGAACTCAATGAAGTTACTGTTATGTAAAACAAGAGCTCACAGCAGGGATGTAAGAGTTAATGGAAGATATCCTGAGCCAAAACAGGGAATAAAACATGATTTGGCAGAAGTCAAGAGAGATGCAGGGAGAAAAATAAAACCACTAATGAAATGAAGCTGGCAAGAAGCAGCACAAAGAACTGGCAATGGTGAAGACGTGGTAGAGGACATGGGTGGAGAATTGAGGAAAGTAGCAAAACAATAGCACCTTGAATAAAGTTTTTAAAAACTAGAGTAAATTACAGATTTGAAAGATGAATATACTCAAAATCAGTATCCTTGAAAAACAGAAATATAATTTTAAATCTATAATTTTAAAAAACTTTCTACAAATGAAAATAAACTTGAAGCTACAGACTGAAAAGGCACACAGAACCCAGGGGAAATAGGCACAGAATAATTAAACTTGAGACACAGCTTTATTAAGTTACTAAATTCCAAAGATTAAAATAAGGGCTTAACATTAAAAAAAAAAATCTAGTCCCTTAATTTAAGACTTTAAAGCCTATAGAAAAAATATGGCTAAATTATATAAGCAAGTGTAATTTTGAAAATAAACAATGCTAAGATTTTAGATAATAGCTACCCATAATGTTCCTATAACCTACAACTAACCATACCTTGGACAATTAAAATAAATTAAGATTTTTCTTGGTCTGGGGAAGTAGATGGTAGCAAGGGATGTTTCCTGAAATTATTTATTAAAGGCTTATTACTAATATCTAATTCAATAAGCATCACAACCTACAAATGTTTTATAATAGAATTATTCACAAAATCCACAAAACAGCTTATGTTAGCCTGATTTTACACATGAAGAAATGAAAGCAAAGCTAAAGGAAATTAATTGTCCACAGTTGCATGTTGAATCATCAGAAACAGGAGAGTATCACTTCTAGTACAATTTTTTGTTTGTCTTTAACAGCTTTTGTCACAACCTTGCACTCTTGACATTATTTTTGGCTACTGAGTAACACCGATCTTAACCAGAGGCCTGCAGTATCATGATCTAACACAACAAAACTATAGTGAGTTTTGAAAGACTATGGAGAAAAAAATAAATTTGGGGAAACACAACAGATGTGAATTCCAACAATCAAAAATGCTTATCTGCTGCTGAGGCTCTATTCTGCTGAGCCCTGTATTAAAATCTGGAGTGAAAATAAAACTGAACCCCAAATCCCTAACACTAAAGAGGGAAAAATGCAGAAAAGAGGCTAAATAGCTATTTTAAAAGAGTTAAAAGCAAACAAAATGAAATCTTTAAAAACTGAAAATTTAAAAATCATATCTAAAGAGACAGCCATCCAACTAGAGATAATGCTAGATCCTAGTAGGACAGTCAGGCAAGACATTACAGAAGACAGACATTTTCAGCTCTATTACAAGGAAAGAGAATGGCTGTTTCTTTTCTTTTCTCTTCTTTTTTATTTTTCATTTTATTTATTTATTTTTTTGAGACGGAGTTTTTGCTCTGTTGCCCAGGCTGGAGTGCAATGGCATGATCTTGGCTCACTGCAACCTCCACCTCCTGGGTTCAAGTGATTCTCCTGCCTCAGCCTCCCAAGTAGCTGGGATTACAGGCATCTGCCACCATGCTTGGCTAATTTTTGTATTTTTAGTAGAAACAAGGTTTCACCACGTTGGCCAGGCTGGTCTCAAACTCCTGACCTCAGGTGATCCACCTGCTTCAGCCTCCCAAAGTGCTAAGATTACAGGCATAGCCACCGCACAGGCTGAGAAAGGCTGTTTCTTATAACTTCACCTAAGACTGGGACCCTCTAATATTTAAAAGGGTTTTTTTTTGTCAAAAGTAACCTCATGGTAAGGTTGTATCAGACACTTGAATAGTAAACTTTTACATTACAGAAATGACTAAACTGTCCAGTAATCTAAGGCTAAAATTTAGGGAAAAGAAAATCAAATCTATATTAAAGAATAACCAGAAGAACTTCTTATGTAAAAATCAAACTGGAATAAGTAATTATGGATTTATCTTATTTGGCGACTGAGTCAAAGAAGTTAACTTATCCCCCCCCATTGTCATTGAAGTCGTCTTTGCTCTTTTGCACAGTATAGTATTTCTCAAATTGTTCTCCTTGCCATGCCTCTAATCCTGCCTGCCTTTCTCTGGAAGTAATATAATGCAAGAGCCCACTAGTGAAGAGAAAGCCTAAGAAGGAAGTTCTAGGCCCTTCCAAGCCCACAAAATGCAAACCTTTTAACAGTGACATTTTAATTTCCATCACAGTACACACTACCTATGTATCTTCTAGAGCAGTAACTGCATATTTGCCTAGGATTTCCTGAAATTAACGTTACAGGAAGCCTCCAACTTGCAAAAGAGTTGGGTCCCAAAAGTTCACTTCTAAGCTAAGTCTCTGTAACTCTGAATATGTTTTTATCCAAAATCAATGTTTCATATGGAATTTAGGTTTTCAGGTTTGTCCACAAAGGGTTTGTCCCTAAAGCAAATTCAATATCTTATTTTGCATTTTAAAATATCTTTTAAAAATACTATTGAGATACAACTAATTATGCAAATCAAAAAATATTGAGTAATAACTCTAAAACAATATCGTGAATTAAGATGGAGTGCATAAAAATTACATGGTAAATGGAGACTTGAGGATATCCTGAACTTAGCTTTTAGATTACTTGAGGATTTTGGGAACTAGTGACATTAGTTCTTTTTTAGATCTAATTTGATTTTAAAATGTATGACTCTTATTTCTCTTGAAATACAATAAATCATTAGCACTAAAACCACAGAACATCCAAGGTTGGAAAAGACTTCAGAGATCATATTCAATCTGACCTTAATTTGGAGATGGAGAAATTGAGACTCATATGGATGGACTAACCTAAGTTATCCAACTAATTAGTTCTAGAGCTGAAATCCCATCCTGTGTCTTTTCCACCATAACAATGCTTATCAAGTATTATCAAGACCAGGTTTTTGCTCAGAATAAGGTGAAACAAATTACTGCAACCATTTTATCAGCATAATTTAGCAATATCTAGTGAAGCTGAAGATGTGCATGACTATTGCATGGGCACATGAAGGAGATTTTTCTTTTTTTTTTTTTTTTAAGATGTAGTCTCACTCTATGGCCCCAGCTGAGTGCAGTGGCACGATCTAAGCTGGCTGCAACTTCTGCCTCCCAGATACAAGCAATTCTCCTGCCTCACCCTCCCGGGTAACTGGGATTACAGGCATGTGCCACCACCCCCAGATAAGTTTTATACTTTTAGTAGAGATGGGGTTTCACCATGTTGGTCAGGCTGATATCGAACTCCTGACCTCAAGTGATCCACCTGCCTTGGCCTCCCAAAGTGCTGGGATTACAGGCGTGAGCCACCACGCCCAGCAGAAGTTTTTTCATAATGGTAAAAATGAGTAATGTATTAAACATCCATCAATGGGGGAAAGGATAACTGATATAATCATATGATGTAATGCCATGTTGTAGTTTAAATCAATGAACTAAATCTAAATTTATCAATATAGACACATTTCAAAAACACAATAAAGGAAAAAACAAGTTGAAGAATCATATGTAGGATATATTCAAATATATGCAAATTTTAACACACCCACAAAAATGTATTGTTTGTAGCACACATAAATAAGAGTACAAATGGTAAAAAGAATAATATGCACCACCTTCAGGAGAGTAGATGGATTTGGGGTGGATGGAAAAGAATGGGATTGGAAAGAAGTACAAAGGAGACTCCAAATATATGTTTTTCTTTCTTTAAAAAATTAATTCTGAGAGATAGGATCATGGATATTGGTTATATTCTGCAAGTTTGAAATATTTTGTTAATATTTTTAAAAAGAAAATAATCCTCCTCCCCCCAAAAAGGAAAATCTAAAAATGAAAGCAATAGGACTGAACAATTATTTGAAGTAATTATGAAAGTGTTGGGGAAAGAGGGAATACATATATGCACATGAGAGAAAAAAATTGGTTGGGGTAAAAGGAGCCAAATGCAAGTATAAATGCCAAAGGAAAATTGAAACAGATAGTAAATAAAGGAGATTGTGAATTTTGGATCAGATAGTTTTCCAGGCTCACTATGAGGTAATGGTATTGACTCAAGACAGCTTGGTTGCTGCTGGGATATTTTTACAACGGGAAAAGGAGTAGGGAGGTTATTAAGAGTTACTGATGCCAAGATCCCAAGGGGAATGTAATGGGACATCATGCACATGTGACTTAGAGACTGCCTCTAATTATTTGATTTCTTACATCTCCCTTCAATTTATTCCTAATAATGGGTGATTCTGCCTTCTTAAGTAAATTTATGTGCAGTGTCTGGTTTAAAAATGTTCAAGAAAAGGAATCTAAAAAATGGCCTAATGATCACGGATTTGTTAATGTAAATCTTACCTTTTAACTTCCCTTTAACCACAGCATACCTGCTACTCATAAGAGTCTAGTTAAATATTCTAGTTTATATACTGTCCTACTGAAAGAGCTCCTACTCATTTGGCATAAATTATTTTCTTTGGTCTTATTCATAAAAGATAGGATGGTAAAAAAAATATTTTGCCTCAATGACATCATTTTTTTTACTCTCTCTTAGAGATGGGGTCTCACTCTGTCATCCAGGCTGGAGTGCAGTTGTGTAATCTTGGATCACTGCAGCCTCCTACCCTCAGCCTCCTGAGTGGCTGGGACCACAGTCGTGTGCCACGCCGCCTGGCTAGTTTTTTTTTTTTTTTTTATTGTTAGTAAAGACAAGCTCTTACAATGTTGTCCAGGCTGGTCTCGAACTACTGGCTCAAGCAATCCTCCTGGTTCAGCTTCCCAAAGTGCTGGGATTACAGGCATGAGCCATTGTGGCTGGCCAATGACATGATCTTATATCCAGAAAACCCTAAATAACTCACACATACAAACTGCTAGAGCTATTAAATAAATTTAGCAAAGTTCCAGGGTATAAAAATAACAAAATCAGTTGTATTTCTATATACTGGCAATGAACAATCTGAAAAGGAAATTAAGAAAACAATTTATAATAAGAGCAAAAAGAATACTTTAATTATTCCTCCTTGGAATAAATTTAACCAAGGAAGCATAAAAACATAAACAATGAAAACTACAAAACATTGCTGGTGCCGGGTGCGGTGGCTCACGCCTGTAATCTCAGCATTTGGGAGGCCAAGATGGGTGGATCGCTCGAGCTCAGGAGTTGGAGACCAGCCTGGCCAACACGGTGAAGCCCCATCTCTATTAAAAACACAAAAATCAGCTGGGTGTGGTGGTGCACGCCTGTAATTCCAGGTACTTGGGAGGCTGAGGCAGGAGAATTGCTTGAAACTGTGAGGCAGAAGTTGCAGTGAGCCGAGATTATTGTGCCACTGCACTCTGGCCTGGGCAACCAAGTGAAAGTTTGTCTCAAAAAAAAAAAATTGGTTGGAGAATTTTTTTTTTTTTTTTAGACAGAGTCTCACTCTGCTGCCCAGGCTGGAGTGCAGTGGCGCGATCTCGGCTCATTACAAGCTCCGCCTCCCGGGTTCACGCCATTCTCCTGCCTCAGCCTCCAGAGTTGCTGGGACTACAGGCACCTGCCACCACGCAAAGCTAATTTTTTGTATTTTTAGTAGAGACGGGTTTCACCGTGTTAGCCAGGATGGTCTCGATCTCCTGACCTCGTGATCCACCCGCCTCGGCCTCCTAAAGTTCTAGGATTACAGGTGTGGGAGTACCGCACCCAGCCAGAAATTTTTTAAAGACCTAAATAAATAGAAAGACATTATGTGTTCAAGAACTAGAAAACTTAATACTGTCAAGGTGACAATACGACTCCAAACAATATACAGATCCAATACAATTTGTATCAAAATCCCAATGGTGTTTTGTACAGAAATGGAAAAACCTGTCCTAAAATCCATATGATTTCAAAGGACCCAGAATAGCAAAAATAATCTAAAAAAAAAAAACAACAAACAAAAACACAAAAACCAGTTGGAGGACTCACATTTCCTACAGCTTACTACACAGCTTAGTAATCAAAACACTGCAGCACTGGCCTAAGGACAGACATATATAGACCAATGGAATAGAATTGACAGCCCAGAAATAAACATTCATATCTACAGCAAATTGATTTTCAACAAGGGTGCCAAGACAACAGGGAAAGGTCAGTCTTTTCACCAAATGGTACTGGGATAACTGGATATCCATAGGCAAAAAAAATGAAGTTGGGCTCTTACTTTATACTATATACAAAAAATAACTCAAAATAGATCAGAGACCTAAATAAGAGATAAAGCTATAAAACTTTTTTTTTTTCCTTTAGATGGAGTCTTGCTCTGTCACCAGGCTGGAGTGCAATGACGTGACCTCGGCTCACTGCAATCTCCGCCTTCTGGGTTCAAGCGATTCTCCTGCCTCAGCCTCCCAAGTAGCTGGGACTACAGGCACGTGCCACCACGCCCAGCTAATTTTTGTATTTTTAGTAGAGACAGGGTTTCACCATGTTGGCCAGGATGGTCTCGATCTCTAGACCTCGTGATCTGCCTGCCTCAGCCTCCCAAAGTGCTGGGATTACAGGCGTGAGCCACTGCGCCTGGCCAAAACTCTTAAATATAGGGACAAATCTGCATGACCACGGGTTTGGCAATGATTTCTTAATTAAAAGCACAAGGAGATACCACCTCACACCTGTAAGAATAGTTTTTATCAAAAAGACAAAAGATAAGCATTGGTGAGCATGTAGAGAAAAGGGAACCCTTGTACACTGTTAGTGGGAATGTAAATTAGCACAGCCATTATGGAAAGCAGTATGGAGGTTTCTCAAAAAATTAAAATTAGAACTACCATATGACCTGGCAATCCCACTAATGATACACATCCAAAGGAAATGAAATGAATATGTGAAAGAGATATCTACTTTTCCATGTTCATTGCAACATTATTCACAACAGCTAAGATAAGGAATCAATCCAAGTGTCCGTCAGTGTGTGAATGGAAAATGTGGCGTGTGTACACAATGGAATACTATTCAGCCTTCAAAAAGAAGGAAATCCTGTCATTTGGAACAACATGGATGAACATAGAGAACATTACGCTCAATGAAATAAGGCAGGTACAGAAAGACAGAAATTGTATGATCTCATTTATGTGTGATATCTAAAAAAAACAGAACTCAGAAGCAGAGAATACAATGGTGCTTTCCAGGGGCTGGAGAGGTGAGGAATTGGAGAAATATTGGTCAGAAGATACAAATTATCAGCAGAAATCTGGTGATGGATATGTTAACTAGCTTGATGTATTCATTCTACAATGTATGCATATATCAAAACAACACATTGTATACCATAAATATAATTTTTCATTTGTCTATTATAAAATAAATATTTTAAAAGCAAAAAACCCCTCAACAATAAAATGACACCAAAAGCTTTTACAAGAAACAAAAGAAAAATAAATTGGACTTTACTAAAATTAAGAACTTATGTGTATCAAAGGACGCTATCAAGAGTGACAGAGAAAATATTTGCAAATCATAAATCTGATAAGAATTTAGATAATAATCTAAAATTTTTATTAGAAACCTGATAATAATCTAGAACATATAAAGAACTTCCATAACTTAACAACAAAAAGACAAATGACCCAATTTTGAAATGAGAACTAGAAAACTTAATATTGTCAAGGACTTGAATAGACATTTACTCAACGAAGATGTACAAATGACCAATAAACACATGAAAAAATGCTTATCATTAATTATTAGGGAAAGGCAAAACCACGATGAGATATTATTTTATACTCATTAAGATGATTATAATAAAAAAAAACAGAAAACAACAAGTGTTGGTGAGGATGTGAAGACACTGGAACCCTTTCGCACACTGCTGGTGGGAATATAAATGATGCAGCCTCTATGGAAAACAGTTGAACAGCTCCTCAAAAAGTTATACATAGAATTACCATGACTCAGCAACTCTACTCCCAGTTATATATCCCAAAGAATTGAAAACAGGGACTCAAACAGATACTTGTATGCCAATGTTCATACCAGCATTATTCACAATAGCCAAAAGGTGGAAACAACGTGAAGTGTCCATCAGCAGACAGATACACAGATGAACAAAATGTGGGATACAGATACAGCAAAATATTACTTAGCCATAAAAAGGAATGAAGTACTGATAGATGTTACAACATGGATGAACCATTGTGCTAAGTGAAAAAAGCCAGACAAAAAAGGACAAATATTATATGATTCCACTTGTATGAAATATTTAGATTAGGCAAAATTCATACAGACAGAAAATAGATAAGGGGCTAGGCAGAGAGGAGGAAATGGGAAGTAAGTGCTTAATAGGTACAGAATTTCTGCTTGGGATAATGAAAAAATTCTGGAAATAGTGATGTTCGCATAATTATTTCCTTATGACAAGTTTCTACGAGTAGCTGGGTATGGTGGCTCTTGCCTGTAACTCTAGCACTTTGGGAGGCTGAGTTGGGAGGATCGCTTGAGCCCCAGGTATTTGAGACAAGCCTGGACAACGTAGCAAGACCTCATTTCTTAAAAAAAAAAAGTATATAATAAGATACTGAAGAATAATATACTTGATTATCAACTCATCTCTGGGTAATTTGCTGAAAGCCCAAGGCAAATAAGTGTATCAGTTTATAGTCACTACTAACATTTTACAAACAAAATAATTAGTAATAGTTATGATTGATTGGTTACATACTGACCAGTCACACTAGACTATAAGCTATTGAGACCAGGGCTATTTTATTATTAAAGAAACAAAAAACAAAAAAGACTTCCGGTTAGCACATTGCTTTATACAACTGCTTAAACAATGCTGTTTAAACTAAAAGAGCCTTTACACTGCTAGAAGTTTGTGAAAAAAGAGGGTCTCCCAGCTGAGTATTTTAGAGTCAGAGTAGAATAACTGAAAATGAATCACACTGCTATTTATAATGATAATTACAGCATGGTTCCTAATAGAAAACATTTAGAAACAACCTAAATGTCCATCAAAAAGGAATTGGTACAATTACACACTTTACTAATGTGTAGCTAATATAACGAGAAGCAGATCTATAGGAAGGAAGTCCTACTAAAGTACTGTTAATATGTAATGTGCATACGTATATGCATAATGTGATTACATTTTAAAATAATGTTAATAATATAAACAACATTAAAAAAGATCATGGAAAAATCTAGAAGAATATGCCCAAACTGCTTATAGTGGCTATATGTTAGGGAAAAGGTTGGTATGGTTTTTAACTTTTATATTTGTTTGGGGACATCTACTTTCTATGTTGTATATTACTATATTGTTTAACACTGTTATTGTTTAACATGTATACATGCAAATACACACACACACACACACAAACATACACACACACGTTTTTTTTGAGACAGGGTCTCACTCTGTCGCCCAGGCTGGAGTGCAGTGGCACAATCATGGCTCACTGCAACCTCAACCTGCCAGGCTCAAGCTATCCTCCCACCTCAGCCCTCTGAGTAGCTGGGGCTACTGGTGCCCGCCACCACATCTGGCTAGTTTTCATATTTTTTGTAGAATGGAGTTTTGCCATGTTGCCCAGGCTGGTCTTGAACTACTGGGCTCAAGCAATCCTCCTACCTCAGTTTCCCAAAGTGCTGGGATTACAGCCACCGCGTCTGGCTGCAAGTATGTTTTTCATAAAAAAGTTCAAACAAGAAAACTAGTCATTTTGCCTTTGGCTCATAATTAAAATGTATGCTTCAGCAATCAAGTTAGATTACAAGACATTTCAAAAAAAGAGAACCTAAAATTTCAGAAAAATAATTTTTCTACCATCACCTATATTTTTACCAAGTACATAATTTCCATTTCCTTTGTTGTTTCACTTATCTGAGATGGCAATGTTGCTACAAAAGGACCTTATGTCATCGCTATTTTTGTGAGTATATTTTATTTTTGTTGGTTTTTTTTTTTTTTTTGAGACCGAGTCTTGCTGTCTCCCAGGCTAGAGTGCAGTGGTGCCATCTGGGCTCACTGCAAGCTCCGCCTCCCGGGTTCACGCCATTCTCCTGCCTCAGCCTCCCAAGTAGCTGGGACTACAGGCACCTGCCACCACGCCAGGCTAATTTTTTGTACTTTTAGTAGAGACGAGGTTTCACCGTGTTAGCCAGGATGGTCTCGAGCTCCTGACCTTATGATCTGCCTGCCTCGGCCTGCCAAAGTGCTGGGATTACAGGCGTGAGCCACCGTGCCTGGCAGGCCGTAAGTTTTAAAAAAGAAAAAAATACACACACAGAGACACACACACATATATGGTGGTGGAAAAGATCCCATTAACAATTGTATTAACAACAACCAACCCAAAAAATGCAGGAATAAATTTAAAAGCAATGTGTAAGAACTGGGATGGAAGAAAATTATAAAATGTCACAAAAGATATAATAGAAAATTTGGGCCAGTGCAGTGGCTCATGCCTGTAATCCCAGCACTTTGGGAGGCTGAGGCAGGCGGATCACTTGAGGCCAGGAGTTAGAGACCAGCCCAGCCAACATGGCGAAACCACATCTCCACTAAAAATACAAGAATTAGCTGGGTGTGGTGGCCCATGTCTATAATCCCAGCTACTCCGGAGGCTGAGGCAGGACAATTACTTGAACCTGGGAGGCAGAGGTTGCAATGAGCTGAGATCGTGCCATTACACTCCAGCCTGGGCAGCAGAGTGAGACTCTGTCTCAAAAAAAAAAAAAAAAAAAAAAAAATTGAAGAAAGACATTGCTTTTGTTCTTTGATGATTACTCAATATTGAATATTTCTCCTCAAATTAATCTATATATTATATGAAATTCCAATAGATTTCCTTTTAAACTGCTTAAAATTTGATACAGAACAGAGGTCAGCAAACTTTTCTATAAAGCTCTTGTAATCTTTTAGGCTTTGTGGGCCACATGGTCTCTGATATAACTATTCAACTCTGTGTTGTAGTGTGAGAGCAGCCATAGGTAATAATAAACGAGGGTGTGTTCCAATAAAACGTTATTTATGAACATTGAAATTTGAATTTTGTGTAATTTTCCCATGTCAAGAACTATCATTCTTGTGATTTTTTTCCCCAAACATTAAAAAATTTAAAAATCTTTTTTTTTTTTTTTTTGAGATGGAGTCTCACTCTGTTGCTCAGGCTGGAGTGCAGTGGCACGATCTCAGCTAACTGCAACCTCTGCCTCCCAGGTTCAAGCAACTCTCCTGCCTCAGACTCCCGAGTAGCTGGGATTACAGGTGTGCACCATTTTTGTATTTTTAGTAGAGACGGGGTTTCATCATGTTGGCCAGGTTGCTCTCGAACTCCTGACCTCAGATGATCCACCCGCCTCAGCCTCCCAAAGTGCTGGGATTACAGGCATGAGTCACCCCGCCCGGACTTCAAACCCATTTTAAGCATCCAGGTTATACTAAAACAGGCAGCACAACAGATTTGGTCTGCAGATTATAGTTTGCCAACTCCTGATCTGGAAGAATAAACCTCCCATAAACAGCTAGGTAAATTCAGGTAAAAAGAAAAAAAGTGTCATGAAGAAGGGCTTGTCCTATTGTGTAGTAAAACAAATTGCAAGCCAACAATATATCTAATACTGAGATCTGGCAATGAAATAGATCAATGAAATAGAACAGGGTCTCAAAAACAGAACCAAATACACATAGATATTTAATATATATGTTGCCTCTAAAATCAGGGTAAGGATAAATTACTTATTCAATAAAATGACATAAGGACAGGTGAGTAGTCAAAGTAAAAAAAGGTACACTCATTCTCCACACCAAAATAATTTCAATTTTTACACAGGAAAAAATAAAACCATTAAGCCACTAAAAATATGGTGGAATATTTTTAGAATTTCATATTTTAAGTATAACACAAAATGCAGAAACTCAAAGAAACACATTAATTTTGCTATACAAAAATGTAAACCTCTAGGATGATGCTGGGGGGAAATATAATAGCTTCAGCAGAGGTGCAGAGAACAACAGTTTAGTACTCAAATAGAATAGGATAGGTATGTATGTACTGACCTTATATAAATATATTAAGTGGAAAAAGCATGTTGCAGAACAGTATATGTCATAAAATCTCATTTTTATTTAAGAAATGATATGCATATAATTGTATATGGGTTTATGTAGGTGATGTAGCATTTCACTGTGGTCTGCAGCAGGAGAACACAGGGACCTTGTAGGGAGGTCTTCATGAAAAAGATGAAATTAATACACTACCTGATATATCTGAACAAATTAAGAGGAATAACATATGGGAATGAACTAATAGAAATTAATAAAAGAAATGAAGCAATTGTTTACCCTGGGGAAAACAAAATGCTATACAAAGGAAGTACATTTAATCATAGTCCACTAAAAATCACAGCTGTGAATAATACAGTCATAATAATGTAAGCACTGTCTGCCGAACTAACAAAAATTATGATATAACTCTATCTGGAAGATGGAGGGGAAATGTATACGTGTAAGAAAGCCAATTTCTCATCTTTCATCAAAAATGGAAATATTCAGATAGCAGTATACATATGGTGTTTAGAAATATGGAGAAAAAAATCAGAAAAACATCTGTATAACTTTAAAGTGATTGCCTCTGAGAAGCAGGAATTGGGTGCGGGAGTATAGATACGAGGCAGGAGCAGTCTTTTTCATTATAAGACTTGAAAATTTTGACTTTTTAAACTGTAGAAATATACAATATAGATGCATATCAAGCATCTATCATTTGTGTTAGGAACATTCCAATTCCACTCTCTTTTAATTATTTTAAAATATCCAATGGTTATTGTTGACTGGAATCACTCTCTTGTGCTATCAAATACTAGATCTTATTCATTCTGTGTAACTATACTTTTGTACCTATTAACCAACCATGCCTTCTTCCTCCTTCATCTGTCTTCCCTGCTATCCTTCCCAGTCTCTGGTAACCATCATTCTAGTTTCTATCTGCATGAGTTCAATTGTTTTAATTTTTAGTTCCCACATGAGCGAGAACATGCAAAATTTGTCTTTCTGTGCCTGGCTTATTTCATTTAACATTAATGTCCTCCAGTCTCATCCATGTTGTTGCAAAGGACAGAATTTCATTCTTTTTTATGGCTCAATAATAATCCACTGTGTTTATGTGCCACATTTTCTTTATCCATTCATCTTCTGATAGACACTTAACATTGCTTCCAAATCTTGGCTATTGTGAATAGTGCTGCAATAGGCATGGGAGTGCAAATATCTCTCTGATTACTGATTTCCTTTCTTTTGGACTATAACTAGGAGTGGGAATTCTGGATCATATGGTAGTTCTGTTTTTAGTTGTTTGAGGAACCTCCATACTATTCTCCATAGTGGCTGTACTAATTTACATTTCCATCAACAGTGTACAAGGGTTCTCCTTTCTTTACATTCTTGCCAGCATTCACTATTGCCTGTCTTTTGGGTGAAAGTCATTTTAACTGGGATGAGATAATATCTCATTGTAGTTTTGATCTGCATTTCTCTGATGATTGATTAATGATGCTGGGCATTTTTTCATATACCTGTTGGCCATTTTTATGTCTTCTTTTGAGAAATGTCTATTCAGATCTTTTGCCCATTTTAAAATCAGATTTTTTCTCTTGAGTTTTTTGAGCTCCTTATATATTCTGGGTGTTAATCCTTGTCAGATAGGGTTGTCTCTTTATTTATTTATTTATTTATTTTGAGATGGAGTCTCGCTTTCTCGTCCAAGCTGGAGTGCAGTGGCATGATCTCCACTCACTGCAACCTCTGCCTCCCAGGTTCAAGCAATTCTCCTGCCTCAGCCTCCCGAGTAGCTGGGACTATGGGTGCCCACCACCATGTCAGCTAATTTTTGTATTTTTAGTAGAGGCAGGGGTTTCACTAAGTTGGCCAGGCTGGTCTTGAATTCCTGACTTCAAGTGATCTGCAGGCCTTGGCCTCCCAAAGTGCTGGGACTACGAGCGTGAGCTACCGCACCCAGCCCGTCTCTTCACTTTGTTGATTGTTTGTTTTGCTCTGCAGAAGCTGTTTAGCTTGATGTAATCCCATTTGTCCATTTTTGCTTTGGTTGCCTGTGCTTCTGCCAGACCAATGTCCTAGACTCAGAGTTTCCCCAATGTTTTCTTTTAGTAGTTTCATAGTTTCAGGTCTTAGATTTAAATCTTTAATCCATCTTGATTTTATTTTTTGTATATGGTTGAGAGATAAGGGTCTAGTTTCATTCTTCTGCATATGGATATCCAGTTTTCCCATTTATTGAAGAGATTATCCTTTCCCCAATGTATTTTCTTGCCACCTTTGTTGAAAATAAGTTGACTGTGGATATGTGAATTTATTTCTGGGTTCTACTGGTCTATGTGTCTATTTTTATGGCAATACCATGCTGTTTTGGTTACTATAGTTCTGTAGTATAATTTGAAGTCAGCTAATGTGATTCCTCCAGTTTTCTTCTTTTTGCTCAGGATGGCTTTCGCTATTCTGGATCTTTAGTGGCTCCATATAAATTGTTTGCATTTTTTATAGAAAAGAAATGACTCTGAACTAAAAATTATCAAAGATACATTAAAAATGTATCTAGCATTGTCAGGCACTTAGGATTAATTATAATTTTAATAGCAACCCCTCTACATTACTTAGTTTTTGTAATCATGCATATAATTCTACTCATTGGTAATAAAAAAAAAACTTCCTCTTGAATTTTACCAGCACATTAGCCAGTTTATTAGTCCTACTTACAGTTGTCACCATATCCGTTGCTGGTAAAACATTCAGTTGTCTGGTTTTTTTATTATAAAGGTAATACATGTTCAACAACATTCCAGTGATACAAAGGGGTAGAGATAGAAAATTTTCTTCTGCATTTAGCCTCTCCATTCTGACTCTTCAAAGGTAATTACTCCTAAGAAACTATTGTGTATTCTTCAGAAATTTTTCTATAACTATATATAATGATCATTCCCTTTTTATAACCCAAATGAAGTCACACTTTAATACCAATTTGCAACTTGCTGACATACATCTGCACATATCAGTCTAAATAACTACATGATTATTGCAAAATATCTCTTAATGTTCTTATTTAAAAGACACATTTGGGCTAATTTGGGATCACAGTGATAAAAAATAAGCAAGGAAGCAAAATAACAAAGTTAATCCCTGCATCTGGTTTTAATAATAAAAGCCACTACTAACTCCACCCTATCACCACCATCTACAATATGCTTACTTTGTGCTGGAGGCTTTATGTATATTATATCAAGTAATTCCCACAAGAATCCCAAGATGTAGGCACTATTATCCTACTTTTACAGATGAAGAAGCTGAAGTTCTGAAAATGTTAAGAATTAGAACTAGTGAAAGTTCAATTTCTTAACTTTCTAATCATAGCATGAAAGCTAAAGTTGAAACAAATTTGAAACACTTATTTATATAATGTAAGTACATTCATTTTGAAAGAAAAACATATTAAGAAATAATAATAGTGAAGGAAAATATTTAAACATTCTTATAAATGCCATGTGTAAGCTATTTTGATCTTTTGCCAGAAATACTAAAATCAATCTGTGTTAGACAGAGTTAAGTTCATTCAATATCAAGTCCTTGGAGACTGGTTCTCAAACTCAAGTTTCCTTTCTGGCAGAAGAGGAACTTCTATAAAAATCCTAAAATATGATGTTCATAAATAAGCCTTAGGATTATTGGCATGTAGAATTTCCATTTTATGTCTTCCTGAAAAAGATCTACTTACAGACCACAAACATGATCCTTCTTAATTCCTATTGCTAAATAAAATTTGAAAGGTCCACTTGCTCTGCATCAATTAATTTTCGACCCATTTTGACTGAAAGAGTGACACTATTATATAAAACTGACTACAAAGTTATAACCTTCTGAATCCCAACAGGACCCTTTTTTTTATTTTCAGAAAGCATATTATGTTTACAATCAGTCATAATGTTTCTTCATATCACAAAGTTCTGTATGCAGCGTTTGCCCCGTCTTTTTCAGAGTATTTGAGACAGAATCTCACTCTGTTGCCCAGGCTGGAGTGCAGTGGTGTGATCTTGGCTTACTGCAACCTGCAACCTCTGCCTCCTGGGTTCAAGCGATTCTCCTACCTCAGCCTCCCGAGTAGCTGGGATTACAGCCACCCGCCACCACACCTGGCTAATTTTTGTATTTTTAGTAGAGATGGGATTTCACCATGTTGGCCAGGCTGGTCTCGAACTCCTGACCGCTAGTGATCCTTGGCTTCCCAAAGTGTTAGGATTATAGGCATGAGCCACTGCGCCTGGCCTAACAAATACTTACTGAGTTCTTAAAATGACCAGAGTTTGTGCTAGGTAGTAGACAAAAATATGACTAATACAAACGCTACTTTCAGGGAGCTTGCAGTCTATAGAACAAATGTATTAAAGAAACATACATTTAATTAATTTAATCCTCTACCCCAACTTACATGGCGATGGAGAACATAATCTTACTGCCCTCTCAAGCTCAAAAACTCTACAACTAGAGTATAGCAAACTGTATTTTACTATTAAAAAAACAAAAACCACAGTTATTTCAGAAATTCACAGTAATGGTAACATTTGATGCTAATTATTTCCTCTGGGATATGAGTTACAATTTTTCTTCAAGTGGAAGTGGGATCTCTTACTAAAGAATTAATTTTGCCAGTTCCAAATTTAAAATCTAACCAAATAATTGAAACTTTCCACTTGTATAAAGAAGTGCAGTGTTAATCAAGATAACAAGTGGATATTTTGGCATGAGGGATTTGTAATGGTTTTTAAATCTGAAAGAAATATGAAAGTAAGTAACTATTTTGCCTGTAATTCTATTCATTCATTCGGCAAATCTACTATGTGCCAGGCTTCATGACAGGTAGCAAAGATATTATCTTGAACATGTTAAGGTCTCTGTCCTCAAAGAGATTACATCTAGTGAGAAAGCAAGCCTGAAATACAGGCAATAACAGAATAATGTAGCACACTTAAGGGGTATTTAACCCAGTCTCTTAGGGAAAGGAAGTAAAGAAGTACTAGAGAAGCCAAAAGATATTTGAGGAAGGGGGGCAGTTAATGCAAAAGGCTAGAGACACAGTTCATGACTAATAAACACAACTGACAGACCGGATAAGAGAATATAGATGTTTGGACCTTTAAACTTGCTTTAAACTCTACATGATGTTTCCTGAAAGAAAAGGCATG
The DNA here is from genome assembly GCF_009828535.3 of Hylobates moloch. Taxonomy (NCBI): domain Eukaryota; kingdom Metazoa; phylum Chordata; class Mammalia; order Primates; family Hylobatidae; genus Hylobates; species Hylobates moloch. The sequence continues at coordinate 14,545,473 of NW_026652287.1, read as the reverse complement.
ATAGCCCATTTTACTAGGAATGGTGACTTGGTTGCTAGAGTTTGGATTATTTTCTCCAGAATTAACATGAGAACACGCCAGGATTTGCGTCCTGAAGGATATGAATCGCAAAGCAATTCAAACTGATTATCAAACTTTTAAAATCCAACAAAATGTCAAAAATATTATATCCATTTCAGAGTCTAATTAGGAAAGATAAAATGGAGAAAAGGAATAATTTATTAAAATTCATATTAAATATCTGTCAAAACCATCATGAGAAAAAGGACTATATTCTATATCAAGAGTTATCTTCCATATGTCTCATACTTACGGGGGGGTTCGAAGAGCAAGATTTTTATAGCAAAATATAAAGCTTGTTATATTCTATGACTTTGGTTTTTTCTAGGAAGGTCATTCTCTCTGCCCTCTTCTTAAAATGGAAAGTAACATTCAATTAACTACTGCAAAGCTAAATAAAAACAAGGGACATGGAACACAAATACTCCCTTAATTCTGATTATTTCATATATAGATCCATGATAACTTCTGATATAACAGTGGTAAAAACTTAAGATTTGCATAAAGATTTGTATATAGCCACTTCCGCCAGGACTCAGAAATGAAACTCTGGTATAACCAAAAACATAAAGTAGAGCATTGGTTATTTGCCTTTTAAGTTTCAAAAATAATGACAAGAGAATGATAATATACCACCAATATTTCCATTCAGTCAGAACTCTGTATCAACAACAACCCCAAAAAATATGTGGATATCTTCAATATTTTGGAGGAAAAATACATCAGGGGTTCAATGATGCATGCTTTCTAGAAAATAATGACATAAGTCCTAAAATCTGAACTCTCATTTCCTGTCTCCTTTTTTCACCACTTATTTATATCTAGAGATGTGAGGATGAGAAACAAAATAGAACCCTCACTATAAAAAGTCAAAGTGGCAGATGAGAAAATAAAAGTTAAGATTACGTTCAAGTCTATATAAATAAAATTGTTTCAAAGTTGTTTGCTTAAGTTATATTAGAATAGTGAGGTCTGATAGGTCTTTACGTCGTTTGTCTGTAAGAATAGTTGTGTTTTTATATATGCCAATATAAATATATCTATTGGTGGTAGAAACAAAAGTCCCATTTCTAAGCGAGTTTTAAAATATGCCAGAGCAGCTTTGTATATTTTTAGATAGTGTTCAGATTCCTGACCCAAACTACATTATCATAACTCAGGCCTCAGGCACTCTCCAGATGGTTAAGATATGGTGTAAGTGTATGTGTGTGTCTGGCTGCAGTTGATAGCTGGGCAAAGAGGAAACTATCACAAAGAGGAAGTATACTGAATGGCAGCTCCTTTGGGTTACAAAAGAAGATAGCTGCTAATAAAACTTTAAATGTGTTGATTGATAAAAAAAGAGAAGAAAAAGAAACTAAGAAAAAAAATTCAAAAAAAGAGGTAAAGAGGAAAGGGAAAAGAAAAAGAAAGAAGGAAAGAAGAAACAGGACCAAAAAAAAAAAAAACAAACAAAAAAAAAAACAGGAAGAAAGAGCCAGAAAGGGGCAGAAAGTTACAAAGGCAATCTCAGTGAATGATGATCCTTTGGTTTGACAGTACCCATTTATCTTTATGAGGTTCATAAGTCTGAAACTGCCATAAACTGTGTGAAAATGTGAGACATCTGTTTCCTTTGGTATGAAGAACAAGAATATGGAATTTATCTCATCTATGCCCAACTGCCACCTACCAAGAACAATCAAAAGAAAAACAAGTAACACAAAACTCTAGATTATGGCACAGACAGGTCTGCAGTCTCGTTTTATATTAGAAGGCAGAAATTCTAGAACAACATATACTACATATAATTAGTATTTTTAAACAGTGACTAATTACCAGAGAAAATAAATGTAATTTGGAATTCAATTCCATTTCCTCTAGAACAAGGTCTATAATGCTTAACCTTTGATTACTGAATTGACTTACAGAGGGAATGAATGTAAGAGGCATACAGCATGGAGTCCCAGAAAATGCTAACACCAGGCTGAATTAGGAAGTAAGGAGCTAGGTTCTGCCCCTAGCTGCACCATTTGCCAACCCTGTGACTTTGGGCCCACTGCTTACTCTAAAATGAGAATAATGGCCAGGCATGGTGGCTCACACCTGTAATCCCAGCACTTTGGGAGGCCGAGGTGGGTGGATTGCTTGAGGCCAGAAGTTCAAGACCAGCCTGGCCAACATGGTGAAACCCCGTTTCTACTAAAAATACAAAAATTAGCCAGGCATGGTGGCACATGCCTGTAATCCCAGCTACTTGGGGGGCTGAGGCAGAAGAATCATTTGAACTGGGGAGGTGGAGGTTGCAGTGATCCAAGAACATACCACTACACTCCAGCCTGCGCAACAGAAGAAGACTCTTGTCTCAAAAAAAAAGAATAATATCTGACTTTACCGTAGTCTTAAGGATGAAATTTAAAAATGCATGTAAAAGTGCTTTATAAATTGCTATAAATATACTATTAGTATTAATAAATAAAAGCATTTTGAAACCTATGAAGGCAAAGTATGATTATCACATTACAAATAGATGAATTTTTTTTTTTTTGAGATGGAGTCTTGCTCTGTCACCCAGGCTCGAGTGCAATGGCACAATCTCAGCTCACTGCAACCTCCGCCTCCTGGGTTCAAGCAATTCTCCTGCCTCAGTCCCCTGAGTAGCTGGAATTACAGGTGTGCATCACCATGCCCTACCAATTTTTGTTTTTTTAGTAAAGGAGGGGTTATGCCATATTGGCAAGGTTGATCTCGACGGCCTGACCTCAGGTGATCCTTCTACCTTGGCCTCCTACAGTGCTGGGATTATAGGTGTGAGCCACCACACCCAGATATGAATTTGTTTTTAACACCTATGATACCTATGAATAGGACAGAAAATTAGTAAGTATTTCTAGAGTTTATATTAATTGTTTCTTTCTTAAGAAAGACAGATAGTCTTTATGTATTTTCTTCTCCATATCCACCTCCACCCTTCCCCCAACCCCCACCCACATCCACTTTCCAGCCTTCAGTTTCCATTACATTATTTTTTTGTACTTAAATATAAAGCTATCTTTTGTCAGATACTCTTCTCGTTTCACTTTTGTTTTTCATTAATAAGCCTATCCTGAAGCTTCTCTTTTCTCAGTCTTTTTTTTTTTTTTTTTTAAAGAATTCATCGTTTTCTAAAAGTACAACTACAGAAATCTTTTTCTTATTTTTGCAGGCCAATGGACATCTCCATAGCACCTATATGTTGTACTTCTTTTTTATTATGAGGCTATAGTTAGATAAGAATAAATAAAGAAGATTAAATATTTTGCTGCATTCTTTCCTTAGGATACACAGAAAGAAGCCATGTTACTGTCCTGCTGTTCATTAAGTCAATTAGCCATTCCCGACTGCGGGATGACATAATTTTCCATAAACAGTCTCTTACACAATGGTGTGGGTTGGTGGTGTAGAAGTAGATCACATAGTCAACTTAAAGCAGTTCCTTTATTTAAATTAACCATTTGAAATCATGTGAGACCTTATCTCTTAAAAATATAGATATTCAAGTAGCTACATTAATATCAGATAAAGTGGACTTCAGAGAAAAGAAAATTAACCAGCAAGAAAAAGAGACATCACATAGTGATAAAAGAACCAACTGACCAAGATGACATAGTAATCTTAAATGTACATGCACCAAACAACAGTTTCAACACACACACACACACACACACACACACACACACACAGATAGAGCTAAAAGAGAAAATAGACAAATCTATAGTCAGGCTTGGGGGCTTGAACACTCCACTCTCAGCAACTGATAGAATTACTAGACAGAAAATTAACAAAGACAAAAGAATTGAACAGTGCTATCAACCAACAGGATCTAACTGATATTTAATAAACACTCCTTCCAACGACAGTAGAATATACATTCTTCTCAAGTGCCATGGAATATTCACCAAAATAAAGCAGATCCTGGGTCAGAAAAGTAACTCCAACAAATCTAAAACTAAAAATCATACTGAATATGTCTTCTGATCATAACGAAATCAAACTAGAAATCAATAACAGAAAGACAACAGGAAAATCTTCAAACATTTGGAAATTAATACATTTCTAAACAATGCATGAGTTAAAGAAGTTTCAAAGGAAATAAGAATGATGCATAGATCTGAATGGAAGTGAAAATACAGCATATCAAAATTTGTGCAATGCAACTAAAGCAATGCCAAGAGGGAAATGCATACTATTAAATGCTTACATTACGGAGAGAGAAATGGCCTCAAATTAATAACCTAAGTTTCTACCATAAGAATCCTAGAACAGGAAGAGCAACATAACCCAAAGTAAGCAGAAAGAAAGAAAAAATAAAGAACAGAAATCTATTAAATTGAAAACAGGAGAAAACATGAGAAAAATCAATGAAATCAAAATTAGTTATTTGAAAAAAAAAATTTGTAAACCTTCAGCAAGACTGACAAAAATAAAGACAAAGGTAATTTTTTTTCCTCAAAAAATTAAAAATAGAACTACCATACGATTCAGCAGTCCAGTTCTGAGTATTTTACCCAAAAAAAAAAAAAAAAAAATGAGGCTGGGCGCGGTGGCTCACGCCTGTAATCCCAGCACTTTGGGAGGCCGAGGCGGGCAGACCACCTGAGGTCGGGAGTTCGAGACCAGCCTGACCAACATGGAGAAACCCCGTCTCCATTAAAAATACAAAATTAGCCAGGCATGGTAGTGCATGCCTGTAATCCCAGCTACTCAGGAGGCTGAGGCAGGAGAATCGCTTGAACCCAGAAGGCAGAGGTTGCGGTGAGCCGAGATTGCACCATTGCACTCCAGCCTGGGCAAAAAGAGCAAAACTTCCATCTCCAAAAAAAAAAAAAAGAAAAGAAATAATGATATTGAAGGGATACTAGCATTGCCAAGATGTGAAATTAATCTAATGTCCATCAATGGATGAACAAATACTTTTTTAAAATTGTGGTATATATATGTAGTATACAATGAAATATTATCCAACTTTAAAAAAGGAAATCTTGCAATATGTGACATGATGAACTTTGAGAACATTATACTAAGTGAAATAAGCTGGTCACACAAGGACAAATATCATATGATTCAACTTATATGAGCTATCTAAAATAATCTAACTCATAGAAGCAAAGGTACCCGGGGCCGAGGGGTAGGGAGAAATGGGGAGTTGCTAATCAACCAGTATAAAATTTCAGCTTTGTAATATGAGTAAGTTCTAGGGATTTGCTGTACAACACTGTACCTATAGGTAACAATACTGTATTGGATACTGAAAAATCTGTTTCAGAGGCTGGGTGTGGTGGCTCACACCTGCAATCCCAGCACTTTGGGAAGCCGAGGTGGGCAGATCATGAGGTCAGAAGTTTGAGACCAGCCTGGCCAAAATGGTGAAACTCTTCTTTCTACTAAACATACAAAAAATTAGCTGGGCATGGTGGCATGAGCCTGTAATCCCAGCTATTAGGGAGGCTGAGGTGGGAGAATCACTTGAACCCAGGAGGCAGAGGTTGCGGTGAGCAGAGATTGCGCCCTTGCACCCAGCTTGGGTGACAGAGCAAGACTCCGCCTCCAAAAGAAAAAAAAAATCTGTTTAAAAGGCCGGGTTCGGTGGCTCATGCCTGTAATCCCAGCACTTTGGGAGGCTGAGACGGGTGGATCACCTGAGGTCAGGAGTTTGAGATCAGCCTGGCCAACATGGTGAAACCCCATCTCTACTAAAAATACAAAAAAGTAGCCAGGCGTGGTGTGGTGGTAGATGCCTGTAATCCCAGCTACTTGGCAGGCTGAGACAGGAGAATCACTTGAACCTGGGAGGTGGAGGTTTCAGTGAGCCAAGGTTGTGCCATCCCACTTCAGCCTGGGCAACAAGAGCAAAGCTATGTCTCAAAAAAAAAAAAAAAATCTGTTTCAAGAGTAAATCACATGTTAAATGTTCTTACCACAATAACATAAAAAAAGAAGAGATAAGGCTGGCGCGGTGGCTCACGCTTGTAATCCCAGCACTTTGGGAGGCCGAGGCGGGCGGATCACGAGGTCAGGAGATAGAGACCATGGTGAAACCCTGTCTCTACTAAAAATACAAAAAAATTAGCCGGGCGTGGTGGCGGGTGCCTGTAGTCCCAGCTACTCGGAGAGGCTGAGGCAGGAGACTGGCGTGAACCCGGCAGGCGGAGCTTGCAGTGAGCCGAGATTGCGCCACTGCACTCCAGCCTGGGCGACAGAGCGAGACTCCGTCTCGGAAAAAAAAAAAAAAAAAAAAAAAAAAAAAAAAAAAAAAGGAGAGATAAATCACTAATATCAGAAGTGAGACAGGAGGTAATACAGATCTTGTAGCTATTAAAAGGATAGTAAGGGAATACTATGAACAACTTTATGCTCACAAATTTGACAACTTAGAAGAAATTGACCAATTTCTCTAAAACCACAAACTGATATCTTGAGTAGTTCTTTAACCATGAAAGACATTGACTTTGTAATGAAAAGCCTCCTGGAAAAGAATTTCCCAAGCCCAGCTGGCTTCCTTGAAAATTTTTACCAAATATTAAAGAAGAATTAACACAGCCAGGCACGGTGTCTCATGCCTGTAATCCCAGCACTTTGGGAGGCCGAGCTGGGCGAATCAACTTGAGGTCAGGAGTTCAAGACTAGCCTGGTCAACATGGTGAAACCCTGTGTCTACTAAAAATACAAAAAATTACCCGGGCGTGGCGGCAGGCACCTGTAATCCTAGCTACATGGGAGGCTGAGGCAGAATTGGATCAAAAATACAACAAAAACTATCACTTATAATTACTTTAAGCAAAATAAAATGCTTAGATATAAACTTTAAAAACATATCTATAAATATTCATGCTGATAATTCCAAAATGTTGATTAAAGAAACCTAAGTAAATGAAGAGACATACCATATTCACAGATTGAAAGACTCAACATAGAAAAGACGTAAATTCTCCCCAAATTGTATATAGTTTTAATACAATTCCTATCAAAATCCCAGCACGGATTTTTGTAGACATAGGCAAGCTTAATCTGACGTTTACATGGAAAGGCAAAAGAGCTAGAATGACTAAACAATCTTGAAACGGAAGAATATGAGGAATCACTTTACTCAATGTTAAGTCTTCCTATGTAGCTACAGTAATCAAGGCAGTTTGTGCTGGTGGAGAGATAAAAATACAGGTCTACTGAACAGAATAAAGAAAGAACCCAGAAATAGACAGAGAGAGATATGTCCATCTGATTTATTTACAAAGATGATTATTTACAAAGTCATTCAATGGAGAAAAAATTCCTTTTCAACAAATGGTGCTGGAGGAATGGGATGAACATAGGCAAAAAAATAAACCATGACCTAAACCTCTTATCTTATACAAAAATTAACTCAAAATGAATTACAGATTTAAATGTAAACATAAAACTATAAAATATTTGGGAAAAAAGTATAGGAGAAAATTTGGGGGATCTAGGAATAGGCAAAGAATTCTGAGACACCAAAATCATGACTCAGGGAAAGAAAAAAAAAAAAAATCAATAAATTGTACCTAATCAAAATTTAAAACCACTGCTCTGCAAAAGACCCATTAAAAAGATGAAAATGCAAGCTACAGACAGAAAGTATTTGCAAACCACATATCTGACAAAGGACTAGTATGTAAAAAATATCAAAAACTCAAAACCCAACAGTAAATTACAGCAAAAAACTCCAATTACAAAAAGGGCAAAGAGGCCGGGGGCAATGGCTCACGCCTATAATACCAGCACTTTGGGAAGCCGAGGCAGGAAGATCACTTGAGGCCAGGAGTTCGTGACCAGCCTGGCCAACATGGCGAAACCCTGTCTCTACTAAAGATATAAAAATTAGCTGCCTGCCTGTAATCACAACTACAGGGGAGGTGGAGGCATGAGAATCGCTTCAATCTGGGAGGCAGAGGTTGCAGTGAGCCAAGATCGCACCACTGCACTCCAGCCTGGGCAATAGAAGGAGATTCTGTTTCAAAAATTAAAGAAAAAAGAAAATGGGCAAAAGACATAAAACAGGAATTTCACTAAAGAGGATTTACAAATGGAAATGGCAAATAAACATATGAAAAGATGTTCAATTTTGTTAACTATTAGGGAAATGTAAATTAAAGCCACAAGAAAATATTACTACTTACCTATCAGAATGATTAAAATAAAAAAATAATGACAACACCAAATGCTGGTGAGGATATGGAGAAACTGGATTTTTCAGTGCCCAACTTCTCTCTTACATGTAAAATGGTACAGCCACTCTGGAAAATAGTGTGACAGTTTCTTATAAAACCAAACACATAATTACCATACAACGCAGCAGTTGCATTCCTGGGCATTTGTCCCAGGGAAATGGAGAATTATGTTTACATAAAAACTTGTATGAGAATGTTCATAGCAGCTTTATTCCTAATCGCCAAACGCTGGAAACAACCCAGATATTCTTTAATGGATAAAGGATTAAACAAACTATAATACATCCATACCACGGAAAATTACTCAACAACAAAAAGGTATTAACTATTGACACACACAACTCAGTTAAATCGTCAGAGAATTACACTGGGTGGAAAAAAAAATCCACAAAGGTTACATACTGAATGATTTCATTTGTATAACATTCTCAAAATGACAAAATTATAGACATGAAGAACAGATTAGTGGTTGCCAAGGATTTCGGATAGAGGGTGGTGGAAGGGGGATGGGAGGGAAGTAGGTGTGATAATGTAGCCTCATGATAACACTTCTCTAGTCTTGACCATTGTGGTGGATATATAAACCGACATGGGAAAATTTCATAGGCCTAAATACACACACATGTAAAACTGAGGAAATCTGAACAAGGATGGGGAACTGTATCAATATCAATATTCTGGCTGTGATACCATCTTATATATTTGTATGATCTTATTGTTAAGGGAAATTAGGTAAAGGGTACACCTGACCTCTCAGTATTATTTCTTACAAGTGCCTGTGAATCTACAATTATTTCAAAATAAAAAGTTTAAAGAAATCCATGTAGGTCATGTACAGTTATATATTAATCATTCACTTCTTTAAGCATTTATTGAGTTGCTCTTTTGTGTGAAGCATTAGCTTATGTGCTGGTGGGATGGGGGTGGGAAGATGGAAGGTGGGCAATATACAAAGAGATACTGAACAGAGACCCCACTTTCACAGATGTCACAATGTGATTATATGGATGTTTTTGTGATTCTTTAACATGTGTCCTCCACTAACAGAGGGAAGAGACAGTGACTGTTTTAATAACTCTATTTCCAGTACCAAACAGTGTCTGGAACATAGTACCTTTTAGATTAATACCTCCAAATGAATGAATGATTGCATCAATCAATCAATAGAAGGGATGACTACCACCAAATGGTTACAATACAGTACAAAAAGTGTTTATGAAAACAGAGGAAGTGGGCCGGGCGCGGTGGCTCAGGCCTGTAATCCCAGCACTTTGGGAGGCTGAGGTGGGCAGATCACAAGGTCAGGAGTTCGAGACCAGCCTGGCCAATGTGGTGAAACCCCATCTCTACTAAAAGTACAAAAATTAGCCGGGCGTGGTGGCCATGCGCCTGTAGTCCCAGCTACTCAGGAGGCTGACGCAGGAGAATCACTTGAACCTGGGAGGCAGAGGTTGCAGTGAGCCGAGATTGTGCCACTGCACTCCAGCGTGGTCGACAGAGTGAGACTTCATCTCAAAAAGAGAGAAAACAGAGCAAGTGAATAGCCCTGTCTGAGGGAACTGGGGAGGCTTCGATGTGATCTTTTAGTTGGGGCTTACAAGATAGGAGATGGGAAGTGGAGGAAAACCACTCCAAGCAAAGAGAATAGAACATTCAAATGCATAATGTGATAAGAAAAGCATTGCGTACCCTGGGCCCAGCAAACAGTTTGGTGTGCTGCTTGAGTTTATAGTTCTTTACTGAGAGAGGCAAAGGATGAAGCTAGAAGTCTGACTGTGGATGCTACAGGAAAGAGATTTGGACTTTCACATGAACAACGTGGTAACACTAGAGTTTTGAAGCCAGTGAATGATAATCAGATTTGTCACTTAGTAAGTTAACTCTAAAGGCAGTGATAGGATTCACAGCAGGGAGAAGAGACAAGCTGAGAAACCAACACAAGAGTTGGAAGTAAATGAAAATTCTCAGTTCTTCATCATATTTTTTTTTTTTTTTTTTTGAGATGGAGTTTCGCTCTCGTTGCCTAGGCTGGAGTGCAATGGCGCGATCTCGGCTCACCGCAACCTCCGCCTCCCGGGTTCAAGCGATTCTCCTGCCTCAGCCTCAATTTTCCAGAAAACTCAATTCCCAAATACACAGCGTTAATGGAAGTTAAGTCTTCAAAACTACTCTCCTGAACGGTTTATAACATTGTTACCTTTAAATCTGTGTAGTGACTCATATCAGAGGGCTGTGAAAGAGAGGTATTTATTGAGCATTTTAGTTGCTTTTTTTTTTTTGAGACGGGGTCTTGCTCGGTCGCCCAGGCTGGAATGCAGCGGTGCGATCTCGGCTCACTGCAACCTCCACCTCCCGGGTTCAAGCGATTCTGCCTCAGCCTCCCGAGTAGCTGGGACTACAGGCGCGCCACCATGCTCAGCTAATTTTTGTATTTTTAGTAGAGACGGGGTTTCACCATGTTGGCCAGGATAGTCCCGCCTCGGCTTCCCAAAGCGCTGGGATTACAGAAGTGAGCCACCGCGCCCGGCTTTAGTTGCTCTTTTCTATAGATTCTTCCAATACTTTATAGATTTTAATTTGAAATTCCTCTTTTCCCAACTTTTAAAAGTTTGAAATAATAAACTACTATTCATATTTCACAAAATCTTGCATGTTGTTGTCAAATTATATCTTAACCACCAAAAAACGATCACTTCCACATACCATTCCTGCTATTGAGGAATTACACTTATTTCTCTTAAAACACAAAATAACTATTTTAGCAAAAAGTTAGATACAGCTTCAGTAACTAAAATATTGATCTCTGGAGAGAATAAACCATATGGCTGAAATATAGAGAGTAACTAAGTACTTTCCATATATTTCTGTGTATATATACATGTATTTGTTTGTGATAAGATGCAGATACAGTTGAATGTTAACTATCATGTAACAATAACTTGCCTGTGGACACCCCACCTTCCCTCCCAAGAGCAAAAAAATTTTTAATCAGGTTGGAAAGGGAAGAAAAGTAAAGGTGTTACATAAAATACATTGTAGGCACAGTAAAGTGACTCGTTCTCCCCCTTGTTTTCTTTTGACATCATGTGACAATTTTAATAGCTCTTTTCTCACAGCAGAGAATAAGGAATATCGATTATGAAAAGAAAAATTTTTTATGAAAAGAAAATGGGGTGGAATTTATTGTAGGTAATGCTTTTATGTCATCTTATAAGGAATAAAGACATCTAAATGGTTTTTATAAACCTCATAGATGGTTATTAAATATTATTTTTTGGACTTTCTAATTATGGAAAATGTTAAATAAAAAAGTAACAGAAGAATATAATAAACTGCCTCATACCCAGCTTTAACAGTTATCAATTCATGGCCCACCTACTTCCCCCAGCACTCCGTTATTTTGAAACAAATCCTAAATAAATCATTTCATCTATAAATATTCAGAATGTATGTCTAAAAGATAAGAACCATAAAAAAATAAACATTGGCAGCACATGGTGGCTCATGCCTGTAATCCCAGTGCTTTGGGAGGCCAAGGAAGGAGGACTGCTTGAGCACAGGTAGTCAAGGCTGCAGTGAGCCACCATCACACCACTGTACGACAACCTGGGCAACAAGTGAGACCCTGTCTCAAAAGAACAAAAAGAAACAAAAAACATTAACTCTACCATTAGTATACCTAATTTTTTTTTTTTTTTTTGAGACAGAGTCTCACTCTGTTGCCCAGGCTGGAGTGCAGTGGCGCCATCTCAGCTGACTGCAACCTCTGCTGCCCTGCCCCAGGTTCAAGTTATTCTTGTGTCGTGCCTCAGCCTCCCGAGTAGCTGGGAGTACAGGCACCTGCCACCACGCCTGGCTAATTTTTGTATTTTTAGTAGAGACAGGGTTTTGCCATGTTGGCTAGACTGGTTTCAAACATCTGACCTCAAGTGATCCGCCTGCCTCGGCTTCCCAAAGTGCTGGGATTACAGGAGTGAGCCACAGCATCAGCCTAAATTTTTTTTAACCTAAAAATTTAACAATAATTTTTTAACGCCGTAAAATACAAGGTCAAATTTTCAAATTTCCTAAATGGTCCCATAAATTTCTTGTATTCCATTTTTTTCTATATGAGTCCAAATTAGGTCCATCTGTCCAAATTTTGTTTTAATGGCAATAATGCAACGTATTTTAAAAATTAAACTTAGAAGTTTTAATAAATTTAAATAATTAAATCTAATATAAAAACCAGATTAAGTTGCCCTAGTAGGGCAACGTTGATTATGTGTACTACAAATGTATGGACACATGATCAAGTTAAGCACTTAGGAGAAAAGGAGGGGAGGGTTGACTTCATTTATGCCTTTTATCAAAACACTTCCTTCATTCACAAGTTTTAATATGATTTTTATCAAGGAATTCCACTAAACCATGCTAACAAAACCCTTCTATGTTGGCTAGGTGTGGTGGCTAATGCCTGTAATAATCCCAGCACTTTGGGAGGCCCAGGCAGGTGGACTGCCTGAGCCCTGGAGTTGGAGAGCAGCCTGGGCAATATAGCGAGATCTAATGTCTGCAAAAAATTAAAAAATTAACCAGGTGTGATGGCACACCTTGTAGCCCAGCTACTTGGGAGGCTGAGGCAGGAGGATTGCTTGAGCCCAGGAGGTCAAGGTTGCAGTGAGCTATGATTGTACCACTGCACTACTGCCTGGACAACAGAGTGAGACTGTCTCAAAAAACAAAAAACAAACCAAAAAAATCAAAACCTTCTGTGATCTCTCATTTTTTTTTTTTTTAACACTTTCACTATTTTACTTTGACCAAATACTTTCTCCTTCATTTGAAATTAACTTGAAATCATAGGATTTCAGAGCTGGGAGCGATTATGTGGCTTCCTCATCTCAGAGTAGGCAGCTTTGGTATTACTACAATATTGGTGTTTCCAGTGAGAAAGCTACCACGAGGAAGCAATCTGTTCACAGCTACAGGCTGTGTTCTAATTTGTTAACAGATACTACTATGTAAGTATGATCAGGAAAAGTTTTATTAGCACAACATGAAATAGCCTTTACTTTGATCCTTTCATAAAGGTTGGTAAAGCTAATATTTCCTTTGACATGTTGAAAATACCGTTATACAAGTAATAAAGTAGTACATTTCATTTAAAATTTGAAACAATAAAGGTTAGAAATGTGTCATCTACAGAAGCATGCAGAAATCAACATAGTTAAAGCCAGACTTTTTACTATGCCATGACAAGGTAATATAAAATTGTGTACTATCAATAAATAAAACATGCAGTATAATATATCTCATGGTACTCTGTTTTGGGACATTTGAAACCCCAGTTAGAAATTAAAAAGTCATCGGGGCTCTATGGCTCATGCCTGAAATGCCAGCAATTTTCCCGGCTGAGGCAAGCAGATTGCTTGAGCTCAGGAGTTCGAGACCAGCCAGGGCAACATGGAGAAACCCTGTCTTTACAAAAAATACAAAAATTAGCCAGGCAAGGTAGCACGTGCCTGTAGTCCCAGGTACTGGGGAGGCTGAGGCAGGAGGATCACTTGCATGTGGGAGGTCAAGGCTATAGTGAGTGGCGATCCTGCCATTGCACTCCAGCCTGGGCCACAGAGTAAGCCTCTGTCTCCCAAAAAAGAGAGAGAAATTAAGAAGTCTTGCAATATCTGCATATCAACTTCAGATAGTGTTTCTTAGGTTTAAAAAAAAAACTATCAGTGGTTCCTGCTACATCTATTGGCAAATTCTAGATAGCATTTCATTGCGGAGTAAATTTATTAATCAAAACGTAAATTTTTAATAGAAATTCATGGCCAGGTGCGGTGACTCATGCCTGTAATCCCAGCACTTTGGGAGGCTGAGACGGGCAGATCACCTGAGGTCAGGAGTTCAAGACCAGCCTGGCCAACGTGGTGAAACCCTGTCTCTACAAAAATACAAAAATTAGCCAGGCATGATGGCGGGTGCCTGTAATCCCAGCTACTCAGGAGGGTGGGGTGGGAGAATTGCTTGAACCCAGGAGGCGGAGGTTGCAGTGAGCTCAGATTGCGCCACTGCACTCCAGCCTAGGCGACAGAGTGAGACCCTGTCTCAAAAAAAAAAAAAAAAAAGAAATTCATGAGTCTCAGGGCACTCTATGTAAGTGGCCCTTTACATTACACCTAGGAATCAGAATGCCCAGTAAAACAATTTAAGATACTAGTTGATCATTTGATATGTGCAGGGAACTGTATGGGGTGCATCTGCAAACTGCAGAATAAAGTATCAGAATGACACCAAATTAAATCATTAATACATTTAGTTTAAAGGAAGTACTTAAAGTCAGTAATTTAAATGTGAGAAATTTTGAGATTTTATAAGACTCTATGAGTCTTATAAAAAATGCACTAGAGGCTGGGCACGGTGGCTCACACCTGTAATCCCAGCACTTTGGGAGGCCAAGGCAGGTGGATCACGAGATCAGGGGATCGAGACCATCCTGGCTAACACGGTGAAACCCTGTCTCTACTAAAAATACAAAAAATTAGCCGGGCGTGGTGGCAAGCGCCTGTAGTCCCAGCTACTCAGGAGGCTGAGGCAGGAGAATGGCGTGAACCTGGGAGGTGAAGCTTGCAGTGAGCTGAGATGGTGCCACTGTACTCCAGCCTGGGCGACAGAGCGAGACTGTCTCAAAAAAAAAAGAAAATCCACTAGAATTTATTGGTTCCAAGCTCTACAAGATTAAGAAAAGAAACAAAACACTGTGTGAATTTTACAAATTTAGAACATTGACAATGGTCTGACTTCAATCCTGTTTCTTTTATTGTTTAGATTGACTTCATTCATTTTCTCCCAGAGCCCGTAATGTACTGAGTCCTTTATCTTGTATGCAGTCTGAATTTTTTTCCTGATTTACCAAAATACAAAGATTCAAGCTCTTGATTATTTTAAAACAAGACAAAAGCATGTGTCATAGTAAATATATTCCACCTGATTCAGGTAAGGCAATTACAGAGTTGATTTGTTCAGTTACTACATAAAAGTGTAGGTGTAAATCTCTGTTAATATACAAAACAGAAGGCCACATTGTAACACATCCATTCATCTTGCCTGGCTCACAGGGGAGAAGCAGTGTTCACATCAACAATACCTATTCACATTTTGAGAATGATGGAAATCCCACCTAAGAAATGTGGTATCAACAATACCACTTTACAGCACGTTCAATAACGCAAAAAATACATGGCAATTGGAACCTTTTGATTTCACAGTCCTGTTTTTTCAATCACTTGCATTTACCTCTCTCTCCACTGTCTCAATTCATATTTGAAAAGAACGGGAAAAACTTTGCAAAAGTAAAAAAAATAATAATAAGGCTTCCTCTTAACTGCAAAATAAATCATGACCAATTAATAATATCACTGTTAAAAATACTATTAACAGTGTTATGGCTTTAAAAATAATAGTACTTTATTTTCTGATAATTAATAATATTTATTTTTATTTTTCTCATGCTTTTTCAAAGTCTGGTGCCCCCTGTTGTATTTACACTTTATTTCTTTAGTCCTTTATTGAATCACCCAGCATGTCTTTGGTTAACTTCCTCTTGTTAATACACAGGCCCTTCTTCACCTTGTCAATGCTAATTAGAAGCTTAATCTGTTTTTCCAAGGTGTTAGCCAGTTAAAGGATCACTAGCAAATTTCATGAGGTTAGTCTACTGAATCACTTACTTATTAAGCAAAGTGTTAAAAAACCAACCTCACTGGACCATATCCATTTTCTGGAAGCAGCTCCCACTAAAATTGTATTTATATTTAGTGTAGTGACATAAATTTGAAGTAAGACTTTTACTAAGATGGGAATGAAATGTCTACTTTTTAAGGCCAATCAGGATAGAAACTTAAAAAATAATACAAAGTAGAATAGATTAAATTAAGGAGGGTGAAATATAGTCTTTAGAATGGATAAGCAATATTCATTAATTAAATGCCTGTAATAACTGGTTACTTTGGACAAATTCAACATTTCTCCTATCTTAAGGATGATCTTAAAAGGGTTCATAACCAAGAAGTTTGAATGCAAAATGAACAAAATAAAAAAATCCTGAATAGGCAGGAATAGAAGAGGAAGGAAGGCTGGTGATAGTCTAAGAGAAGACTTGTAGCAGGAGCTCCTGTAGAGCAGATGAAGACCAAGGAAAAAGCCATGTGTTTGGGGAGACAAGTGCATGCCTTCAATCCCTGGCTGCTCAAAAGAAATGTCAGACACTGGCTTATGATTCTGGTGGGTGGAGAAAAAAAAAGACATGTTCTCAAGCTATGAGTGCCTCTGTCAGGACATACAATATAATAATGCTGCTCACCCATCCTGCTTGAAAAAAAAAAATGAACTCATGCTCCTGGAAACCAAGTTCTTATGGTCTACCTGCTGTAGAATCTCCTTATAACTGGAAAGAAACCAAGAGTTGTATTGGAGACAGATATTGATTAAGGAGCAACTTAGAACACCTTGTAAGAATAAAGACTAAGAAAAAAAATCCACTTTGAAAAATCCATGCAACAATGCATGCAGGCTTGAAAATGAAATGGAAGAAGTATATTTAGAGACAGATGAGTATTGATATGGTAATGACATACTGTTAAAGTAAAAGAAATAAAGCAGCATAGAAAACAATATGTGTACTATAACTGTCCTAATTACTATTTCTAAAAATACTTTACCTAAAAAAAGTCTGAAAGGCTGTCAAAAAATATCTAGGTATAGAATATAAATTTTATTTTGTTCTAACTACTCACACGTATTTTTTATTTATTAAAGCAAAAAGCATGTATTACTTGCATAGCTATTAAAAATATACGAAAAGAACTATCTTGGGTCAGGGACTTCTCACCACTTTGTTGGGAAGAGGAGAAAGGGTTAAGGGTATGAAGGAGGTCTTAGCTTCCATATCTACTCATTTACTAACAAGTCTTTTAGTTGGAAAATCCCAACATCAGGACTGATAAAGAACTGATTTGGCAACATCTTAAAACAGGGAAATTATAATTTCAAAGTGACATATATTTGTCATTACTTTCAATGAGATGAATAATTGTACAGTGTGCCTGCTAAGCTATAGAACATATTACTAATAAATTTCTATTCTATAGAAAATACAAAATATTGTTTTTGGGCATCTTTTAGAAAGAATAAAACATTTATACAAAAATTTCAAACTGAGGGTTATAAACTAATTTTTAAACAAAATACTGTACTTGAGTTCCCACTATTATTAACACTCAAAATACACAGCTTGAATAATTAGCAGAAATGTGGACTCAACAGGCTTAACTGGTAGTCTATATAATTACATCACATAGCTATGTTTTGGAAGGCAAATGCATTTAAAAGCATAGGCAAAGATATGTTCAATGCATAGCTAAAAGAATGAAACAAGCCGGGCGCGGTGGCTCACGCTTGTAATCCCAGCACTTTGGGAGGCTGAGGCGGGCGGATCACGAGGTCAGGAGATCGAGACCACGGTGAAACCCCGTCTCTACTAAAAATACAAAAAAATTAGCCGGGCGTGGTGGCGGGCGCCTGTAGTCCCAGCTACTCGGAGAGGCTGAGGCAGGAGAATGGCGGGAACCCGGGAGGCGGAGCTTGCAGTGAGCCGAGATTGCGCCACTGCACTCCAGCCTGGGTGACAGAGCGAGACTCCGTCTCAAAAAAAAAAAAAAAAAAAAAAAAAAAAAAAAAGAATGAAACATTTATACAGAACAGAAAGTTTAATCTTTCTACATATGCCTGAGATAACTCAAGGTATTTTCTAAATCTAACTTGTCTATCTGTAGTTACTATTCTATCTGTAGGTACTACTAAGCAATAATAGTATAAATTTTACAGTGAAGTCATTATGTAAGCTTTCTCAATTTAAAAATTTCTCTGTATATGCATTTGTCTTCCTCCTTCAGTTTTCCTTTATCAGGCTAAGCACTTCTCTCCAACAACAGGCCTTTTTTCTTTTTTTAGACCAGGTCTCGCTCTGTCACCCAGGCTAGAGTGCAGTGGCATGATCATGATCCTGGCTCACTGAAGCCTTGACTGCCCGTGCTCAAGTGATCCTCCACCTCAGCCTCCTGAGTAGCTGGGACCACAGGCACGTGTCACCACACCCAGCTAATTTTTTTTTTTTAATTATCATTTGTAGAGATGAGGTCTCACTTTATTGCCCAGGCTAGGCTTGAACTCCTGGGCTCTGGCAATCCTCCTGCTTAGGCCTCCCCAAGTGCTGGGATTACAGGTGTGAGCCACAAGGCCCAGCCCAAATGACACCTTAATTCTTTATCCTACTACCTTCTCACTTCATTAATGCACCCCTCTCATTTGTCTTCAATCTGCAGTTGCTTCCTCTCTCTCAGCTCCTCCTTTTGGCCTACAGCATGCTCAAGGTATCCTTTATTGAGGGGAGGAGGGGGAGCTTGTCCTGACAGGAAGATACTCTGGCAACTCACTGGCTCCAGAGTGGAGTCCTCTCAGGTCATGTCCTTCCATACCCTCTATGCCGCATCTCCTTGCAAGGTTGTTTCTTGGTTTGTGTGGCACTGTCCTCTAGGAGTTTCTTTCCAATCCACCTCTCCTGGCTTATCCTACTTCTCCCAACCTCTTAACACAAAATTCTGTGCTGAGCTTCCTCTCTCTACCCTGCACTTTCTCTCATTTATCTGATTCACTCCTATTCTTTCAGCTCTCTACGCCAAGCCGTTAATGCCCTCAATAAATCTCTCACAAGCTGCTTTTCTCCTTTTCCATTGAGGCTGTCCTAGTTCCAGAACCTCACTACTAGTCCAAGTTCTCATTCTCAATTTCTTTCTTCCTTTAAGTCATTCTACAAACTATTGATAGAGTAATCTTTCAAAGGCTCTGATTGCATCAGTCTTTTCTATTCAAATATCTTAAATGGTTCCTCACTATCTACTATTCAAAGTTCAAACCTCTTGTTATGTGGCTCTAAGGCTTTTTTGATTTGCTACTATCCCTGAATATCCTACGTTTTGTTCACTATGTCTGTAGGCCAAAAAATACATTGATTATGTCCACCACACCTGCTGAAAAGGTATCCACAATTCAAGACTCAGTTCAAACTCCATCTCCCTAGTATTACCCCATCTCCCTAGTACGGAAGTAATCTCTTCCTTCTTCATGTATGGAAAGTACCTGACAGCTTCTTGTTGACCTTGATGTCATTCTATCTTGCTTTTAAAGGACATGGACTTTTCTTAATTCCATTAACTGAATATGACTTACATCAGGATTCTTATTTGCTTTCCATAGTGCCTTCAATGGAGGAGGCAGTGTTAAACACAGACTATTCATCTGGAATTAAAGACTACTTGTCCAGCATCTGAGCTGAAGTCTGCTTCTGCTTTCTTTCTTTCTTTTTTTTTTTTTTTTTTTTTTTTGAGACGGAGTCTTGCTCTGTCACCCAGGCTGGAGTGCAGTGGCACAATCTCGGCTCACTGCAAGCTCCGCCTCCTGGGTTCACACCATTCTCCTGCCTCAGCCTCTCGAGTAGCTGGGACTACAGGCGCCCGCCACCACGCCCGGCTAATTTTTTGTATTTTTAGTAGAGACGGGGTTTCACTGTGTTAGCCAGGATGGTCTCGATCTCCTGACCTCGTGATCCACCCGTCTCGGCCTCCCAAAGTGCTGGGATTACAGGTGTAAGCCACTGCGCCTGGCCTCTGCCTTATTTCTGAAGAAAAGATATGGGATAAAATTAGCTAAATACACAATATTATGTGTGTTTTTGTGAGGGGTGGGGGAGGGATAAGTGCTGAATAAATGACTCAAATAATTTCTTTTTTTTTTTTTTTTTTTTTTTTTGAGAACGGGTCTCACTCTTGTTGCCCAGGCTGGAGGGCAGTAGTGCGTTCTTGGCCCACTGCAACCTCCGCCTCCCAGATTCAAGCAATTCTCCTGCCTCAGGCTCTTGAGTAGCTGGGATTACAGGTGCTCGCCACCACACCCAGCTAATTTTTGTATTTTTAGTAGAGTTGGGGTTTCACCATGTTACCCAGGCTGGTCTCAAACTCCTGACCTCAGGTGACCGCCCGCCCTGGCCTCCCAAAGTGCTGGGATTACAGGCATGAGCCACCGTGCTAGCTGATTCAAATCATTTCAAAGCATTTTCATTTTAATTATTTTACAAAAAGTAATTATAAGCAATTGCACTCTAAGTATATACCCAAGAGAATGGAAAAATATGTTCATTTAAAAACTTGTATATTTACAGTCACAGAAGCATTATTAATAGCCAAAAAGTAGAAGTAACCAAAATATCCATCAACTCTTGAATAATCAGAATGTGGCACATAGATATAATGAAATATTATTTGGCCATAAAAAGGAATCGTCACTGATGTACGCTACAATGTGGATGAATCTTGAAACATTATGCCAAGTGAAGATGTCAGACACAAAAAGACACATATTGTCTTGTTCCATTTATACAAAATGTCCAGAGTAGGCAAATCCATAGAGACAGAAAGTAAATTAGTGCTTACCAGGGGTTGGGGATAATTGAGAGTGGCTGCTAACAGGTACAAAACTCTTTTTGGTGTAATGAAAATGTTCTAGAGTTAGTGATGAGGGTTGTAACAACATCACAAATATACTAAAAACCTGAATTTTATACTTTAAAAAGGTAAGTTTTATATCATAAAATTTTATCTAAATTTAAAAAAACAAAAAAGTTATTAGTTTCATCTCCCAAGTGACAGCTTCAATTTGTGGTATAAAGGAAAAGAGCTCTGACCTTTCAATCAGCAAATCTAGGTTTAAGCCAAATCACTTAACTCTCTTACTTAACTGTGGCATCTTTAGGATGCGGTTAAACTTCTCTAAGCCTTCATAACCTCATCTACAAAGTGAGGATATAATGCCTTACAAAGTCACTGTGAGACTCGCAATGTAACATAAAATTATTATTTCAAATGAATAAAATCTTAGTTATTTTGTATGCCTAAAATGATTTTTTAAAAATCCTAAACTGTGTTGAATAGTCCATAACTTCACTGAATAGTCCACAACTTTTTACTGTTGCCATGTTATCTAACCAGCTTTTGTATTGTCATATATGAATGACATCTTGGGGCTACGTAGCACTTATCCTGTAGGCACTAATAGAACAGTATGGTTATTTAATTCTAATCTTCACAATGAGGGGTACATGGCACAACAGTTATAAACATAGGCATAGAATTGATTTTAAGTCCAGGTTCTGCCACAGATCTTGAACAAACCACCTAACCTCTCTGAACATCAATATACACCCCTATAAAGTCTATTTAAGAATGTGTGTGAATCTACACAAATATCCATTATAGAGGTTCGTTGAGATACTCATTATATAAAAAGCATATATTGTAATACCTAGCACCTAACAAGCACTCATTCAACAATTGTTATTGTTGTTGTCCATCCTGTGGAGTAACAAGTTTAAATGACTGGTCTTCAGCTACAAGACAAATTTGAGGCCAGGCATGGTGACTCACGCCTGTAATCCCAGCACTGTGGGAGGCTGAAGTGGGTGGATCACCTGAGGTCAGGAGTTCGAGACCAGCTTGGCCAACATGGTGAAACTCTGTCTCTACTAAAAATACAAAAAATTAGCTGGGTATGGTGGTGTGGTGGGCACCTGTAATCCCAGCTACTCGGGAGGCTGAGGCAGGAGAATCTCTTGAACCTGGGAGGTGGAGGTTGCAGTGAGCCGAGGTCATGCCATTGTATTCCAGCCTGGGCAACAAAACCAAAACTCCGTCTCAAAAAAAAAAAGAAAAAGAAAAAAAGCCAGGCGCGGTGGTTCACGCCTGTAATCCCAGCACTCTGGGAGGCTGAGGCAGGTGGATCACTTGAGATCAGGAGTTTGAGACCACCCTGGCCAACATGGTGAAACCTCGTCTCTACTAAAAATACAAAAATTGGCCAGGCGTGGTGGCACATGCCTGTAATCCCAGCTACTTGGGAGGCTGAGGCACGACAATCACTTGAAGCCGGGAAGTGGAGGCTGCAGTGAACTGAGACTGCACCACTGCACTCCAGCCTAGGTGACAGAGTGAAACTCTGTCTCAAGAAAAGAAATAAAAAAAAAAAGAAAAGAAATCTGAGGCATAACTAGGAATAGAGGAGTAGTTTGTATACTTGTTTAGGTAACTAGAACAGGGGATGAATCAGTGCCCTTCCTATGTGTTTTTCTAGCATCATATGGGTCTCTGCAGCATTGCTGTACCTAAATAGTTTAATTGTTTCCTTATTAGTTAAGGAAGAAACACAGTCCTATTCAGCAGTAGTCCAAGGCTTGACCTGAGTAGATGCTCAGTAAATGTTTATTGAGTAAATAAATGGACAAAGAGTATGGTGTTACTGGCTGCATCTATAGCCAAGCATCAAAACAAACTCAAAGCATTAACCAGACATTTTCAAATATCCATACTCTTACATATATAAAACATTTTGCATTTTAAAAGTTGTCATTTAGGTGTCCTATAAGCTCCTTGGCATCAATACAAAGGAAAGTATATATTATTTAAAAAGATAGGAGACTGATTATAACACCCAATTGAAGTAATAAGTATTCCTATCTTTAAGCATCTGAATATATACTTTGTCTTGCCTAACAGAATTCCCTAATAGTTTTTGCAGGGCACACCTTCACGGAGCCTAACCTTATAACACAGTAGGCACTTAATTGTACTTAGGTTACTTAAATAATTGGGTAAAAATGCTTCTTAGTTGTGTAAAATTAAATTATTATATTTAATCTATAGTTCTATAGGATGGAAAGCTGTTATTATCAAAACTGTATCTCTCCAATGGCAGCTGGCTATATCACTTTAATACCAGCACTTTGGGAGGCCAAGGCAGGTGGATCACGAGGTCAGGTGATCGACACCAGCCTGACCAACATGGTGAAACCCCGTCCCTACTAAAAATACAAAAATTAGCCGGGCATGGTGGCATGCGCCTGTAATCCCAGCTACTCAGGAGGCTGAGGCAGGGAGAATCGCTTGAACCTGGGAGGCAGAGGTTGCAGTGAGCCAAGATTGCGCCACTGCACTCTAGCCTGGGCAACACAGCGAGACTCTGTCTCAAAAAAAACCACAAAAAACCATATATATAAATATATGTGTGTATGTGTATCTGTACACATACACACATATATAGTTTCTCATAAAGAAAAGCAAACATATCAATCTGTAACAAATCTGTAACAATCTGTAACAAAACTGTCTTCATTTGTCTCACATTTTTCTGTAAATGAGGTGACAGACTGGACCCAAATAGGAAAAATATTCAGGTCCCTTCAACATTACTATATTACTAGGGTTACTGGTTTTATTTTATTTGTTTTTTGAGAGAGAGTCTCACTCTGTTGCCCAGGCTGAAGTGCTGTGGCACGATCTTGGCTCACTGCAACTTCCACCACTGGGGTTCAAGCAATTCTCCTGCCTCAGCCTCCCAAGTAGCTGGGATTACAGGTGTGCACCACCATGCACGGCTAGTTTTGTATTTTTAGTAGAGACAAGGTTTCACTATGTTGGTCGGGCTGGTCTCGAACTCCTGACCTCAGGTGATCCATTTACCTCGACCTCCCAAAGTGTTGGGATTACAGGAGCGAGCCACTGTGCCCGGCCTGAGTTGACTTTAGATAAGCATGATGAAATACATTTACTATTTTTTCTTTCTCTTCAAAATCAGTTTCCTCCACATTATGCTAGAACTGTGAAAGATTTAGCTAAAAGATACAGTGTTTGTATTCAAAATGTTTACATTAGTGAAGATACAAGAGTGTGTGATAGAAGACACTACATACATTTTTGTTCATTGGTTTGCTAAATTAAAAATCACCTGAGAATTTGCAGGAAAATAGTAGGAGTAGGAAAAGCATCCAACACCAAGTACACTTTACACAGGATCTTGAAGGAATGGTAAAATCTGAGTAAGCAGCGAGAAGCTCCAAGCAAGGGCTTTTTGGGTGAAGTAAAAGGCAGAGACCTGAATGAGTTTGGTGTGTTTGAGAGACTGACTTCAATAGAACAGAAATAATAGGCCCACGATCATAGGAAATGAAGCTGGATAAATAGTGTACAGGCAAATCAGAAAGGGTGTTGAAAGTCAAGCAGAAGAAGTTAGATTTAACATAGTGGAAAACAGGGGACCGCTGAAGCTCTCTGAAAAGGGAGTGACATGCTAGAAGTAGCATTTAAAGAAGATTCATCATGATGATTTGGAAAAAAGAGACTGAAATGAAGGCAGGCCACTGTGGTAGTCCAGGAACGAGGCAATAAGGGTCTGAATAGGAAAGGTGCACGAGGTACAGTGCATTTTACCAGTGATGTAATGAGCCTTGAAACTATTATGTTAGGAATTCTCAGAAACAAGGAAAAACATGGAATAAGCCAGGAGCTGGCTAGGAAACAAAGGGGTTACATTACAGATTAACACTCTGAAATTTTAAACACTAGAAGTATATTCACAATGGCTAAACATTTTTTTTTTCAAGTATCCTATAAGGAGTTTCCTTGTTTGGTTTAGTGAATTGACTGTGGTGTCCGCTAAATTTCACATCTGTTTTGCTAACACATCCCTATGAAAATCTGCTTATGTAAGAATTAATTTTAATATTTTCAATATATCAACAAAGTTAACTGACCCAATACAAGATATGAACCCGAGAGTCTCAGATGGTGAGAAAAGAAAACATTCTTTATGCAGTAGTTGCCCTTATGTGTGGGGAGTATGTTCTAGAAAATCCAGTGGATTTATTAAACCATAGATAGTACGGAACTCTATATATACTATTTCCTTTCCTATACATACGTAACTACAATGAAGCTTAATTTATAAATTAGCCACAATACTCTTGCACTTTGGAGCCATTATTAAGTAAAATCAGGGTTACTTGAACACAAGCACTGAAGTACCACAGCAGTCAATGTGATAACCAAGACAACCAGCTACTAAGTGACGAATAGGCAGTTAGCATCTACAGTGTAAATAGGCTGGACAAAGGGATAATTCATTTCCCTGGCTAGAAGGAGTAGGTCAGCAGGAGATTTCATCGCACTACTCAAAAGGGTAAGCAATTTAAAACTCATGAATAGAGCCAGGCACAGTGGCTCATGCCTGTAATCCCAGCACTTTGGGAGGCCAAGGCCAGAGGATCACTTGAGGCCAGACCGGATTTGGCTATGTTCCCACCCAAATCTCATCTTGAATTGTAGCTCCCACAATTCCCAAGTGTTGTGGGAGGAACTCAGTGGGAGGTGAGTGAATCATGGGGGCGGGTCTTTCCCATGCTGTTCTTGTGATAGTGAATAAGTCTCATGAGATCTGATGGTTTTATCAGGGGGAGTTTCTCTGCACAAGCTCTCTTTTTTTGCCTGCTGCCATCCATGTAAGACGTGACTTGCTCCTCCCTGCCTTCCGCCATGATTGTGAGGCCTCCCAAGCCATGTGGAACTGTGAGTCCATTAAACCTCTTTCCTGTATAAATTACCCAGCCTCAGATATGTCTTTATTAGCAGCGTGAAAACAAACTAATACATCCTGTCGCTACAATTTTTTTTTTTTAATTAGCTATCTGGGAGGCCAAGGCAGGAGGGTCCCTTGAGTCTAGGAGTTTGAGGCTGAGGCTGTGGTGAGCTATGATCGCACCACTGCACTCCAGCCTAGGTGGCAAAGTGAGACTCTGTCCCAAAATAAATAAATAAAATAAGGCTCATGAATGCTTTATTTCTGCAATTTTCCACTTTAGTATTTTTAGACCACAGTTCACCATGAGTAATTAAAACCACAGAAAGCAAGACTGAGGATAAGAGGAGACTATTGTATTCAAATATACATGTAAATATCTATGTTCTATTGTCACCAAAACAATTTTTTTTAGCTGATCTAAAATCTTAAGACATAGTCCTAACTTTATCTGAGTGGTGCACTCAGAAGAAAACAAACACACTCTACTGAGAAAATAACATTTTAGGAAATCAACACTTCACCATGTTGTTTCCTGAGCTGTTTCATCAAATTGGGAGGAAATGATCTCAATTGAAACAAAATGAAAAATGTTACTAAAGTGAAATTTGTCAGATTATATAATCATTTTGATGAATAATTATTAAATCTACAGTCAATCCCTGTCTCCTTCTTCCCATCCCCTTGGAATGGGTAGTACACAATGTGGTAAGAGGAAGGGCATAAATAAGATCGGTGGGTTTCATCCCTGTGTTCCCTGGTACTTTCTAAATACTTCTATTATTATAACGCTGATTTTATTATCTATATATAATGCCATGTGTTGTTATATCTCTTTCCATGATCATTTTCTGGTGAAGCTATGAATGAGAACTGAAATATCCAAAAATGGCAAAAATAAGCATAACTATTCTTGCACACTGAGCTCTTCCTTTACAGTGTGGCCAAAATTATGCCTTTCATACATTATTTCATTTAATCCTCACAACAATCCTGTGAGGTAGGTATTATAATTATATCAATTTTATAGAAGAAGAAACAGGTTTTGGGGAGGTTAAGGGATTTGTGCAAAGTCACAAAGCTAGTAGGTGGCAGACATGTTTATCTGCCACATTCTTATTAAACATTAAACTATCCTGCCAATCCCAAACCTATGTGACAGAAACTGAAAGTAAGAAATACCAGAAACCTGGATATGCTGCTGATCGTGTAAAAGAATTAGGGAAGGGCATCAATTCTAAGAATTGTGTGATACAAATGATAGATTCCTTGACTCACTTCCAACCTTTCCTTGAACTGAAAACATGGCATTCCATTCCTGAAGGAGAATGGGACACTACTATGCACTAGGAATGTAACTGTCCCCTCCCCTCTTTTAGTAGGGTAACTTGCATTACTATTTGATGGTATTGACAGGATCTCAATATCTTCTCAATTTGGTCACTTTTTTTTTTGTTTTTTTCTTTTTTTTTGTTTGTTTTTTTTGAGATGGAGTCCCGCTCTGTCGCCAAGGTTGGAGTGCAGTGGTGCAATCTTGGCTAAATGCAACCTTTGCCTCCCAGGTTCAAGTGATTCTCATGCCTCAGCCTTCCGAATAACTGGGATTACAGATTTATACCACCACGCCCAGCTAATTTTTGTATTTTCAGTAGAGACGGGGCTTCATCATGTTGGCCAGGGTGGTTTCAAATTCCTGGCCTCAAGTTATACTCCAACCTCAGCCTCCCAAAGTGCTGGGATTACAGGCATCAGCAACGATGCCCGGCCTCAATTTGGTCACATTAAAAAAAATGATATGGCCATGTGCAGTGGCTCACACCTGTAATCCCAGAGCTTTGGGAGGCAGAGGCAGGAAGATCTCAGGATTTTGAGACCAGCCTAGGCAACGCAGCAAGACTCCCTCTTTACAAAAAAAAAGAAACTTTAAAAAATTAGCCAGGCATGGTGGCACATGCCTGTAGTCTCGGCTACTGGGGAGGCTGAGGCAGGAGGATCACCTGAGCTCAGGAGTTCCAGGCTGCAGTGAGCTATGACTGTGCCACTGCACTCCAACCTGGGTGACAGCGTGAGACTCTGTCTCTAAATCAATAAATAAGCAAGCTACTACTTAGATCAGCCAGTTTAAGACTAACTAGGTTGGTTGGTGACATAATGATTTCTTAATAGAATATCCAGTGACCCGAGCAACTTGCATAACTCCTACCAGTGAAACTAACCTTTAAAAAATGTTCTTAGTACATGAAATGTATTCATAAGATACTTCTAAAAATAACTCCCCACTGTAATTCCCTCCTTATGCATTTGGGCAGAGATGTCATATTTCCTTCACAAAGCTTCCTTTTATGTTGCAACAGTAAGAATCTCAATTTCAAGCTAAACCAGAACAATCTAGAACTATAAACTTTTTCATAAGACATGATTATTTGTATTAGTATGCTATATTTTATATAAATTGTCCACATGTGATGGGACATCCTTACATTTTAACTCAGAACTATTTTTAACTAGAAAATAAAGCAGTTTTAGTTTTAAATTCTGTCATCCTTCCCTCGTCTTTCTTCTGCTAACACGTGGCTTTCCACAAAAGGGTCAGTGTGATCTTTGCAGATCAGAGATAAGGAATATGGCCACAATAAACTATAGAAGGTTAAGCACATTTTAAGTAATTCAGGAGTTTAAAACTTGTCATCTATGTATAAAACAAGCAAACAGTTATAAGTGGTTAAACAAACACGTACAAATTAATAGGACGCAGTTTGTAACTTCTACTTTTCCCTTCAACGAGTGTCATTTTGGCAGGCGGCCATATAATCTGCAATAATCTGTCATCATGAAGCACCACCCACTTCCTCTGCTTCACCCCCATCCAAGCTATGACTGGGATATTTCTGGACTGTTAATATAACATTCAGACAATCATAAAAGGCCTCTCTATGCAAGCTGAAATTTACATAATTTGTACTTTTAAGTTTCAAACATGCATAAATCTTAGAGAAAAAGCACATGCTATATAACATCACATTTTAAAGATTATTTGACACTTAAAATTTCCTTTTTCATACATTAGAAAGAATAGCGCCCCCCATTAGTAATATCCACTGCAATGCTTCTTAAATGAAAACATCCTATGCATAATTATAAGACTTAATTTACACATTTAACCTGCACAGTATTATGAGTCTGGATATCACAGTCACATGTTAGCATATACATTTCATTTAAACCTCATTCGAAGAGACTGGTGAAGTTGGTAAAGAAATTAAGGTAGCTTTCCTGATTTATAACATATCTTGCATTAACTTTTTAACATACAAATGATGACATGTCAAAAAAAGTATGTTTTCCTACTTTAAATTCATTTTATGGACTACAGTAGTCACATAAATTGTTAATAACCTAATGGCCAACATGTTCTATTTTTATACTTTAATAAGTAGCTAACTCTATGCATTAAATTGATTTAAAAAGTTACACAACAAAATAAATGTGACCAAACCCTCTGACTTTTCTGTCTCTAAATTTGGTATTACATTCAAGAAACTGTTCTGCTTTCTATACTATTTTCCCTTTCTGTGAATGAAGAAAAATAGGAGGCAGGCTTGTTACTTTTAAAGATCTCTAGGATGAACAGTGTGCCACTTTGAGTAGCTTGATTGTGAAATATTGTTTTAAAGTAATAATATCATTCATTAGCATAAACTGCATCCATTTAAGATGACCTTCAGTATATTTCAGGTTTTTTGTTTAAAAGACTCTTCTGACAAAATTTTAGTATTGTATTTGATGCTCAGCATTTACCTTATTCAGGAGAAAGAAAAAAATTAAATTTTTTTGAAAAATTGCCACTTTTATTTGTAGATTAACAAAGTACAAATTAAATTAAATAGAGCACATGAATCCAATGACTTTTGAGGGTGATTACTCTCAGCTGGACTTTGAGCTAAGGCCATAAATATTTCACATGAAATTCAACAGAGTTTACTCATTTTTTTAACAGTGTTTAGACACAAACCATATTTATAATAAAACATTAAATGTAAAATAAAATACCAATGACACTTACTCACAGTAGATCTCAAATGCATGTCCTATATTTCCAGTTCAACATACTAAAGACTTTAAAAATTCCGTATTTAGCTACAACAAGCAATACGATTTCCCCTGAGACGGCTTCATTTAAAAAACTGCCTCTTCCTCACAGTAAAGAAAAAACTGAACTTAAGTTACAAGAACACCCCAGGCTATCAGCACCTTCATCCCGAGAAAGGAAGTTATTACAGACACTTAGTTTTATAAGTGAGGCTTAAAGAGAGCACTTCCTGGTCAGACAGCTAACGTCAACAGCAATTTATACAGTTTTGCATTTCGACATTTTAGAAAGAACTCTCTAAAAATTTTTCCAGAATTTTCCCCCCAGTACCTACAAAAGAGGAAAACTTGCTCAAGCTAATCTTATGTAAAAATCTATGAAAGTCTATCAATGCTCACTGTTATGGTATCAAGTAGATATCAGAACTGGTTACTATTATTGGTAATTATATCAGCTTAAGTTTTAATTATTTTACACTTAGGCACCCTCCACTCTCCCTGCATACTAGAGTAAGGTTTCATGGAACACAATATTAGAAAGAAAAGAACCAATTTACTTACAGGAGGACAACTCACCATCTCTTAATAATGAAGAAAAGGCAACCATTTCCATTTTAATTTGCAAATTGAAAGTTAATTCTCTTTTAAACTTATGTATTTAAAAATCTTCAAGAAACTTTGTACAATACTAAAAAGGAACTGCAGATAAAAACAGCGTGACCTGGGTGCCACACATTACTATCAGTATTGCAAGCTGAAGTATTTCCTGTTACAACGCCCATTGGTTCCCACAGGTGCAAGTGCCTATGGGTGGTGGCAATTCACCCTTCCTTTTGTAAGAGATCCACTAAAGGAGATTTAAGATTGGCACAAGCAATGCTAGCAACTATTCGAACAGAACTACCTTGGGCTAATACCGAGAGACACCCAAACTAGGATGATTGTGAATTGATGATTACCTAATTCAAAAAAGCTGGAGAAAATTTATTTCAATACTTTCATTATTTTTCTAAGATGCACGATTATTAAGAATGTATGTGGCCAGGTGTGGTGGCTCACACCTGCAATCCCAGCACTTTGGGAGGCCGAGGCAGGCGGATCACTTGAGGTCAGGAGTTCAACACCAGCCTGGCCAACATTTTGTATTTTTAGTCTCTACTAAAAATACAAAAATGGCTGGGCGTGGTGGCAGGAGGCCGTAATCCCAGGTACTCGGGAGGCTGAGGCAGGAGAATCACTTGAACCCGGGAGGCGGAGGCTGCAGTGAGCCAAGATTGCACCACTGCACTCCAGCCTGGGCGACAGAGTGAGACTGTGTCTCAAAAAAAAAAAAAAGTATGTGATTTCATTCAACAAATACATAGTAATTGGCTTCTATGTGCAGGGCACTGTTCTAGGCACTAGGAATACAATAATGAACAAAATAAAGTCCCTGTGGTCATTCATATACTATTTAGTGGACTTTTGAGCATTTCATATATGATGAGGAAACTTCCATAAAGGCAGAGACTAAGAAATTTGTATGGAAATTTGGAAACTCAATTGTAGTTAGTGTAGTTACTAAGAAGCATTGTAATAAGTGGTCACCACTTTAAACCTAAACAGAACTTTTCCAGAAACTGTGACACAAAAGTAGTGTTTTTTATGCTTTAATTGTTTTTAAAAGGCCATGTTGGAGGTAAAGGCATATGTTCCAGCAGGGAAAAGGAAAAACTTCTCACTATGAGTCATCAGTGACTAAGTTATTTTAATTCAGGCTTAAAACACATTTCAAACCCAATTACTTGTACATGCAGAAAACTGATAACAACCCTAAATTAACATCAGAAGCTTGATTTGACCAATTTTCAGGGTCAATATCAGCATCGAAGCAAAACAAGTGAAATTTTTTATCAAGGGATAATGCCCTGCACTGAATTTTATTATTATTTTGGTCTTATTAGACTTTAATGCCTAAAAGCCATGTCATCAAGCTTCCATTAGACTTCATTACAGTGAACAGTTTTCTTCGGTTTTAGCCAGAATGAGATACAGCCATCTTGGATGTATGGTATGGTGGTAGGAATGGCTTTCATTTGCATTCAAAGAAATAAAAATATAGTAAATTCAAGGCTGCTCCAAGAAAAATGTAAAACCCCGAGAGTAGAATTTGCAGATGAATACTACTCTTCCAAACTATCATTTACTTCCTTAGGATTTTTTTTTCTTTTTCTTTTTTTTTTTTTTTTTGAGACGGAGTCTCACTGTCAACCCAGGCTGGAGTGCAGTGGCATGATCTTGGATCACTGCAACCTCCGCCTCCTGGGTTCAAGTGATTCTCATGCCTCAGTCTCCAAGTAGCTGGGATTACAGGCATGCACCACCACATCCAGCTAATTTTTGTATTTTTAGTAGAGACGGGGTTTTCAGCATGTTGGCCAGGCTGGTCTTGAACTCCTGACCTCAAGTGATCCACCTGCCTCAGCCTCCCAAAGTGGTGAGATTACAGGTGTGAGCCACTATGCCTGGCTAGGATTTTATTTCCTTATTATTTTTTAAATTTCAACTTTTATTTTAGATATAGGGGGTACATGTACAGGTTTGTTACATGGGAATATTGCACGATGTTGAGGTTTGGGGTATGCATCCCATCACCCAGGTAGTGAGCATAGTCAAACTATTAATAAAAATAATAATAATAATAAAAAAACATGCTGGTGACGCTTCAGAGAAAAGGGACTGCTTATACACTGATGGTGCAAAAGTAAATTAGTCCGGCCATTGTGGAAAGCAGTCTGGAGACTTCCTTATTTTTAAAATAACGAAACCTTTTTAGCCAACAAATCGGAGGAACTCTCAAAGCCAAATTTCTCTATTTAGTCAGTCAAGAAATATTTATTGTGCAACTACTAACTGCTAGGCACTGTTCTATGAGTTGGAGATAAAGCAATTAATAAAACAAAAATCTTTGCTTTTACAGAACCTAAAATTTAGGGGTGTCCAATCTTTTGGCTTCCCTGGGCCACAATGAAAGATGAAGAATCGTCTTGGGCCACACATAAAATACACCAACACTAACAATAGCCGATTGGCTAAAAAAAAAAAGAAAAGAAAAAAAGAAAAAGGTCCGTGCACAAATCTCACATAAATCTCATAATGTTTTAAGAAAGTTTACAAATTTGTGTTGTGCCCCATTCAAAGCCATCCTGGGGTGCACGCAGCCTGCGGGCTATGGGTTGGACAAATTTGCACGTAGGAATGTAAGACAAACAAGCAAAATATTCGGCATGTGAGGTGGTAAGTGCTATGGTGAAGGATACGGTAGGAAAGATGGAACAATAAGTTTATTTGTTCACAGTCGCAAATTGCCTAGATCACACAGTAAGAAAAATTGCTTTGGAAGACCAGAGTGCTAAGCCTCCCTCTCCCAGGCTCTACCTCTGACTCAAGTGAACATCTACCTTCTGTTGAAAATGACAGTCTTATTTCAATTGTTGCTAATAGCTAGAGAAAGGAAAACAGGCCAGGTGTGCAGCGGCTCACGTCTGTAATCCCAGAACTTTGGAAGGCCAAGGTGGATGGATCGCCTGAGGTCAGGAGTTCGAGATCAGCCTGCCCAACATGGCAAAACCCCGTCTCTACTAAAAATATAAAACACTAGCTGGGTGTAGTGGCATGTGCCTGTAATCCCAGCTACTTGGGAGGCTGAGGCAGGAGAATTGCTTGAACTTGGGAGGCGGAGGTGGCAGTGAGCCGGAATTGTGCAACTGCACTCCAGCCTAGGCAACAGAGAAAGACTCTGTCTCAAAAAAAAAGAAAGAAAGAGACAGGAAAACAAACTTCCAAATACCAATCTGATAAAAATACCACTTAAGGAAATAAAATAACAAATACGAAACACTGAGTCAAAGGCCACTTTAGAGAATATCATCAATGTTAAAAACGAACATACAAGTACCCATATACTTGCTACCACTGGCATCAGATTTACCAACTGTCAGGGTCACAAGTGAATTCTTCTCTTAGGAATGCACATTATCTTTACCAGCAGCAATAATTATATCTTACAATTGCACACAGAATTGTATGTATAATTATATTTAAATATTATTTTGAACCTAAAGTATTAAATTTCCATACAATTTGACAATTAAGCTACTAGTTGCAAGACACTAGGTTAGATGTATAAGACACCGTCCTTTTAAAATTAAGAATATGGACATCTAAGAAGGATAAGTACAAATCCTACAATTTAATATTAGAGAGTATTATATAATAAGAAAAAGTACAAATCAAGTACTTAGGGAATTCAAAGCAGAGAGTAGCAAGGAGGATAATCAGAGAAGGACTCATGAAAGATGGCATTAGAGGTAGTTCTGGGAAATGAGGAACAGAAGGCATACTAGGTAAAAGAAATGGAACAAAATCCTGAATGGGGCATATCACTAAGCGCTTGGCTAGTAAGAAGACCAGTCTGGTCAAGGCACTGTGTGTGTGTGTGTGTGTGTGTGTGTGTGTGTGTGTGTGTGAGAGAGAGAGAGAGAGAGAGACAGACAGACAGACACACAGAAACAGGCTGATAGGAGCCTAAAAACAGGTTTATAGGCTGGGCACGGTGGCTCATGCCTGTAATCCCAACACTTTGGGAGGCTGAGGTGGGCGGATCACCTGAGTTTGGGAGTTTGAGACCAGCCTGACTAACATGGAGAAACCCTGTCTCTACCAAAAATACAAAATTAGCCGGGCGTGGTGACGCATGCCTGTAATCCCAGTTACTCGGGAGGCTGAGGCAGGAGAATTGCTTGAACCCGGGAGGCAGAGGTTGCAGTGAGTGGAGATCGCGCCACTGCACTCCAGCCTGGAAAACAAGAGCAAAACTCCGTCTCAAAAAACAAACAAACAAACAAATAAAACAGGTTTATAAATCTGTACTGAATTTGGTATGTCATGGGGAATTACTAAAGGTTTTGAACATGTGAGTGTCAAAATCAGGGCCATACTTTAGGGAGAATAAGAGAGTAACAGTGTATCTAGGAAGAATGAAAACGAAAAGGAGACTGGAAAATTGTCATGGCTGTCCTTCCCTTGCACCTTATTAAGGCCCTCATAAGATCCTTCCACCACTGAGAGGTATAAAGTGGAAGATGTTCTGAGTTGAAAAACCAGATCTAGGTCATAGTGGTCTGGTTTACCATGGTTTCTGTGACCTTTGGAAGTCATTTATCCTCTCTGAGTTTCAATTTCCCTATGTATGAATCTATTAATTTTTCTTTTTGGAAAAAGTCAGGAGCCAGCTATGAGATTCAGCAAATGATTAGATACTAGGAGTAGAACACACACACAATATGAAATTGTTTCAAGTGATTAAAATAATAAAGAGGCCAGGCACAGTGGCTCATGCCTGTAATCCCAGCACTTTGAGAGGCCAAGGCAGGAGGATTGCTTTAGCCCAGGAGTTTGAGACCAGCCTGGCCAACATGGTGAAATCCCCCTACTAAAAATACAAAAATTAGCCGGGTGTGGTGGCGGGTGCCTGTAATCGCAGGTACTCCAGACGCTGAGGCAGGAGAATTGCTTGAATCTGGGAGGCGGATGTTGCAGTGAGCCAAGATCGCACCACTGCACTCCAGCCTGGGTGACAGAGCAAGACTCTATTTCAAAAACATAATAAACAACAACCATTAAGCATTTCCTATGTGTCACTGTGCTTGGCACTTTAAAAAAATCACTTCACTTATTCCTTTCACACATCCCAAGAGGATTCTTATTTTACATCTTATTTTACAGTTGAGAGAATTGAGAGCTTTAATCAAGACTTTAGTAACTGCCCAGGGTCAGGCAGCATAGTGATGGAGCCAAAATAGGTGCCTACATCTCTCCCAGTCTAAGGCCCTCTCTCCTTCCACTGTATCTTGCTGTTTTTTATGTAGCAGATGAATAATGCTAACATTTATTCTTACATTCCAAAGAAATCACTATCTCTCTCTTTTTATTTTTTATTTTTAGACAGGGTCTTGCTCTATCAGCCGGGCTGGAATGCAGTGGCGTGATCATTACTCATGTAACCTCCATCTCCCAGGTTCAAGTGATCCTCCCACCTTAGCCTCCTGAGGAGCTGGGATTAGAGGTGTGTAAAACCACGCCCAGCTAATTTTTGTATTTTTTGTAAAGACGGGCCGGGGCGGGGGCGGTGTTTCACTGTGTTGCCCAACCTGGTCTTGAACTCCTGGGCTCAAGCAATCCTCCCTCCTCCCGCATTGGCCTCCCAAAGTGCTGGGATTACAGGTGTGCCCATTGTCTCTTCAATACCTTTTAGATATATGTATTTTAAAAAGCACTCAATAAGGATAAGAAACAAAGTGTGGACATAAATATAATCTACTAGTTTGCTGATCATTCATTAATTCACTCAATTCCCATTTACTGAGCATCTTCATACTCTGTGCTTCGTACTATACTTACCATGGGGGATGCAAAGATGAATAAAACCCATCTCTGTCCTCACAAGCTAGTAAATAACACGTGTAAACAGGAAACTGCTATAAAACAACAGAAGAGAATTTTGCCAAGAGATGATGGAGGCATATTACTATAATTTTAAATCTCTGCTATTAAATCTTGACCTAGGTCATTTAAAAACTGTATGTATACGGTTTTGAAAGTATTTGTGTATTTACACATACACACCCTGAAACTAAAAGCTAATGTTCAGAACAGAATAGAAAATTGGCCATGGGCTGGGCACAGTGGCTCACAGCTGTAATCCCAGCACTTTGGGAGGCTGAAGCAGGCGATCACCTGAGGTCAGGGGTTCGAGACCAGCCTAGCCAACATGGCAAAACCCCATCTCTACTAAAAATACAAAAATTAGCTGGGCGTGGTGGTTGGTGCCTGTAATCCCAGCTACTCTGGAGGCTGAGGCAGGAGAATTGCTTGAACCCAGGAGGTGGAGGTTACAGTTAGCCAAGATGGCACCACTGCACTCCAGCCTGGGCAAAAGAGCGAGACTCAATCTCAAAAAATAAATAAATAAATAATAAAAAATAAAGAAAATTGGCTATGAATTATGATTCTGTTTAGTGTGACTACTGCCAAGACTAATTAAGTTATTAATGTATTTAAGAAAGCATTCTGTCTTGATTAGTGCCATCTATTATAATGGGTAAATAAAACATATTTGAATTGTCATAGCCTTGATTGCCATGGACATAAGCCAATATCATTAGAAAGTGAAACACATAAAATTAAATATATACTGCATAGAGTCCCTGTTTGAGTGGAAATAAAAGGTTCTCTTATTGACACTCAAAAATAGTGGAAGAGGCTGGGCGCCGTGGCTCACGCTTGTAATCCCAGCACTTTGGGAGGCCGAGGCGGGCGGATCACGAGGTCAGGAGATCGAGACCACGGTGAAACCCCGTCTCTACTAAAAATACAAAAAAATTAGCCAGGCGTGGTGGCGGGCGCCTGTAGTCCCAGCTACTCGGAGAGGCTGAGGCAGGAGAATGGCGTGAACCCGGGAGGCGGAGCTTGCAGTGAGCCGAGATCGCGCCACTGCACTCCAGCCTGGGTGACAGAGCGAGACTCCGTCTCAAAAAAAAAAAAACAAAAAAAAAAACAAAAACAAAAACAAGCAAGCAAAGTAGAAATAACTTAGAAAGATTTTAAATATAATTGAATATCCCTAACAAATCTCAAGTCAGACAGGAAAAAAATATATTAAGTTGATTTATAAAGCAGGTAACTTTAATAACGTATGTCTGGAACAAAATTTATCAATTTAATTGTATCAGTTATTATATAAATTTGAAATAGTTTTTTTTTTTTTTTTTTAATTTGGTGCTTGTAGCTTGGAAATGAGGGAGATCACATTTTGGCCCATAAATTCAACATAACTAATCTATAATTATAGGTGTATAGATAAATATCACTTATGCTTCTTTTACTTAGCTAAGCCTAAGAAACAGTAAAAAAACTTTTAATATAGCTTACAAATAATAAAGCAACCAATTAAATGCGTGATAAAGCTAAATTGTCACAAATTAAATTCCCTATGCTGATATGCAATCTTATAATATCCCACAACTTAAAAATATGAATTGAAAAACTATCCATTACTGAAAAGTCATCTTTTTTCGGAGAGTCACAAAATCCTCCCTCCCTCTCTCCCTTTTGTTTTTTTTTTTTTTTGGCGGGGGGTGGGGGGAGCGAGGGAAGAAATGAAAACTAGGGAAAAAATTATTTTAAAAAAAGGGGCACTTAATTAAGACTATTTTTTTAAAAAGTACCAACAGTTTTCATCTATTCCCCTATGCTACTAATATCAACAAATATGAATACTGGAAGGCAATGAAAATGTTTATTCAGGTTGGCTTAAACATTACACCAAATTAGATATCAAGGTAGTCTCTAAGATTACAATAGTTTGCCTGTATATGACTCCAGTAGTATAGAAAGTGTAGAATGTGTTATTGAATATACTGGGAAGTATTTGCATCCTGCTAAACAAAGACTGAAAACAGTTTGAGAACCAAAAAGACCTTGCAATGTGTGGTTGCTGTAAGCCTTCACATGGAACTGTAAGGCTCCATCTTAACGTCTTTTGGTTATTATTATTATTTTTTGAGATGGAGTCTCGCTCTGTCGCCCAGGCTGGAGTGCGACGGCGCTATTTCTGCTCACTGCAAGCTCCGCCTCCCGGATTCAAGCAATTCTCCTGTCTCAGCCTCCTGGGTAGCTGGAATTACAGGCGCCTGCCACCAAGCCCGGCTAATGTTTGTATTTTTAGTAGAGAGGGGTTTTCACCACGTTGGTTAGGCTGGTCTTGAATTCCTGACTTCAGGTGATTCACCCGCCTTGGCCTCCCAAAGTGCTGGGATTACAGGCTTGAGCCACTGCGCCCGGCCTGGTTATTTTTTTAATAGAAAATAGGCTGGGCGCGGTGGCTCACGCCTGTAATCCCAGCACTTTGAGAAGCTGAGGTGGGTGGATCATTTGAGGTCAGGAGTTCTAGATCAGCCTGGCCACCATGGTGAAAACCAGCTTCTAATAAAAATACAAAAATTAGCCGGGTGTGGTGGCGCGCCTGTAATCCCAGCTACCCGGGAGGCTGAGGCAGGAGAATCGCTCGAACCAGGGAGGCGGAGGTTGCAGTGAGCCGAAATCGTGCCCCTGCACTCCAGCCTGGGCGACAGGGCGAGACTCTGTCTCAAACAAAAAAAATTAAAATAAAAGTAAAATAAAAAAATAAAAAGAAAATAAAAAGTTTAAATGAACAAAGGGGCTGAGCATAGTGGGTTTATGCCTGTAATCCCAGCACTTTGGCAGGTGGAGGCGGATGGATCACTTGAGCTCAGGAGATTGAGACCAGCCTGGGCAATGTTGTGAAACCCCATCTCTACTAAAAATACGAAAAAAAAAAAAAAGAAGAAGAAGAAGAAAAAGCCAGGCATGATGGTATTTGCCTGTGGTCCCAGCTACTCAGGAGGCTGAGGCAAGAGGATCGCTTTATCTTGGAAGGCAGAGGCTGCAGTGAGAGAATATCCCACCACTGCACTCCAACCTGGGTGACAGAGCTACACCCTGTCTCAAATAAATTAAGTAAATAAATAAGCAAGTCAAGGTATAATGATTTCATATATTTATAGCTTCTTGTAGTATAGTTTTAGTTTTTTGAAATAAATGAAAAAAATTTTCACAGAATCCCTACTCTCCTAACCCCCCAGGGAATGAAGTTATTATAGGCCTTTACTATCACTAAAAATTCTACTGCAAAGAATCTCTCTTTAACGTCTCTGGATCAATACCATAACATAATGTGGGTGAAATGGCTGCTTTAGTAATCACTTAGGGGAGTATCAGAGCACTTTCTTTTCTTACGAGGAAATAAATTTAATGTTTTGTCTTAAGAAATGACCATGTGTACCAGTCAGAAATGAGCTAACAAATATGGTGAAAGCGTATCTGCTGAAATATTTCCATTACTTTGTAGAATTATTGGTATTGAGATTCTCAATCCTTCCACAGACCATTTCATGCATTATATGCATTGCAAAATGAATATATGCCTGTTCTAAATACCCTTTTGAGTTAACTGACCTTATTTTTACTTGAATTCGACCTAGCATTCTGGAAAAATAAATTTAATGTAAAAAAATTACACTCAATACATCTTAAATATAGTGTCTCATATTTTAAATCGGTATTTGCTGTTGTTGTTCCTCTCATCTGTATAATTTCTATGTCTCAGGAGAGGACTTCTAGTTAGTGGAATTTTCTTTTTTTCTTTTTGAGACAGTCTTGCTCTGTCGCCAGGCTGGAGTGCGGTGGCACGATCTTAGCTGACTGCAACCTCTGACTCCTGGGTTCAAGCGATTCCTCTGCCTCAGCCTCCTGAGTAGCTGGGA
This sequence comes from Hylobates moloch, assembly GCF_009828535.3. Classification (NCBI taxonomy): domain Eukaryota; kingdom Metazoa; phylum Chordata; class Mammalia; order Primates; family Hylobatidae; genus Hylobates; species Hylobates moloch. The sequence goes on along the minus strand of NW_026652287.1, from coordinate 14,505,239 downwards.
CTACAGGCACACACCACCACGGCCATCTAATTTTTTGTATTTTAGTAGAGACGGGGTTTCATCATGTTGGCCAGGATGGTCTCCATCTCCTGACCTTGTGATCTGCCTGCCTCAGCATCCCAAAGTGCTGGGATTACAGGTGTGAGCCACTGCGCCCAGCCATGTTAGTGGAATTTTCATAACCACATCAAGCTCCACACTCTCTGAAGCCATATAAGAACTGCTCTGTATCAGGTAATGTCAAATAAAATCCCTAAACAGTGCTTCTCCTCTACTTATTATTACCCTGATAAAAATAACTTCAGTAATTTTTGTCTTGGATTTACATAGCAGTTATATGTAAGGCATCTACATTATATCTTTAGGAAATAATACAACATTCCTTTATTCCTCTTAGTTGAAACTGCCTATATTAAACACTGGTAAAAGATTTCTAATAAAACACATTCTAAACCTGAAACAAAGGCGATATCTAAATAACTGACATTACATAATAATTACATTCCTCACTATTTTCCTAAAACCATCATTTTCGACGTCTGCTTCTATAAAAAAAGAAACCAGTCCAAGAGAAGAGGTGAGGAGACAAAACCTATAAACATTGAAAAGGAGGTTTTAAAAATTCAAATACAAAACTGCCGGGTACAACCATAACAAAGCATGTGCATTCGAGTTTGAAAAGTAGGTAGGGCAGTATTAACATATCCTAAGTACTGTGAACGACTAGCCTGATGATTAGTTTAATTTTCACATCCCTCAGAGTAGGAGGCTGTCGTCCCCCAACTCCCACCCCCTATTGCTTCCCACTATTTGTTTCAACCTTTTAATAGACACACTTGCCTCCCACCAGGACACATAGTGTCTGGTTTAAATAGGTTTATCTCTCTCCTTAGCTTGTCCTGGAATTACGCCTAAAGCTCAATCCTGGCAGCTTTTAGGATAAGAAATCTAATTGGAAAGAGCTCTTAGTTACGCGACTCCAAAACCTCTGTTGAAAATTTAGTTTGACCTTCCAACTATCTCCAACAGATCAAAGTTAAACAGTCCAGATTCCAAACCTAGTATAGTTCCTTTAAGTCTGCATTGTAAACATTGATACTGATATGCTGCCAAATCTGAAAAAGTTTCTTAGCTCCTTGAGCTAAAATGAAAAACCAGTAGTCCAGGAAAACACAAGGGTCTATCAAAGAAATATTCTTATTAATCTAAAACACGGGTCTCCAAAAGGATCCCTGTCCCTTTCAACTTCTTGCGGAGGGGGAAGTGGGGGAGGTTTGAAGAAGCCCCTTCCAACTTTTCACCTGACCTTTTCATTAAGATCAGGAAGCCCCTCGCTTTCAAGACATCCACGTCAAACTCTAAGGAACGAATGCGAAGCCAGCGGGCCAGTGAGAAGAGGTCAGGCCGCGCAGGTCTCTTGATCATTCTAAGATCTTTGTCCTGCGGCCAGCCCCATCAGCCCCACCAGCACCTCCAGCTCCTCCAGCCCGTGCGTTCCACTTCGGAGATGTTTCATTACATAATCGGCTCCAGAGTCCCCCCGGAGTCCTGGGGGCTCACACTCCACTCTCAGGGAGGTCGCTGATGCCAGACCCTGGGAGCACCTCCCCGCTCCACTCGTCTGCGCTGCCGCCGGTTCCTATTTGCCCGACGCCGCGACCGCGACCCAGGCTCCCGGCCGTAGTCGTTCTTGGGGGGGCTCCCGCAACTCAGCGGACGCGACCCCTCGCCCGCTCCCTCGCTGCTCACGCCGGGCCCTCGCTATGTGACTGGGGGCCCGACCCGCACCCCTGGAGCACCGCTCCTCCCTCGGGGTCCGCGCCTGCACCCGACGCTCAAAGCCCCTCTCGGAGTCCCACGCTCGCATGCGCTGTCCCGAGCCCTCTGGGGGCCCCCTCCTCTCACCCCGCTGTCCTGGCCCCTCTCGGGGTCACCCTGCTCCCACCCGCTGTCCCGGCCTCTCTCTAGGTGTCCTGCTCTCAGCTCCGCTGTCTCAGCCCAGCCCCTTTCCGGGACCCCTCCTCTTCTCCTGCTGTCCTGGCCCTTCCTGGTGTCTTCCCACACTCTGTTCTAAGCCCTCTGGGGGTTCCCTGTCTTCACATCCCCTGACCGGTCCCCTCTCTTTACTCTGTCCCGGCTCCTCTCTGGGTCCCCTCCCCTCACCTTGGGGTCTCCTCTCCCCAGGTGCTGTCCCAGCCCCTCTCGGGGTCCCCATCTCTCAGACTCTCAGTGCCGGCCCCTCTCGGGGACCCTTCCCCTCTCCCCGCTGTCCCGGACCTTTTCCGGGACCTGGTCCCTCAGGGAACCCCTCCCCTCATCCCCCTATCCTAGTGCCTCATGAGGCACCCACCCCTCACCCCACTACCCCAGCCCCTCTCCGGGTCCCTTCCTCTCACGCGCACTGTCCCGGCCCCTCTTGGAGACCCCTCCCCTCAGACTTTCAGTCTTGGACCCTCTCGGAGTCCTCTCCACTCAGAGCCACTGCCTCGGTCCCTCTCGGAGTCCCTTCTCCTCACCCGCGGTCCCGGTCCCTCCCAGGGTCTCCTCTCCACAGTCTGCACTGTCGAGCCCGCTCCCGCAACTCCCCTCACTCCGCCTGGGGTCCTGCCGCCTCGGCTGCCACTGTCACGCCCCGCGCCCCGGTGCTCTCACCTCAGACCTGCTGTCACCACCCCCGGGCCCGGCGCCGCCGCCGCCGCTTCCTCTCCCACACTTGTTCCTGAGTTGCTCTCCTGTGGCTTGTTCTCCGGCGGATCCTTGGGTCCGGTCGCTGAGTGCCGGATCCGGCTTTGCGCAGCCTCTGCTCGCGGTCTCCGCGTTGCGTCCCACTCTCCACGCAGGACCCCGCCGCCCGGCGCCACACGGACCCTCCCGCGGCCGCCGCCGCTGCCGCTGCTGCTGTCCGAGGTGCGGCTCCTGCCAGGGGTGGCCAATCGCACCCGACTGCGCCGAGCACGCCCCGCCCCACCGTCTCAGTCCGCCCGCCCCCTGCCCCGGACCACGCCCCTAGCTCGGCTCCAATAGGCTCTCTACTGACCTTCCCTGATCGCGGGGCACAGGGCTGGGGCCGTACATAGGTATTTGATTGATGGAGCCTGGGAAGCCGAGCGGTCGATGGAGCCCGAGGATTGGCGGAGTTGACGGTGGGCGGGACAGGGCAGGGCGGGGTCTCCTCAGACGCGGAAGACCTTGCAACTTCAGTAACCTACGGGTCCGCCTGGGGTGCGGTCAGTCTTGTTTGTGCTGCTCTCCGGTCAAAGTTCATGGCACTTCTCCCCACGCCTTTACTTTTCTTGGGAGATTACCAGGGACCACCATGTTAGAGCCTTTGGGGAGGACCCCAGTCTCTCGCTAGACTTGCACAGCTTTCTTAGTAATTCTGCCATGAACTAATATGGCATTTATTTGCCCAGGATTTGTAAAAATCTCTTGGATTTAAACCATTTCTTTTTAAAATCTCTTGCAAGGGAGTTGCTTCTCCTTGAGTTGAGTTCAGCAGCCGTCAGTTTGATACCGTTGGGGGAAAAAAAATCTATATACAGTACTGGGTGCATACTTTGCCCAACTAAGCGTTCAATGCGGGGTACATTTTGATAGGTGCAAGGACAAAGCTTTAGAAATTTTCAGTTTGTAGGTTTTTATGACAGTAGGAAGACTGTGGCAGGGGAACCCTATTATTAGCTTAACAAGGTTTCAGCAAACCTATTCAATATAACCTTTTTCCAGGGCCACAGGTTTTAATGATTCTATGTGAACGTGTGGCCAAAGGATAACGAGCTTTGACCCAAGTTTAACATGTGATAATCAGACTCCTCTTGATCCACGCTAAAGGATACTGTCTGCCAGGGGTGAAAGTGCATCATGCTACTAAGACCCATTTGTGTTATTTTTGTGAAACTGGATATGCTGATCAAATGAACACCGGAAACAAAAACTGCTTTCCTTACTCTTAACCCCAAAAGTAAGTTTATGGACTTTAGAATTCAGCATTTTATGAAGAAATTGTTTCGTTTCAGGAACACATTTTGATCCTAAGTTTTGTCAGATGTATGCAGGCCTTAGTTCTCAGAGAACCCTCGGTTGTTAACTTTTTAACTCCGGCTGACAAAATGTGTTTGTGTTCTAAACAGTATACATGTTTCTTCTAGTGTTTTAAGAATCATACTCCATTCATCACCTGAGGTCAGGAGTTCCAGACCTGCCTGGCCAACATGGTGAAATCCCGTCTGTACGAAAAATACAAAAATTAGCCGGGCGTGGTGGCACGCACCTGTAATCCCAGCTACTCGAAAGGCTGAGGCAGGAGAATCGCTTGAACCCGGAGACGGAGGTTGCAGTGAGTCGAGACCGCACCACTTCACTCCAGCCTGGGTGAAAGAGCAAAACTCTGTCTCAAAGAAAGAAAAAAAGAAAAAGAAAAAAAAAGAATCTTACTCCATTCCAATTGTGATGTCCCCCTTTAAAGTTTCAGTTTGGGTGTTAGGGTAGGCAGAGAAGGCCTGGAAGCAAAGAAGTTGTGGAAATGGGGCTGGCAGGACTTCATTTCAAGTCAAGTTGAGTTCCTGAGCGGTGTGGCTGAGTACCATTTTGAGAAGGGATACAGAAAAAGATTTCAAGGTGGTAAAACTTGGTTTTGAGGGAACTTGATTTTTACAGGAGTATAGCGACTGTCCAAAATCGTATTAAATAAATCTAAAGATTGGGTAAGACTAAAGCCATAAGAGAATTTTTTTGAGTAGGTCCACCTTCACTAAAGAGCATTTTTTAGTTCTGCAGCTGGCAATCTGGACAGAAAAAAATGGGGTACGTTTTCATAACCCAAGTGCTCAGTTGTGTCTATTCATTACATATAAAATAGAAATGCATCACCATTAACAGATGCTGTTTGCAGTCAAGAAGATAGCAGTAAAACATAAGCAGGATAAAAATCTCAGCGTCTTGAAAGGAAACCATTTAGCAACGAAATAAACTTAAAAATTCATTGTATCAATGAACTCTTGATTTCTAAAATCTTTGCTTTCTCTGCACTATGATTATTGCTACTGACAGGAATGCAAGTTACTCAATATAGTTGATTGCAAGTAATTTAGATGTTCTCCAACAGCACAAAGAAAGAAAATGACTTCATCTTTTGGACAAGAGACAGTTCTGAAATCCTAGTTTAAATATAGATGGCAGACCTACGGTGCGATCTGAGAATGATTCTTATTTAGAAGGCACTTCAGAAGATCTCGGAACTCCTGGAAAGACATCTTAGCATTCCATTCTGGAAATTCTTTAGTTTTGTTGGGAGAAAAAATCCCTTACAAATACAGCCAAGATTTTAATTAAAACAAGGTAGTAAATAAATGTCAAAATAAATGAGATGAGAATAATGTTTCATTTTTAGAAGAGTCCATAGGGGCCAATTCAGAGATAAATTTGATCACAAAAGGTCTGAGAATGGGAATATTCGGTTCCACCCTGGTTTTCATATCTGTGTTCATTTTCACTACTGGTTGCGTTTCCTACAGAGACTCGGGTGGAACATAAAAGTGGGGCCACTTTGGACAAACCATTAAAAACCTTATCCTTTTTTCTCGCTACACACAACTAGACCACACTGTTCTTAGCTAAAGGGACACCTTAAATCTATTCGTTCAGCAAAACTTATAACACCGTGTCCCTCTTCTGCTCAGAGGGAATCGCACAAATTAATTCTTGCAGATACTCAGCTCTCCTGTTTTTTAAGCTTCCACGTGGGCCTTAGCCAAATAACTTCTGGTAGGCAAATTCTCTCCTTCTTCAGTTGAGAGCTCAGAGCAAGCTGTTGGATTAAGCAAAAGCACCTTTAAAAAAATTAATATTCAGGGCAGCTGTACCGCGGAGGGCCTGGGTCTCGGAGTCAAAAAAATGAGACTGGACGTTACTGTTGTTTTTTTTTTTAAGCAAACGACAGCTCGTTTCTCATTTGTAAAACCGGGGGAACATCTTACCGAATAAACCTTACACAAAGAGAAAGGATTCCTAAGGGCTGGGAAAATACTGTTTTGCTGTCCCCAGGATGGAATATCAGCATCCTTGTCTTTTAGCTCTTAATAAAGCTCTAACTAGTCACAGGAGGAGCCAGGCTGCATGATCACGCACACTCTGGATGTCTAGGTTTTCCGACCTAATAAGGGGGCAGGTGGCGTCGTTCTCTTTCTTCAATTAGAGACCACCTCCACCTGTCAAGGGCCCTTCAAACCCTCCGCCCCTAGGTCGCTAACGATCCCCGCTTTAGTTCTAGCTCCAGGCGCCGCCTGGCGGCTGTCTCCGGAAGTCGCCTGCGAGCCTCGGGGTCCTGACCGCTGCTGGGCCTGCCCGTAGATTTGCCTGACTAGCGAACCTGGCTCTGCCCCTCCCCCACTACACGTTGAGGATTTTAAGACGGCGATGAAAGGGCTGAGGTTGTGGCGACGGGGGCGTCCAGCGGCATCGCCACTCCCCCAAGGATGGCGGAGTCAGGCCGTCGTCGGGCAGCTCTCGACCCGGAAGTCGCTCGCGGCGCGAGGCCCCCGTTGCCGAGCGCGGGCGCGGGGGGCGGAGCTCGGCGGAGACGGGGAAGGGGTCGCCGTGGCTGCCGCTCCTCCAGTTGGGGGCTGCCTCGGACACTGCTAGGCAGACAGCGAGTACCGAGCGCGGGTGGCCGCGGTGTCCGTGGTGTCCGTGGTGTCCGTGGGCCACGCTCAGCTGCGGTCAGAGGCGACATGAGTGCCGCGGGGCTGCTGGCCCCGGCCCCGGCCCAGGCTGGAGCGCCGCCGGCCCCCGAGTACTACCCCGAGGAGGACGAAGAGCTGGAGAGCGCCGAGGACGACGAACGCAGCTGTCGGGGCCGCGAGTCGGACGAAGGTGAGTCCTGCCGCTCGCCCGGCCGCCGGGAGCGGAGGTGGGACCGCTGGGGGAGGGGGTGGGGCTGTTCGGGAGAGGGGCGGGGCGGCCTCCGGGGCCTGGGGCTGCGTGGAGGGGCCGCCGGGAGTTGAGGGGCTCGGGGAAGTTACCCCCATCCGTGCTGGAGTAGCGGGGAAGCCCTGGGTGCGTTACACTCGACTGTGATGGGGAGAGAGGACTTAGATGTTGTCACGCTGGGGGTCCCTTTAAGACCCCGTCCTCCTTCCCAGCGGTTTCTGATTGAACCTCACATCTTCACTAGTAGGAATTAGAAACTCATTTACTGAATACACCGAGTGTAGTTCGCCCCTTTTTTGTGTCTGAGAGTATTAGAGTCCAAAGTTGCCCCTCCCCACCCCCGAAATGCATAAGTCAGCTATACTTTAGGTAGTACACTATTGAGAACTCAGGATGGTTAAAGGAAAGGGACCTAGAACCAGCCAGGTACAGGTTTAAATTTGGTTTTGTCACTTAGCTTTGTAAACTTAAGTTTTCCAGCCTCGATTTACCCAACTGTAATGGAGCTGTTTAATTCCCACACCTGCCCTAGAAAGCACTTCCTAGGGTCGGTACAGGGATTAAATGACATGCGCACAAAGTACTTGGCCTGGTACTGTAAATACTCCGTAAATGTTCTCCCCACCCGCCCCCTCCCGGAAACAGGTAAGAGAGGGAGGGATTTGCTTAATGGTCCCCAGGTGTTGTGTTTTCGGTCCCATGCTCTTCACACTGTCATCACAGCGTCTCAGAGCTTTGCTTTTCAAACTGGGCTTTATAATTTGGCAAGTGTGAGGAACCCTGTTTTGGAGGGATGGAGGAGGAGGAAGGTGATGAAATGTGAGAGATCAAGGGAGGAGATAAAGAGAGACCGATATATGAGTGGAATATTCTGGGACAAAATCGGGCCGTGAAGCAAAAGCTAGACCAGCTGTTTGGAATGGGGCCTACGTTTTATTCATCTGAGTTTCCCGAGTGCCAAGTAATGTGGCTGACCATGACAGGAACTCAGGGAAGGCCTCATGACTGAAGGAGGGGAGAAGGGTTTGTGGGGAACTGGATCTGCAACAGCCTTACAAAAGACAGCTGCGTATGCATGACATACAAAGTTGAAGGACTGCATTAGGTTTAACTCCATCAGAAGACGCGGCTTAACCACAGATTTTGAATGTGAAGCACTTGCACTGCATCTCGTACCCACGAGGGGGCGGGGTGGAGCCAAAATTGAGTTTTTTTTCCTTCCAGTATAGGGGCTATTAAAATTTTGTAGACACCCCAGCCATTAGCTTGTTCTAAGAACAGTATTTAAGATGTTCTGAAACAGTTTTCGTTTGATCATCTGGCCTCCTTCTTGTTCCCTTTAGTTGTAACTTGGAAAATATTTAATTATTTGTGTCAGATTCCGCTTTTTTATTGTATACAGTTGGCGCTGCATATCTGTGGGTTCTGCATCTGTGAATTCAACCAAGCGCAGCTCAAAAATATTCAGGAAAAAAATTGGATCTGTACTGAACATGTGCAGACTTTTTTTTTGTTATTCCTAAACAGTATAGCATAACAACTACTTACGTAGTATTTACATTTTATTGGATATTGTAAGCTTTTTTTTTTTTTTTTTTTTTTTTTTAAGGTGTAGTCTCACTCTCTCACCCAGGCTGGTTTGTAGTGTCGTGATCTCAGCTCACTGCAACTTCCATCTCCTGGGTTCAAGCAGTTCTCCTGCCTCAGCCTCTGGAGTAGTTGGGATTACAGGCACCTGCCACCATGCCTGGCTAATTTTTGTGGTTTTATTTGTTGTTTTGTTTATTTTATTTTATTTTGAGACGGTGAGTTTCTGTCTTGTTGCCCAGGGTGGAGTGTAATGGCGCGATCTCGGCTCACTGCAACCTCTGCCTCCCGAATTCAAGCAATTCTCCTGCCTCAGCCTCCCGAGTAGTTGGGATTACAGGAATGCACCGCCACCCCCAGCTAATTTTGTATTTTTAGTAGAGATGGGGTTTCTCCATGCTGGTCAGGCTGGTCTCAAACTCCCGACCTCAGGTGATCCACCTGCCTTGGCCTCCCAAAGTGCTGGGATTACAGGCGTGAGCCACTGCACCTGGTCCTAATTTTTGTGTTTTTAGTAGAGATGGGGTTTCACCACGTTGGCCAGGCTGGTCTGGAACTCCTGTCGTCAGGTGATTCTCCTGCTTTGGCCTTCCAAAATGCTGGGATTACAGACATGAGCTGCCATGCCTGGCCTGGATATTCTAAGTAATCTAGAAATGATTTAAAGTGTACTGTTGGCCTGGCGCAGTGGCTCATGCCTGTAATCCCAGCACTTTGGGAGGCCAAAGCAGGTGGTTCACTTGAGGCCAGGAGTTCGAGACCAGCCTGGCCAACGTGGTGAAACCCCATCTCTACTAAAAATACAAAAAGTAGCCGGGTGTGGTGGTGCACCCCTGTAATCCCAGCTATTTGGGAAGCTGAGGCAGGAGAATCGCTTGAACCCAGGAGGTGGAGGTTGCAGTGAGCCGAGATTGTGCCACTGCACTCCAGCCTGGGTGACACAGTGAGACTGTGTCTCATTAAAAAAAAAAAGTATACTGGAAGATGTGCGTAGGTTATATGCAAATACTATGCCATTTTGTCAGAGACTTGAGCAACTGAGGATTTTGGTACCCAAGGGAGGTGCAGGAACCATTCCCCCACAGATACTGAGGGACAACCGTGTATCCTGATGTAAAATGTGTGAAGGGTTCCAACGGGGTATGTATCAGGAGAGAATGTACATACGAGTTTTTTTCTGGAACAGTGAGTAAGGCTTGATGCCTGCAGTGTCCAGTCTTATGCCTGCATCTCCTTTCTTGAGTTGCCAGCATTGCTGTTTCTGCGGAAGTAGCAGCCTTCACCATAACTGCCTGTGCCTGAAACACCCTATTCTGTGGCTGCATTTCAGATAAAGGCAAGCTTTTTGCATAAATCTGACCGTAAGTTGGAAATGGCCTTTTCTGAAGTAGGGCTGTCCCTCAGTATCTATGGGGCACTGGTTCCAGGACTTCATGGATACTACAACCTGAGGATACTCAAATTCTTTGCATTGGCCTGTGTGTCCACAGGTTTCGTGTTTGCAGATAGGGACGGCCTACTAACTGTATGTAATGTTTTTCATTGATGGCTTTGTGCAAGCCTGCATTGAATAGAAATTGATTTTATAGGACATTATTGAGTGCCTACTCTGTGTCAGGTGACGCCAACTTTGTGAATTATGATTTTTTTTTTTTTTTTTTGAGACGGAGTCTTGCTCTGTCGCCCAGGCTGGAGTGCGGTGGCGCAATCTCAGCTCACTGCAAGCTCCGCCTCACGGGTTCACGCCATTCTCCTGCCTCAGCCTCTCCGAGTAGCTGGGACTACAGGCGCCCGCCACCACGCCCGGCTAATTTTTTTGTATTTTTAGTAGAGACGGGGTTTCACCGTGGTCTCGATCTCCTGACCTCGTGATCCGCCCGCCTCGGCCTCCCAAAGTGCTGGGATTACAAGCGTGAGCCACCGCGCGCGGCCCGTGAATTATGATTTTAACTAGCCCCTCTTTCCTAACTTTATTCAGACACTGAGGATGCTAGTGAAACTGACCTGGCAAAGCATGATGAAGAAGACTATGTAGAGATGAAGGAACAGTGAGTATGATTTGCCTATGTCTTTTTGGAACATAGAATTGACAACAACATCTTTATATAGATTGAGCATCCCAAATCTGAAATCTCAACTGCTCCAAAATCTAAAACTTCCTGAATGCCAGCATGATGCTCAAAGGAAATGCTCATTGCACTATTTCAGATTACAGATTTTTGGATTTGGGATGCTCAGCTGGTAAGTATATTGCAAATAATCTAAAATTTGAAAAAATCCAAAACACTTCGGATCCCAAGCATTTCGGATAAGGGATACTTAATGTGTAGTGACCTTGTGTGTATGATTTTGACCATAGCGTTTCCAAAGATGATGTATGTTTGCAATTTCTCCACTTTAAATTAATTACATTTTATCAGTCTTCCTGTTATAAGACTCTGTTGAGTATTCTCTAGAAAGAATCTTGAGGGCAATGGACACAGGGGAGGGAATGAGGCCGTATAATAGGAGAGGACCTTTTACCACTTTTTTTTTCCTTGAGACAGAGCCTTGCTCTGTCACCCAGACTAGAGTGCAGTGGCAGGATCTCGGCTCACTGCAACCTCCGCCTCCCGGGTTCAAATGATTCTCCCGCCTCAGCCTCCTGAGTAGCTAGGATTACAGGCACACGCCACCATGCTCAGCTAATTTTTGTATTTTTAGTAGAGACGGGGTTTCACCATGTTGGCCAGGCTGGTCTTGAACTCCTGAGCTTGTGATCTGCCCACCTCGGCCTCCCAAAGTGCTGGGATTACAGGCGTGAGCCACTGCGCCCGGCCTTTTTTTTTTTTTTTCTTTTTTAATGGGCAAACCAATGCACAGAGAGGGTAATTGGTGTCTTAAAGCAACTGGGTTCTCAGGTGAGTGTGAACTCACTGCACTAGTGTGCTAGACAAGGTGCTGGAGGCCTGGAGAGCTCAGAGAAGCCGCGATTGAAAAATAGGCTGCTGACTCTTACTTATTTACTTACTCATTTTTATTTATTTAATTTTTTTCTGAGATGGAGTCTTGCTCAGTCGACTAGGCTGGAGTGCAGTGGTGTAATCTTGGCTCACTGCAACCTCCACCTCCCAGGTTCAAGTGATTCTCCTGCCTCAGCCTCCCAAGTAGCTGGGATTACAGGCATGCACCACCATGCCCGGCTAATTTTTGTATTTATTTATTTATTTTTTGTGGAGACGGAGTGTCGCTCTGTTGCCCAGGCTGGAGTGCAGTGGCGTGATCTCGGCTCACTGCAACCTCTGCCTCCTGGGCTCAAGCAGTTCTCCTGCCTCAGCCTCCCGAGTAGCAAGGACTACAGGCACATGCCACCACACCCGGCTAATAATTTTCGTATTTTTAATACAGATGGGGTTTCTCCATGTTGGCCAGGCTGGTGTCAAAACTCTTGACCTCATGTGATCCACCTGCTTTGGTCTCCCAAAGTGTTGGGATTACAGGCGTGAGCGACCCTGCCTGGCCTCATGCTGACTCTCAGGCCAGTGCTCTGTCCACGTTTGCACGTGCTCTCACCCAAGCCTTCTCACTGTCTTCAGACAGAGCCACAGCTGAACAGATTTCAGAGAAACGAAAACCTCTCACTTTTAGCATACACCCAGATGGAAAACGGTATAAAGTATATTTTATATTTGTTGAATGTGTTAGGTTTTTAAAGTTCTTTACCTTTTAACAAGATGATCCATATTCCTTTCCCATTAGGTCCTTTTTGCCAATGTTTTGTGGCCATCCTCTGGATTCTTGCATTGTTTTTGTGCTTTGGAACTCAAAGGGATAATTCAGTTAGGTCTAACCAGTGCTGAATAAAGACAGATTACTTTTTTTTTTTTGAAACAGAATCTCACTCTGTCACCCAGGCTGGAGTGCAATGGCACAATCTCGGCTCACTGCAATCTCCACCTCCTTAGTTCAAGTGATTGTCATGGCTAAGCCTCCCGAGTAGCTGGGACTACGGGCATGCGCCACCACGCCTGGCTGATTTTTTTTTTTTTTGTATTTTTAGTAGAGATGGGATTTCACCATGTTGGCCAGGCTGGTCTTGAACTCCTGACCTCAGGTGATCTGCCTGCCTCAGCCTCCCATGGTGCTGAGATTACAGGCCTGAGCCATCGTGCCGGGCCACTTTTTTTGAGACGGTATCTTGTTTTGTTGCCTGGGCTGGAGTGCAGTGGCATGATAGCAGCTCACTGCAGTCTCAACCTCTGGGGCTCGATCCATTGATCCTCCCACCTCAGCCTTCCAAGTAGCTGGGACAACAGGCATGTGCCACCATGCCCAGCTGATTTTTATTTTATTTTATTTTATTTTTTGAGACGGAGTCTCGCTCTGTCGCCCAGGCTGGAGTGCAGTGGCGCAATCTCGGCTCACTGCAAGCTCCGCCTCCCGGGTTCATGCCATTCTCCTGCCTCAGCCTCTCCGAGTAGCTGGGACTACAGGTGCCCGCCACCACGCCCGGCTAATTTTTTGTATTTTTAGTAGAGACGGGGTTTCACCGTGGTCTCGATCTCCTGACCTCGTGATCCGCCCGCTTCGGCTTCCCAAAGTGCTGGGATTACAAGCGTGAGCCACCGCGCCCGGCCAGCCCAGCTGATTTTTAAAATTTTTACTAGAAACAAGGTCTAACTATGTTGCCCAGGCTGGTCTCGAATGCCTGAGCTCAAGCATTCCTCCTGTTTCGGCCTCCTGGAGTGCTAGGATTACAAGAATGAGCCAATGTGCCCAGCTTTTTTTTTTTTCTTAAGAGACAGGGTCTTACTCTGTTGCCCAGGCTGGAGTGCAGTGGCATGATCTCGGCTCACTGCAACCTCCAGCCCCTGGGTTCAAGCTACTCTTCTGCCTCAGCCTCCTGAGTAGCTGGGGTTACAGGCGCCCACCACCACGTCTGGCAAAAATTTTTTTTTTTTTTTTTTGAGACGGAGTCTCGCTCTGTGGCCCAGGCTGGAGTGCAGTGGCACAATCTCAGCTCACTGGAAGCTCCGCCTCCCGGGTTCATGCCATTCTCCTGCCTCAGCCTCTCCGAGGAGCTGGGACTACAGGCGCCCGCCACAACGCTTGGCTAATTTTTTGTATTTTTAGTAGAGAAGGGGTTTCACCGTGGTCTCGATCTCCTGACCTCGTGATCTGCCCGCCTCGGCCTCCCAAAGTGCTGGGATTACAAGCGTGAGCCACCGCGCCCGGCATGTCTGGCTAATTTTTGTATTTTTTTTTTTTTTTTTTAAGTAGAGACAGGATTTCACTGTTGGCCAGGTTGGTCTCGAACTCCTGACCTCAAGTGATCCACCCGCCTTGGCCTCCTAAAGTGCTGGGATTACAGATGTGAGCCACCTCGCCTGGCCTCCCTTAGTATTTGATGATATAGAAAATAATTTCAGTTGAAATGGAATGCCTCGTGAATTCAAGGGGAAATCGAAAGTGCATCAGAATTTGCCCTAAAAGAGTCAGATGTGTGTGAGTCTGAAATTCTGCCTACTCTCCTCCCCTTACAGAGGGTTGGGTTGTATTTGCAGCCCTTATTTGAGCACTAAAAAGGTTATAACGCCCATGCGCTCACTTCAGCAGCACATACACCAAAAGGTTATTGTGCTTGTTATATGTTGGACAGTGTTCTTTCAGATCACAAATCTTGTTTTTATCACTGTTAAGTTGGGGGTGTTTTTCAGGTAGAAGCAAAAATATTTGCTGAAATGTGATTTATATGTGGAACCCACCTTCAAACCGACTTGCTGAAATTATGACTGCCTATAATCCATTAGGTGTGAGAGGAAAAAACTAACATGCCAAATGCTTTTGCTTCGTGTGTGCTGTGTATTCCCATCCAGCCGGGGCTGCAAGTAAATGCTGCCTTTTAACTTTTCTTTCTGAATTACTGTTATTTCTCTGATCCTAAAAGAGGAGTGCTTTAAAAAATGACGTGAAGGTTTATTGACTTACTTCTCACACTGCTAAGCCTATCTGCATAGAAAAACATGCTGAAGGCATAATCTTACTCTCTTGTAATTTACAATCTAATTGTAGAGTTGATGTAAGAGTTGTGTTTAATGCCATTTCTACATTGTGTGTGTGCTTGCCTGTTTATCATTGTCACTTATTTATTAAAATCTGCTATCGTTGCAAGTTTTAGACGGATTCTGTAAAGATGGGATAACATGGGAGAATCTACAAAATTAGAATAAAATTGAGGAATACGGGGTTCTTTCTTGTTCCTTTCTGATCCCTGTGGCTGCTGGTGCATTTTAAGCCAGCAAGCAGACTTTACTTTCCTCTCTTCCCTGAAGGACATTAATGACCTTCTCATAACAGCCCAGCTAATTTCTGTGAGTAGGTTATTTTGGAAATGAGTATTGAATGTTTTTATCTGTTAGTGTGACTTTTTTTTTATAGGATGTATCAGGACAAACTGGCTTCTCTCAAGAGGCAGTTGCAACAACTGCAAGAAGGTTGGTGTGTGATTGAATCCTGCATTTCTAAATATGCTTAATATTACAAACCCTTGAAATCTGTGTATTTCACTTCTCTGTGGGAGTTATTTAAAACGTGGTCTGGCTGATCTTAGTTATCCAGTACATTTTGCTATCTTTTGCTGTCAGTAAAGTGGTGATTTTCAAACTCCTTGATTTTGAAAAATTTATTTCCAACATGTGTGAGATTCTTTCGTCAAATGAAATCTCACTTGGGACTTTCAATGGAGCATGAATTGAACGCCTCTGTGCCTAAAGCTAGATATTTTTAGGAGAGACATTGTTATCAAAGAATAAAGTTTTACTGTTTTTTCTAAACCAAATGTTAATGACCTTGTGGATTATTCACACTGTGTTTTCTCCTTTTTGCTTGTTAAATTAAAAGTAGATTGTATTTTGTCAAATGCTGGTGGCTGCTAAAGGCAGTGCAGCATCGGAGTTAAGAGTGCAGGCTCTGTCTGAGGCCAGGCGTGGTGGCTCACGCCTGTAATCCCAGCACTTTGGGAGGCCGAGGTGGGTGGATCACGAGGTCAGGAGATCGAGACAATCCTGGCTAACACGGTGAAACCCCGTCTCTACCAAAAAATACAAAAAATTAGCCGGGCGTGGTGGCGGGTGCCTGTAGTCCCAGCTACTCAGGAGGCTGAGGCAGGAGAATGGCGTGAACCCGGTAGGCGGAGCTTGCAGTGAGCCGAGATCGCGCCACTGCACTCCAGCCTGGGCGAGAAAGCTAGACTCCATCTCCAAAAAAAAAAAAGTGCAGGCTCTGGAGTTTTGTGAGGGGTTGGAATCCCAGTTTCCCTGCTTCTAGTAATGTGACCTTGGGCACGCTAGTTTCTCTTGTTCAATCTGTTTTCTGATCTGCAAAATGAAGAAAGTAAGAGTAGATGTGATAGTGCACGAGGAGCATCTAGCACAGCGGTGTGCACACTGTGAGGTCCTGGGGACAGTTAGCTGAGCTCTTCGGTTTCATGTTGTGGAGTCCCCTTGTCAGTGAAACTGCTTTTTCTTTTTCTTTTTCTTTTTTTTTGAGGCTGAGTTCCGCTTTTGTCACCTAGGCTGCAGTGCAGTGGCGCAATCTCGGCTCACTGCAAACTCCACCTCCTGGGTTCGAGCGATTCTCCTGCGTCAGCCTTCCAAGTAGCTGGGATTATAGACGCCTGCCGCCAGGCCCGGCTAATTTTTGTATTTTTAGTAGAAACAGGATTTCACCACGTTGGCCAGGCTGGTCTTGAACCCCTGACCTCAGGTGATCTGCCCACCTCAGCCTCCCAAAGTGCTAGGATCACAGGCATGAGCCACCACAACCGGCCTGAAACTGCTGTTTCTACTATGTGCTTTTATTGCTTGTGAGTGATCCACGCCCTTGGACTAGCCCATGGTCGGGCATTATAATCAGGAAACACTTCCCCCGACAAGATGGGCCTCTCATAATTAACTGTTTTGTGGGAAGAGCAATGAAATGAATAGTGATTTGGTTAGAATCTGTACCTGATCTGTTTAATATTGTCACTAGCCACATGTGGCTGTTTAAATTTAATTAATAATTTAGTTCTTCAGTTCCACTAGCTACATTTCAAGTGCTAAAATAGCCACAAATGGTTAGTGGATGCCATATTGGACATTGCAGATATAAAACACACCATTGCAGAAGGTTTGACTAGAGAGCATTGACCTAGACCTTACTGAAGGAGAATGAACCTTTTTTTTTTTTTTTTTTTGAGACGGAGTTTTCGCTCTTGTCACCCAGGCTGGAGTGCAATGGCGCGATCTCGGCTCACCGCAACCTCTGCCTCCTGGGTTCAAGCGATTCTTCTGCCTCAGCCTCCCGAGTAACTGGGATTACAGGCATGTGCCTCCACACCCGTCTAATTTTTTTTGTATGTTTAGTAGAGATGGGGTTTCTCCATGTTGGTCAGACTGGTCTCGAACTCCTTGACCTCAGGTGATCCACCCGCCTTGGCCTCCCAAAGTGCTAGAATTACAGGCGTGAGCCACTGTGCCCGGCCAAGAGAATGAACCTTTTCCAGTAAAGGAAGGCCCATTGATTCACACTGTTGCAGCAACTGATCAGAATAGTGTGGAGATGTTGGCACTTTTCCACTCCCCCTCACTCACTACAGACCCTTGATCCACTGGGTTGGGTGGACTTTAAATAGGCCCCTAGTGGTTTCTGCTGTGTGCCTTGGTGAAGAACCAGAGTTAACTTTGCTGAGGTGTGTCTTCCTTTGGTGTTACTGAAACAGTCAGTGTTGATGCTAGAGGATAATTTTGGGAAGCAAAATGTAGAGCAGATTTATATTCACAATAATTTTATTTTTTAAATGTTCAAAATCAGGTACATTACAGGAATATCAGAAGAGAATGAAAAAACTAGATCAGCAGTACAAAGAGAGGATACGGAATGCAGGTAAGCCTCCTTTAAATGGAAATGAATCATCTTTAAATGTTTGACCATTTGCCAATTGTCGGTGTAATGCAGCCCTAAGAGCTATACTCCAAAACGTATCCCGGATACTCTGTCAGGAAGAGTTTTCGGAAAAGAGACTTCCAAGCTATGGTTATGGAAAGTGGTTTCATCTCTTGCTTCTGTTGCTAAGGAATGGCCCAGTAGTGGAGGGTGTCTGAGGAGGCTCCTTGCAGTTAGGTTGTTCTCCCTGGTACCCCAAGAGTAGTCTTGCACCCTCTTGCTCATGTCTGCATGGCTGGCCTGATGTACATTCAGAAGTACGGATGAGGAAAAGGATTGTAGGTTGTTTTCGTCCCATTTTAAGTTTGTTTCTTTTGGTATTCTGTGCTAGGATTGGGGAGGGTCGTCTTGTTATTTTCCCCAAGTATTGTTTTTGTAAGAATTTAGAGAAGAGGCACACTTGATTAGTTGTATAGAGTAAATGCATTCTTTCAACAAAAATGAATCGAGCACCTGCTACATCTAAGCATTGCGAGCAATATAAAGTCATGTAACACATTGCTTTGACTTTAGGACACTTGGTGTTTCATTGACAAAAGATGCCACATGTGTAAAGTTAAGGAACACCGAGTTAAAGAGCCATGCAGAAAGTAAGATGTGACAACTGTTTAAAGTGTGTAAACATGGATTCCTGAGATTACAGGAAATCGCGTGTATGTGTTGAATTTTTAATGCTCATCAGCCAGCAGTTTGGGTGCCAGCAGAGTCCTTGTTCCTGCGATGGTAGAAGTAATGATGGGTTTTAAAATGAGGGTTGGGTGCCACTCCTCATGCTGCTGTCATCTTTCGTTCTGGGCCAGTGACTCTCCAACCCTTCACTCTCCTCAGTGAGAAGCTGCCCAGTGCATACCAACAGAGAGAAAAGGGGCTGAAGTGTGGGTGGGTGCTGAGAAATTGGAGCCCCAGCTATTAGCTGTCTGTCTTTCCACCTTCTACCTCTCCCTGCTGTTACCCTCATTCTGCTCTGAGTTCCTGAAGCACCTCCTTGAGATGTCTTGAAAATCCTCAACCCGTTACTCTTCTGAGACTTCCCCTTTAGCAGATAAAGGAGGTGGCATTTGTGGAAGGAGGTGGTCTTAGGTTCAGATCCTGCCTCCTCACTTTAGATCTGGTCCTTTAAGCAGAATATTTGCTCTTGAAACCTCAATTTCTCCATCTGTAGAGGGGAATATTAATACCTCATGGAATTGGCATAAGATGGAGCTAAGGAAAGAAAATGGATGTGAGTCATATTTCTGAAGTTAGAACAGCAGAGTGAATATTGAGTTGTTTTTCTTCATTCTGCTTAGACTCTCAATCATGTCCTCGCGTGTTCTTTTTTTTTTTTTTTTTTTTTTTTTTTTTTTTTTTGAGACAGAGTCTCACTCTGTTTCCAGGCTGGAGTGTGGTGGCGCTATCTCAGCTCACTGCAACCTCCGCCTCCTGGGTTCAAGCGATTCTCATGCCTCAGCCTCCCGAGTAGCTGGAATTACAGGTGCCTGCCACCACACCTGGCTAATTTTGTATTTTTAGTAGAGAGAGGTTTTCACCATGTTGGCCAGGCTGCTCTCAAACTCCTGACTTCAGGCGATCTGCCTGGCGCGCCTTGGCCTCCCAAAGTGCTGGGGTTACAGGGGTGAGCCAATGTGCCCGGCCCTCATGTGTTCTTTCACATTTCTCTCTCCTAGGTAAAAATGCAGAAGAGCTCCTAAATCAGTCACGACTTGAGCTTTAAAAAGCACATTCTTTGCAGAGATGATCCACCTGCTTTAGTGGTGTCTGGCTGCTTTAACTGAAACAACTGCCACCTCTAAGTGCTAATTGTCATTTTGACTTGTTGGTGCAAGGCATGATTTCTTGGAATGGCACAGGACTCCAGCTGTCTGGCCCACTTGTGCATGGTACAGATCTGAAGCTGTTATAGGAATGATCACATTGGGTTGGGTGTGCCTGGGTTCCTATGCCCAGCAATTCCCAGTGCCAAAGTGGGTAGGACTTCTGGGGGCTAAAAGAAATAATGAGTGGCTTGTCCCTTTCTTCAGTTAATTTTCTCTGTTAACAACTGTTAATCAACATCTGGGCTTTTAATCTGGGGTTCCTGGAACTGTCAGAATTCTGTGGAGTTTGTATATGTGCTTTGTTCTGGAGAAGAGGTCCATAGCATTTGCCAGGTTTGCAAAGGAGCCCCTGGTAGACTGAGAATAGCACCCCCTGGAGAATCTTTGTGGACTGTATGCACAGCCCCCTGTTACCCAGGAAAGAGTAGAAGCCATGGAGCAATTTTGCTTCAAGTTGTGGGTTTGTAGACAGGTTTGTACTCTATTATAAATCTAGTGGTGAGGGGAGCTGCTAGGTAACAGTTACTAATCATTCGGCACATGGTAGGTGCTAAGTTGTTGGGTGCTGTTAGATGGGTGCTTTAAGGCATCTGAAGGGCATGATGTGTGAAGAGTCAGCAGGAAAGGCCTCAGGAGGGGGCTGCATTCAGTCAGGAACTTGGGAATGTGAATAGGAGATCAGAGGGCATTGCGGGGACAGACAGCATGAGCAGAGCTTGGCGGCCTGACAGTGAAGCCCTAGGTGTGCCTGGAGCCTCGGTCCTGTGGATTATCTGTGAAGGTCCTTCCTTACCACACATAGCCCTTCATATAGTGCTTTAAAAAGGGGGTCCTGGCCGTAGGCAGTGGCTCACGCCTGTAATCCCAGCACTCTGGGAGGCTGAGGCCAGTGGATCACCTGAGGTCAAGATTTCAAGACCAGCCTGGCCAACAAGGTGAAACCCTGTCTCTACCAAAAATACAAAAATTAGCCAGGTGTGGTGATTTGCGCCTTTAATCCTAGCTACCTGGGAGGCTGAGGCAGTAGAATTGCTTGAACCCAGGAGGTGGAGGTTGCTGTGAGTCGAGATCGTGCCACTGCACTCCAGTCTGGGTGACAGTCTGGTGTCTCAAAAAAACCGCAACCCCCCAGAAAACCAGGGGTCTGCATCCTCCAGGCTGCGGACCACTGGGCTGCTTTCCCCCACCCACCGCCTGCCCCCCTACCCTGCCCCAGCCTGTGGGAAAACTGTCTTCCACTAATCTGGTCCCTTGTGCCAAAAAGGTTGGAGATCACTGCTTTAAAACATCACATCCAGGTCGGGCGCGGTGGCTCACGCTTGTAATCCCAGCACTTTGGGAGGCCGAGGTGGGCGGATCACAAGGTCAGCAGATCGAGACCACGGTGAAACCCCGTCTCTACTAAAAATACAAACAAAAATTAGCCGGGCGTGGTGGCGGGCGCCTGTAGTCCCAGCTACTCGGAGAGGCTGAGGCAGGAGAATGGCGGGAACCCGGGAGGCGGAGCTTGCAGTGAGCCGAGATCGCGCCACTGCACTCCAGCTTGGGAGACAGAGCAAGACTCCGTCTCAAAAAAAAAAAAATCACATCCACTCTGTTTCTGGAGTAATTGCATATTTCTTCTTGCCCTATCCTGCCACTGCTGGGACTGTTGGCAGGTGGACTGAGTGAAAGACGGGATAAGTTTATTTTGCCGGGGGAGTTTGGTTCCAGCTGCACGTTTTTTGCCCTCAGGCTTCTAGAACTGCCACAGCTGATATGTTCAGGGCCACTTTTTTTTTTTTTTTTTTTTTTAAAAGGCCAGGTTTCACTCTGTCACCCAGGCTGTAGTACAGTGGCACAATCTCGGCTTACTGCAACCTCTGCCTCTCCGGTTCAAGTGAGTCTCCTACCTGCCTCAGCCTCTCAAGTAGTTGGGATTACAGGCGCCTGCCACCATGCCTGGCTAATTTTTGTATTTTTAGTAGAGACGGGGTTTCACCATGTTGGCAGGCTGGCAGGGCCACATTTTAACTAGACTTGAGTACTTCTTGCGTCCTTTCCCTTTGTGTATATCAACATTTCACTGATGAAAACATTTGCTGTGTAACATGCTTTCGGAAAGCAATTACTGCTTCTAAATGAATGCTAACATCAGTGTCTAGAAAGGTGGCACAGCCTAGCAAATCTAATTGCACTTTTTATCTCTTGCAGAACTCTTCCTCCAGCTGGAAGTAAGTACCACAGATCTTCTAGGTTTGCAGGCCCTGTCTGAGACTGGAATCTTGCAGTCCTGATCTGGTGGCTTTTCCTTCTATCACCAAATAGATAGTTTGGAAGCCTTCACCACTGCTCTGTTTGACTAAAGGACATTTGGTCTCAGCTTAGACATCCTGTCTGGTCATTTGTTGTTGCGCAGCCTCTGCTTATCACAGGGAAATAAGGAATACTCACCCCTCTGCTTATTGACTTTTATCCCGTGTTAGAGCTGTTTGGAAGTCTCTGAGTTATAACGGCCTAATAGTTTGATATTGGTCCTTGAAGCAGTTCAATCTCTGAATTGGCTCAGCAGTTCTGTTTTACAGCTGCACTCTCTGGGCCAGTAAAAAAAAAAGACAGACTTCTAATTTTTCCGTTCATTCCATGGACACCTGAGTGCTGGTTCTGTGTCAGACTCTGTGCTGTGATACAGAGATGAGGGCCTGAATCCTGAATGATGTACTGCTCCCAGGGTGGCTAGCATGTGTGTAGGGGTTACTTTCTGAGAAAGTCATGGTTTTTCAGAGCCACATTATTGGAACCCACTTTCCTTAAATCAGTTTGGTGCCCACAGTCACTCAGCTGGAAGGATCACGTCATCAGCCTGAAGGTGCACTCAAGTGAGGTACTCACATCCCTAGCCCACCATAGGCCCCGATGTCACTCACCACAATGGCGAGATTTGAAAAGCGGAGGCATGTACAATTTTTGTCTTAGTATAATATCAATATATGTGTACTTTGGGATTCAGGCTCTTAATGATGTTCCATTCTTTTGTCTTGCTGTATCAAAAATAATAGTCACTTTTTGAATATACACAATTTATCTAGAATGTATTTCCCTTTGAAGTTGTAACTTTATGAGCGATTATTTACTACCTTTGAGAAATGTGTTTTAGTATAAAATATAGGATGTGGAAGCGAAAAAATATCTGAGTAGCAAGTGAGGTATACTCAAAAATAAGCAAAAGTCACGTGGGTCTGATTTTATACCCTCACTGGAAAGCTTGCTCTCAGACACGCTGTTACTGCAAGTATGTGTGAGGGGGAAACTGTATTTGGCATGTTTCTAGCAAAGGTGTTTTCTTTGCTGTTGAGGACAGGGTTAGACTTTGAGTTGGAGCCCTGGCTCCCAGGGCCGTGTACTCCCAGCCTGTGTTTCTCTTTTGCTCAGACTGAACAAGTGGAACGAAATTACATTAAAGAAAAGAAGGCAGCAGTGAAAGAATTTGAAGACAAGAAGGTTGAGCTGAAAGAGAACCTGATTGCCGAGCTAGAAGAAAAGAAGAAAATGATTGAAAACGAAAAGCTGACAATGGAACTGACTGGAGGTAGAAAAGCCTTGTGGGGTGGGATCTGGGGTCCCTGAGGCGGGATGTGAGGGGCTGTTCCAGTTACTTTTGTCTTACATTTCAAGAGCAGAGCAAGGTGGAGAGTGGGTTTTGACCTCATAGATCAGAGTTCCTCCTCCACCTTCTATTGGCTGTGTGACCTTAGTCAAGCTGCTGAACTTCTGTTTTCTCCTCTATGAAATGGTGCTGATCATACCCTCTCATAGGATAGTGGTTAGACATATGAGTACCTAGTACAGTGTCCTGTGCACAATAGATGTTCAATAGTTGCTAGACCTTTAATAGTAATTGCAAGCTCTGGCTTAGACTCTACTTCCTGGGTCCGCTGCCATTTGTATCTTTGTTATGTTCCCAAATTGCTTACGCAAGTCCCTTGTGGTGATGGGAATCCCTCTGCTCTGTTTTTTTCCAGTCTGCCTTAATTACAGAAAAGGTATTGTCTTCCTTTGACCTAGATGTAAGAACAAAGGCTTTTGGCTATATCCTCTGTGCTATTAGATCTCTCCTGCCAGGTGTTACTGAACATTTCAGAAAGACTTGATATGATTCCAACAGGATAGCCAAACTGAACTATTTTCCCATAAAGGTAGGAAAGTTACATGAGACTCAGAGCCAATCCCTTTCTAACCTTCTAGAATTTAGTAATCCACATATGGGAACTCAGCAGGTTGTAGGCAGGTTTCAGGGAGAAACAATATGGGCCAACTCTTCTGTTGCCATATGTAGACTGATTCCTAGAAGGATACAGGGAATTGGCTTGAACTATCTATTTTGGAACTTGGCAAATACTGCCAGGCAAGTCAGTGGTGAGTTTGTCACTTGGATATGGAGGTGGCATGCCTTTCTGTACATCCCCAAATTTAACTCTTACAATTCAGAAAGTGCTGGGGCTCTGGCGTGTCTGGTTTTAGCAGGGTTCCATAGGAAATGCATGCAGTGTTTTTGTGGACGTTCTCAGGGCTTTGAAATTTAAAGTAGCCAGTTAAGATCTTTGTTCCCCTCTGTGTATTCCTGGTGCTGTGAACCAGCCTGGCCTTCTGACTGACACAGACTTCTGGCTCCAATCCTCATGATACACTTAAGAGAATGTGGTTGTGCCTGAGGTGGGGTCTGACTTTTGAAAAATCTCTTCTCTGTTAGCTTCCTCATAGAAAGACTTGGCAAAAGAAGTGAGCTCCTTGAAGGCCTCTGAAAGCAGCTCAGAAATGTTTGTTTTTTTTTTTTTTGTGAGAATGGATGTCAAAACAGCAGCTTCAGGCAGTATAGTCTTGTTCTTGTGGAAGTGCTTATTTAATGAGACCAGTAGCACCGTGGTACCTTGTCTGGTACCAGTCTGCCTGCTGGCTTTTGGACCTGCACACCATTTTCTTTGATAGTGGCTGTGACTGGCATTGATGCCTCATTGCTCTCTGCTAGAGCCACCAGATGTTTGGGAGCCTTCATTAGGCTAGTGGGAAATATTATCCATTTATAGCTGCTCCCTTTCCATCTGTGGGGAAAGGGTATCATCACCTTACCTGTGACTTGGCGTCCTAATTATTGACAAGCGATAGACATTGTTTGGCCAGGCAGTTTTACAGCCAGAATCTTAACTGGGACAGGAGGCATCCTCAGTGACTTGAGGCTGAGCCTGCCAGGGTAGAAAAGACAAATAAATGCAGGGAAATAATTTGTAACGCAATAAAATAGATTACAGAAGTGTTTAAAGCTAGCCATGGGCATTAAAGGTATGGATGTCCTTCCTCAAGCCATTTGGTACCCTTGGTGTGGAAAGCACTGCCAAGGTAATGATGGAGCGTTGGAAGACAAGGCGCTGGAGCTAGAAGGGTAATTAGCATTTCCACAGATGGCGCTGCTATGGTGTTGGATTAAAGGCTTGATTTCATTCCTCTAATTGAGTGACTTAGTTCACCTTTGTGGATTGATGCCCAATATCATTGTTGCCCAGCTCTGCCCTGAAAAGATACTTTTTAAAGTCTCCTTTTTTGGTTCAACATGAACATCTCTTGAAAAGCAAAGTAGGATAAGAGGCTGATGAGAAGCTTAGACTAAATATCCCACTGGAAACGGGTGTATTTGGCGACCTGCTCTTTCCCACCATGACTTAAGCATTTACAAACCCCCATAGGGATTGGCACGATATACTGTTCACTGCCCAAACCTCTTGTGGAAAACTTAGGAAAACTGGATTGTTCAGGTAGAAGTGAGTAACTGTACATAGAGAAACTAGGATGAATTATAGGTCAGTGCATCCCAACTTCAATGTGTTAGGTCAGTGGGGTCTTGATAAAATGCAGATTCTGTTTCAGGGGCTTTGGAGTGGAGGCTGAGATCCTGCATTTCTTTTTCTTTTTTTTTTTATTTAATTTTTTTTTTTTTTTTTGAGACCAAGTCTGGCTCTGTCACCCAGGCTGGAGTGCAGTGGTGTAGTCTCGGCTCACTGCAACCTCTGCCTTCCATGTTCAAGCGATTCTCCTGCCTCAGCCTCCCAAGTAGCTGGGATTGTAGGTGGGAGCCACCGCGCCCGGCTGAGATCCTGCATTTCTAACCACCTTCCCCAGGGGTCGCTGATCCTGCTGGTTGATTGCTGATACCACGAGTCATTACAATGTCAAAATAGAAGTCTGTTTCCCAAGCACTTACACTGAGCCAAGCATTACATAAATATATTAGAGCTAACTTTGCAGGCTGATGGTCCAGGGCTGAATCCTGGCACTGTCACAGATTTAATTCTGAGGTAGGGTTTTCTCATTTGGCAAGGGGATGATACAACCTACTGCAGAGGGTAGATGTGACATGAGAGGAGATAATGCCTATAAGTTGCTTCACAAAGTAGCTGGTTTACAGAGTGAACACTCAGGGATTGGGAAGTTTTAACCTCACTGAGTTCCTGCAGCTCCCTTTGACCTTGGGGGTATCACTTCTGATTTTTTTTTTTTTTTCCTCTCGAGACGGAGTCTCGCTCTGTCACCCAGGCTGGAGTGCAATGACGCGATCTCGGCTCACTGCAAGCTCTGCCTCCCAGGTTCATGCCATTCTCCTGCCTCAGTCTCCCAAGTAGCTGGGACTACAGGCACTCGCCACCATGCCTGGCTAATTTTTTGTATTTTAGTAGAGATGGGGTTTCACCGTGTTAGCCAGGATGGTCTCGATCTCCTGACCTCGTGATCCGCCCGCCTCAGCTTCCCAAAGTGCTGGGATTACAGGCGTGAGCCACTGCGCTCGCCCTCGCTTCTGATTTTATAAATGGCAGAGGTGGCTCAGAGAAGTGGAGTCATTTGCTCACAGTCCCTCAGTGAGATAGATAGCGGTTCAGCCAGTGTCTGTCTCACTCCAAGCATATTCTCTTCACCACCACTACTACTGACTCTACAGATAACATAGATACATGTGGTGGCACTAAGTGACTCACAAAATGAGGCTAATGGATAAAGTCTGTGTCTTCTAGAAGGCTATTTTCTGGTAGTTAGAAAGCTGACACAGCTTCCTCGACTTTCCCAAGGTAATGTGTTGAGATGGAGGGCCCCTAAATAAAGGTAACAATTTGACAGGCTGGTTTTTGACTCATTGATTTATTTAAAGACAGGGTCTCACTCCAGTTGCCAAGGGTGGAGTGCAGTGGTGCCATCACGGCTCACTGCAGCTCAAATTCCCAGGCTCAGGTGATTCTCCCACCTCAGCCTCCTGAGTAGTTGGGACTACAGGCATGTGCCACCTTACCTGGCTCATTTTTGTATTTTTTGTAGAGATAGGGTTTTGCCATGTTGCCTAGCTGGTCTTGAATTCCTGGGCTCAAGCAATCTGTCCGCCTTGGTCTCCCAAAGTGCTTGGATTACAGGAGTGAGCTACCACATCTGGCTTTTTTACTCATTTTAAAACCCTAAGATACATGTGGTTGTACTATATAGGAGCAGTAAGTTTCACGTGTATGCAATAGATGCTAATGAGTAGCTACTTGGGTGTCAAGACAAGAGGAAGAGGCCTCACACAAATATCCGGAGAGGGAGAATGGAAGAGGTGACCTGGATTTTGGGCAGTGTGGGCCTTTCTTCAAGATGTTCTTTCCTGGTGCTGACATTGTACGATCAGGGTTTTTTTCGTTTTTTTTGTTTGTTTGTTTGTTTTTTTTTTAGACGGAGTCTCACTTTGTCCCCCAGGCTGGAGTGCAGTGGCGCGATCTTGGCTCACTGCAAGCTCCGCCTCCTGGGTTCATGCCATCCTCCTGCCTCAGCCTCCTGAGTAGCTGGGACTGCAGGTGCCAACCACCACGCCCGGCTGATTTTTTTGTATTTTTAGTAGAGACGGGGTTTCACTGTGTTAGCCAAGATGGTCTCGATCTCCTGACCTCGTGAGCCACCACGCCCGGCCAGAATCAGGTCTTTTAATGTGCTTGAGGGTGCAGAGAGGAAGGCTCGACTGGCTCGCTGTTTATTGCCTTCCCTTCACAATGGCCAACTTTAGCTTTAAAGAGATTAGTGCCTTTATTCCTACTCTGATTTGGCCTCCAAAGACCTAGCATTGATTCTTGTGGATTTATTTATTTATTTATTTATTTTTTGAGACGGAGTCTAGCTTTGTCACCCAGGCTGAAGTGCAGTGGCGTGGTCTTGGCTTGCTGCACCCTCTGCCTCCCGGGTTCAAGCGATTCTCCTGCCTCAGCCTCCCGGGTAGCTGGGACTACAGGTGTGTGCCACCACGCCTGACTAATTTTTGTACTTTTTAGTAGAGACGGGGTTTCACCATGTTGGCCAGGCTGGTCTCGAACTCCTGACCTCAGGTGATCTGCCCGCCTCAGCCTCCCAAAGTGCTGGGATTAAAGACATGAACCACCGTGCCCAGCCCTAACATTCATTCTTATTCCCCTCCCCCACAAACCTTAGGTGCTCTTCTGTTACCACCGCAGCATTAATTTGCGTCAACATTGATGGCGCCCTCCATCCTGCTAGAGAAGGGCATGATGTGTGGTAGGATTGCTCTGGGCTGCTAGTCTAGCCTATGGGACCCTGCCCTGGTTTGGAGGTAATTGCCAATCTGCTATAATGTTTACTCTGTAGTGGATTTTCTTTCTGCCACTTATATCCCATTTCTTTTTAAAGAAAATTTCCTTTTTAAATTTAATGTACATTTAATTTTTTGAGACAGGGTCTTGCTCTGTCACCCAGGTTGGAGTGCAGTGGTACGATCTCAGCTCACTGCAACCTCTGCCTTCTGTGCTCAAATGATCCACCTCAGCCTCCCAAGTAGCTGGGACTACAGGCACCTGCTACCTAGCCCAGCTAGTTTTTTGTATTTTTCTGTAGAGATGGGGTTTTGCTCTGTTGCTCAGCCTGGTCTTGAACTCCTGGGCTCAAGTGATCTACCCTCCTTGGCCCCCCAAGGTGCTAGGATTACAGGCATCAGCCATTGCACCCAGCCCTATATCCCATTTTTTAAGGATGCCCCTTTGAATCACTGCAATCAATATTTTTCCCAGTAGATAAATATGAGTTTGTTTTAATAGTTAAAGTGTGTTGCATTGAAGCTTTTACTGCTGTTGTACACTATAGGCAGGTATGCTGTTGGAAATGAATGAATAGGCCTAGAGAAGTGCAGAACAAAAGGCCAGCCAGTAAACTGGTAATTGTATGTAAATTGTAGGTAATTAATTTATCAAGAATATCTCTCCAGAGGGACTGTGCTGTAATGACTCTACCACCTAGCATTGCTTCAACCTGAACTCCCATTTTTTAGATGTTGGAATCTGCTCCCTGTGGTGAGGGGGGGGGGGGGGGGTGCCTGTAGCCATCAGGTTTCATAGTGAGTAGAACAGGAGGATATGCACTATTAAAGGTCATATTGCAGGGTGGTTTGGAGAGGAGTTATATGCCTAGTCTTGTTGCTTGTTTGATGTTTTTTCTCACATACGCTCTCCCAAGTCTGCCTTAAATGCTTGATGTTTAATGTTAAAATAGTATCTCCACTGAAGCAAACCTATGAGGAGACGTCTGGATCAGAGAGAGTTTCTAATTTCAGCCAGTTGGAGTTTTTTTTATGGTTGGTGCATGATGTCGGAGAGGAAGACTGACTGAATCCTTGCTCAGGTGTCTTCTCTGGGGTTGTCACACTCCAGGGTCTGAGCTTCAGCTCTGGAAGTTTGATTTTTGTCAGTGTAGCCAGATTGAGCATCTTGGGACTCTTAGAGTCCGAATCATAGGAGATTGATGGTAAAACTCAGGATACCAGCTCATTGCTTACAGTGAGAAATAGAACTTCCAGGCACACTCACACTCGGGTTGTCAGACTCCATCCTTCTATGAAAAATCCACCGTAAAAGCCAACTAGGCCAACCTGGCATTGGAGCAAGGTGACTTAAGTGGATAATCTTACTATGTCTGTTGGGGCTGTGATACATGTTGATCACGTCCTCAAATCATATCTTCCACCTGGGCCATTGGCCAGGACTGCTCCCTCTGTTTCCTCTTTCCTAGATGGAGATGGAGACATGCTGATAAGTTTTAGGGGACTCTCCAGAGTCTCTTCCTTCTGCAAAGTAGTCTTTTGGATAAAATTAATCGGATTGTTGCTGTGACCAGGCTAATAAAATAGATTTTTTTTTTTTTTTTTTTTACCATTTCATAAGAATTTGATTATATTTTTTGGTTTGTAAGTGATACAGTTATGATTTTCAGTGGCCGTGATTGGCCTTTACTTGGCTTACATCCGTCATGCATTGTCCACCCTCCACACTCCCCAGTCTTGGCAGCTTGTGGAGCAGAGCACACTCAGTCACTCTCTTTGGTGGACAAAGCATTCCATAATGTTCACGGGCTATGTGCTTTTTCTTTGGTCCTCTCTCAGGTTGGGTGAGCTTCCTTTATGCTTTATTTTCCAAATTAGGTATCAAGGTTGCACAGCTTCACAGTTGACATCAGCTGCTTTCGACTGTGTAACTTTTTTTCAGCTCTTTGTGCCTTGAGTTTTAAAAAGGATCTTTGTATAGTTTTTTCCTGCCTGAAAATATAATAATAAAAACTAGCATTGATAGAACTCCCATTATGCCAGGCACTGTGCCAAGACTTCACACGTATCATCACATGTAACCCTCACAGCGCACTGTGGAGGAGGCATTATTGATACTTCTATTCTCTAGACGAGGACATGTGAGATATACAGCACTTACAAACCTGTGTTAGGTCACACAGCTGTTGCAGGGATTCAGACGCACGTTTGTGTGACACTCCAGCTCTTAACCATGGTGCTGTGTCACTGGCCAGTAACTAACTGGAGAAGGGTGGCACCTCAGCATAGGATAGGAGATTTCTTTTAGGGAGAAGCCTTCACCGCTTGTTTCTGGTGTGTGTGTGTGTGTGTGTGTGTTTATACTTCCAAGTACACTTTTATAAATATTCATTAATTAGGTATTTGGTTCTTACTTTACCTCTATTCCATTCATAGGAAAAGAAAATTTAATAGTGCCCATTTAAGAGCAACATGCAGAAGCCTTTTTTAATTTTCTGTGGCACATGTATGACATGCTCTAAGATCCTGCACACTGCTTGGTAGAATTCCCTGAAGCTGCCCTGCCTGCTCTGCTGATTCTGTGCATAATCACAAATTAACTTCATCCCATGATCAGACTTGACCTCATCTACCCGTTCTGCACAAAACATTATGCACCCCTACGGTGCCAGACTATTGCTAGGTGTTGGGGTGGAATTCAGACATCCAAAGGGGTAGGTAATGACCTGTACACTGTGGCACTTGGTCTACTTGAGGTTTGTATAGATGCTCTGGTTACTTGGAGGATGGAATGAGTCTCTGCCTTTGAAAGCTGTCACAGAAGGGAGAGAGTATTGAACTAACTTTCAAGGGGTATTATATAGGAGTTTGCTGGGCAGAAAAGAGGAAGCTAGACAGAGGACAGCCATGCAAAGGCGTGAAGGCGTAAGGTCTGGTGCCCTTGGGTAACAGGATAGCTAAAGGCTTGCACACAGTGTAAGCATGAATGAAGAAGAAGGGAGGAAGACCAGAAATGAGGCCTGGCTTTTATCCTGTGGAGAGTGGTGAGCCATTGAAATATTTAGTAAGAAGATGGCCGGGTGTGGTGACTCACGCCTGTAATCCCAGCACTTTGAGAGGCTGAGGAGGGCAGATCACTTGAGGTCAGGAGTTTGAGACCAGCCTGGTCAATATGGTGAAACCCCGATTCTACTAAAAATACAAAAAATTAGCCGGGTGTGGTGGCGCATGCCTGTAGTCCCAGCTACTTGGGAGGCTGAGGAATGAGACTCGTTTGAACCTGGGAGGCGGAGGTCGCAGTGAATGAAGATCGTGCCACTGCACTCCAGCCTGGGTGAGAGAGTGAGGCCCTGTCTCAAAAAAATAAGAAAAGAAATATTTAGTAACGAGTGATACGCAAAACGATCTGATTTGTGTCTCAGGAAGATCACTTTGAGGGACAGGAGGATGGACGGGACATGGGAAAGACCACTGAAGGCCATGGAGGTAGCCAGTGAAAGGATGAAGAGATGGAGTGGAGGCGGAACCAACATTAGTTGGTGAACCTCATACCTAGATGAAGGAAGACAAGTCACAGATGACAGATTTGTTCTCGCATGGAAGGAGGGATAGATTGGATGCCCCTGAGACACAGGAAAAGAAGCAACCTTGGGAGAGGAAACGAGGAGAACTGAGTTTTTGTGGGGCATGGAGAATGTGTGGTGTCAGGTATCTATTGCCATTCAGAGGGATGTGTGGAGCTAGAATTGGTGATTGCAGATTGGTTGGGATACAGTACGAAAGGAACTGACTGGACCCCAAAGATCATCAGTATTCAGGGAGCAGACAAGCGAAAAAGGACCCGGAGGAGGCAGGTTCACCTCCTTGTGCACCACGGCTTGGGAGGGGCTATTTGAAGGCATGGGGAGTCAGCAGCAGTGTGAGACCACAGAGAGGAGTGAAGAAGAAGGGAAAGAGGCTTTTATTGTGAGCCCTCATTGTATCATCTTGATAGTCAAGTAGCTACAAAAGGTTATAAAGAAAAAAAGTCCGAGTCTGTAAATGAAAACTTCATACAAAAATGTTGGCACTGAGGCCAGTGGCCTCTAAAAGAGCCTTTCATACCAGTGGGCTTCGGCACACCCACCCTCCGTGGGAACTGCAGAAATTAGTCAGCTGAGATGACCTTCAGGTTCCTTCCTATCCCGAGAGCCTGTGACTCCGGGCTTCTTAATTTGAAGGAGAGGAGGAATATCCCCTAGGTTTTGAGGGTGCTGGAGAGATGCCCACAGTGGCTGTAATGCTTGATGGTAGGGCTGCATTTCTGAGAGGGGTGCACACTTAGGGCAGCTGGTCTGAATCTTACAAGCATAAACGCTTCTAAAATCTAATGGGGTGTCTGGCTACGACCATGTGTAGAACAAACACCCCCAATAAAACAGTTCTGATTGGGTGGCTGGGGGGCAGATATTCTTATACTATAGAAATTCTTACTTCAAGTGGGAGTTGGATAGATTTACCCATTCCATTCTTGCCACAGATTCTATGGAGGTGAAACCTATCATGACCAGAAAGTTGCGGAGGCGACCAAATGATCCTGTCCCCATCCCAGACAAGAGGAGGAAACCTGCTCCAGATATCCATTCACATCAAGCCTTAACTGCCTTTCTTTCTTAAGACTGTGGAATCCTATGTTTATCTATTTGCTAGGGTATACATGGCCGTCGTCCTACAGAAAATAGTAATGTTTAACTGGAAAGCATGTGTTGAATGTTTGTCCATGGGTTAGGGGTTGCTCATTTTATCATGGGAGTCCTCATTTGCTACTGCTTTTGGTGGGAGAGATGTATAGAGTCGTGATTTGGAAAGGTGTTTTGCATGCAAAGTTCAGCCTGGTTTTAATGCTAACGTCAAGATTCAGGGGCATCTGAAAACTTGATGTGCCTTAATTTTTTCACCTGTAATTTTCCACCTTCCAACTGTAAAATGAAGGCAGTAATATCTACCTTTATGTACCTCTGTTATCTATGTCCGTAATATAGTGGATTGCAAACTTGTTTAAATTAAAGCAAATGAGATTTCAGTCAGACATAAGGCAGCCCTTTAATCATAAAAATGGTAACGGAAACAGGAAAGATGGAGAAGCATTGTTTCTGTTCCTTTCGAGGAGATGGTCCTTTCGAGGAGATGGTGAATACCTGTCTGCCCAAAATGGCTTAGTCATTTGTGTGCCATCAGGAAAGGGCATAACTTGAGGTTGCTTCTCCTTCACAACAGGAGTTAAGTTGCTGAGGGAAGATTAGCCTTACCTTGGGTGGGTGGGTGTGGAAGTCTTTAGATCTTTGGAACAAAAGCGCTTTATACATTCATGATGAAATTCTTATCTTACTGTTTCCTTTGCTGTGTTATTATAGATGCCTAATGAAGCTCATTCCACCTTCTCATCCTAGCAGTGAGGGATGTGAATTCTTTTATGTATTGAAGTACCATGACATTTAGTAGGAGAATCATAAATTTCTAAGAAGCAAACTGTTACTGTAGAAACATCATTTAACAAAATCACACTTTGTAAATTCTAAAATACTGGTACCATTTTGTTGATTACTCTTTGCTTGGAAACTGTACTTTTCACATACAGTCCTTTAACTCTCAACACCCCAGCTCAACTATTTGTTAACAGATGAACAGATCATGGAGGATCTGAGAACATTAAATAAGGTACGGTTTGACTTTTTTGATTTATTTGAAAACTCAGGCTTACGTGGTTTTCTGCTTTCCTTTGTTAACATGTTACTTGTTAAATCATTATGATACCTTTGACACCTGAAGTTGCACCTGAAATTATTTTCTCTAAGATTTTTTGTTGTTGTTCTTCCTACAGCTTAAGTCACCCAAGAGACCAGGTGAGTGCATGATGTGCTGGCATTTGTGCAACCTTTTTATCATGTTGTTGGAAAAGCATGTGAATACCTGTCAGGAAATTGTTGCAATTTTCAAAAATGAAATGTTCATCATTTGCCTAAGAGTAGTCATCACGAAAACTGAAGGGGACCTTAACTACACCCGTCCCTGATTTCTTTTTTTTTTTTTCCATAACCCCTGCTTTGTTGTTTTTATTTTTTTCTTAGGATTTATCATAAAAGAGACATGTGATTGATTGATTGATTTTCTTCTGTGTAGGCATCAGGCATAAGATTTAAGTATACATCCATTTTTGAAAATGAAACCAGAAGGATTTTTAAGTATTACTGGCTTTCTAAAACCAAGTCCTAGGCAGTTCTGCTCCAGTGGCTTTTCATGGCCTGACTCTGGTAAGGCATTCGAAGGCTGCTCTGACTCGCAGTTCATAGAAGAGACGAACCAGCTTAGTATTCATAGTTGTTCCTTCCAGAACAGCACTTGAGATCATCAGTGCTAGTTGCCAACTAGAATTCTGAATTGGTGACATCTTTTTTTGTTTAAAGCACCGTGATTACTCACACATCCCTCTAATTACTGAGTCTTGTGGAAGAAAAACAAGAGTCTTCTTTTTCTAGGTAATATTTTCCTGGGGGCCACTGCGGTCCACAGAGACATCCTGACCTTCTGAGGCATGATGGGGAGGGGGTGAGGGAGTTGTGTGAGTGTAAATTTAGTAGTTCTTGAAATGATTCCCTTTTTTTTTTTTTTTTTTTTTTGGATTACGGAGTCTCGCTCTGTTGCCAGGCTGGAGTGCAGTGGCGTGAACTCGGCTCACTGCAACCTCCGACTCCCAGGTTCAAGTGATTCTCCTGCCTCAGCCTCCCAAGTAGCTAGGACTACAGGCGTGTGCCACCATGCCCAGCTAACTTTTGTATTTTTACTAGAGATGGGGTTTCACCATGTTGGCCAGGATGGTCTCATTTGTTGACCTCATGATCCACCTGCCTCGGCCTCCCAAAATGCTGGAATTACAGGTGTGCGCCACCGCACCCTGCCGAAAACGATTGCATTTTTAAGAGATTTTCATAATACTTGCCCTTTGATCACCAGGGCTTTAGTCCTACTCTAAGTGACCTTAAGTATTTTCACATTTGACCTTAATCTTCCTGAAACTCAGGTGTCTCTTCCATTTGATGAGGCTAATCTGCCTTGCCTACTTCCCAGGGTTGCTTTGATGATCCAGTTTAGATGGAATATACAAGAATTTTGCTGAAATCCCATGCATTACACTGTAAGGGCTCAATGGTGATTATCACCACATTCTGATAGTGTTTCAATTAAAGCATGTTAACTGGTAGACTTGCATGTGTTTGTTACATTCTTAGTCACGTAAGTATTGGTTTCCTCCAGCATCTCCATCCTCTCCTGAGCACTTGCCTGCGACACCCGCGGAATCTCCAGCCCAGAGGTTTGAAGCTCGGATAGAAGATGGCAAACTGTACTATGACAAAAGATGGTATGTTATGGGAAAACCTGGACTACTTGTAAGAGTCTCATACGAACCACTTGGAAAGAGGGCTGGGGCTATTGTAGTTATTTCAGAGCATGGCTGCTGCTAAACTTACATAGTACTAAAAGTAGAAATCCATTTAAAAATGTATTAGCAGTCATTTAATCAATACTTCGGTAGATCTTTGAAAGCAGCGTTTCCCAAAACCATGTTCTGCTCCCCTTCCTTCTCCGTTCTGCTGTCTCTGTAGTAGAATTTACAGGCTGGTATCTTGTGTGGTGCCCCTGCCAATTCGGGCTGGGGTGTATGTCCCCCTCTGACCCCTCTTAACTCTGCTCCTGTGTGCTAAAGTTAATAGGTGCTCTTCAGATTAAAGGATTTTGTGGTCAAATCAGTTTGGGGGATGATCATGTTAATTAAGATAAGTGGGTTTCTCCCTTGTAGTACCCTTTGGGTCCTGTGATATGCTAATGTACACTGTGAATTTCTAAGATGTTATTAGATGTTTTTTTGATGCCACATACCCTTTTTTCTTACATGATCCTGCTGCAAAAGTGGTCAAGGACACTTGCTTGGGGGAACTGTATCCTAAAACATTCCTAGTTTGTTTTTTGTTTTTTGAGACGGAGTCTTGCTCTGTCACCAGGCTGGAGTGCAGTGGCATGATCTTGGCTCACTGCAAGCTCCGCCTTCCAGGTTCAAGCGATTCTCCTGCCTCAGCCTCCCGAGTAGCTGGGATTGCAGGCACCCGCCCCACTCCCAGCTAATTTTTGTATTTTTAGTAGAGACGAGGTTTCGCCATGTTGGCCAGGTTGGTCTCGAACTCCTGACCTCACATGATCTGACTGCCTCGGCCTCCCAAAGTGCTGGGATTACAGGCGTGAGCCACTGTGTCCTGCTGCATTCCTAGTTTACATTGAAGACTCTTTGAAACCTTCAGACCACCTAGCATTTTTCATTGGAAAGGTAGTGGCAAAACAGTATGAAAGAACCTTAAAAGCTCATACTTTTTTTCATTCAACAAACATTTCTTCTGTATTACGCGTTCTGCTAGGCGTGAAATGGATACTGCCATCATTTCTCAGGTCTTTTCATTCTGATATATTTCTTTTTATTTTTTGTCCATATGCAGGCATACTCTATTCATTTAAGGCATAGTGGACATACTTTT
Source organism: Hylobates moloch (assembly GCF_009828535.3). Lineage (NCBI taxonomy): Eukaryota > Metazoa > Chordata > Mammalia > Primates > Hylobatidae > Hylobates > Hylobates moloch. The sequence goes on along the minus strand of NW_026652287.1, from coordinate 14,468,796 downwards.
GCTTTGCTTTTCTGTTTGGTTATATTGAGAATGTTTTTCTGGGTTACTGTAAGGTGTCTGTAATTATCATTTATAATAGCTATATAATGACCCTTTGAGTTTCAGTATCTAACCAAAAGTTCCAAAATTGCGTAATGATTATTTATTTTGAATTCTTAAAAAAACCCAGCGTTGTGTTAGGTTGGTTACTTGATAATATTGTACTTGTCAAAAATGCTTAGGGTTCTAGTCACGCCCAAAGTAGATGATTTCCACCTATTAAGTTGCAGTGAGTTAATTACCCAGTAGACGCTGGAGGCTCGCTTTATCTCTAAGGCTGATCTTGATGACTTCTTCCCCTTTGAGTTGGTTTTCTTTGGCATTCTTCTGAAAGGTCCCTTTGTGTTATATCTTAACATCATGTCTCAGAACACATCGCCACTAGGTGGCAGGCTCTAACAGCTTAACACTGAGAAGGGCAAAATGAGATGAAAAATGTTTCTAATAATGAAAACCAAATAACCTTTAAAGATCAAGCCCACACATAAGAACCATCTTTGAAAATGATGAGATTTATCACTAACATTTTTACGGATCTATGAGTCTTAAAGCCATGTGATATTTCCAGTGATGTTCATTTTGTAATTGTGTTGCTTTGAATCTTCCTCTTTCTAAGCTTAATCCTCAGACTTTATGAGACATGTCTTGAGGGTGAAAATGCAGTAAAATAAAATTCTTGTTTTTTTAAAGAAAAGATCCACAATGTCTGGTGTTTCCTAATGTAAACAAAATGATCAGGTTTGATTTGTTAGAACTCCTAAGCATTTTGAAGGCATTTTCACCATCTTTCTTACATTAGCAGCAGAGATTAGAAAATAATGTCACTGGATGCATTTTACTTTTTCAGTGAAATTGAAATTGCTTATTCTCTTGTTAAATATACTTTGAGAATATTGTTTTTTCTCTATTCTGTATACCTCTCATTTTTGGCCTTGGCAGTCAGAGATCATAATGCAGTTGTTGAAGGTGGGTCTCCCTCTTCCCCAATGACAATTGAAAAGTGTTCCTGGGAATACTGGCTGAGGTGTTCACTGGTGCAGAGCCAGCCTCTCCCATCTCACCAGGCTCATGTTTGGCTTTTGTATCAGTTTGGAGGTTTCGTTTTTCTTTCTTTGGCAGACGTGGCCTGTGGCTGAGAGGTCAGCTACATTGCTTTATGCTCTTCACAGGGGGTATGGAGTATTTTGGTGCAGCCGTATTTTTGGCAGAAGATGTCTTGCTGAGTTTTAAATGACTTCAGCAAAACAAATGAGATTCAGGCATCGCATCTTGGTGTGAATACTTGCCAAGCTCCCTTTCATTTTGAAATATAAAGATCTTCCCTTTGCCTTGGTCTTATCCTGCTTTTAAGGCATTCTGTATCATGCTATATAAATTTGCCTCGCATTTTGATTTGGACTAATGATCTCAAAAAAATACTGTGAAAAAGTAGCTGATATTTGAAAATAACTAATTGATGGTACAGGTGGACTTCTGTTTTTCTCTCCTGGTTTTAAATCTGGGGCTGCCTGTGAGTCAGAAACGAAGCCACCCACTTGCTCAAGTGCATTTTCCCCTCCAGCCTTCACTTGACACAAAAGACTTAAAACAGTGAATATTTACCAGTAGCATTGGGACTTCTTGAGGTTCTGTAACTGTAACGTGGACTCACTTATTGGGGAAATAAAGTGTTAATACGAGGATTCTCAGTAGGATACAAAATTAAATTAATTTTCCTACCTCCATGCCCCACTTTTGTGTCCACCTTCTTAAGAAATTGCTTTTCGAAAATAGCACAGTAGTGGTAATTTCTAGTTTTGTTGGGTTTAATAGTAGAGGTTCAAAGCTTTAAGAACTTAATTGTAGAGATTCCCAGGTCAGAATTTCCATTAGTTACAAAGTAATAAAGTCAGTTTGACATTTGGGGCTTAGTCTTTGAGGCTATTTAAATATCTTTTTTCAGCAGCTGAGTTGCAGCTTGTAAAACAGGTTAATTGGCCAACAAAAAAAATAATACACATGTTTACTACCCTATTGATGTTGCTTCATAGCACATTTTATATCTAAACATATTTTTAAATTTCTTCCCCCCCTTTGATTTTTCTTTAGAAGTTAAAAAGTAAATTTGTATGTTAAGGTTGTCACATACTTCTTGGTTTCATCTTTAACCACCCCCCCCCATATGAACACTTTATTTTTTATTTTTTTGAGACAGGGTCTCACTGTCCCCCAGGCTGGTGTGCAGTGGTGTGATCATAGCTCACTGGAGCCTTGATCCCCCTGGCTCAAGCGATCTTCCCACTTTGGCCTCCCGAGTAGCTGGGACTACAGTCCTCCATTACCATGCCTGGCTAATATTTTTTTGATTTTTAGTAGAGATGAGGTCTTGCTTTGTTGCCCAGGCTGTCCTCAAACTCCTGAGCTGAAGTGATCCTCCTGCCTCAGCCTCCCAAAGTGCTGGGATTACAGTTATGAGCCCTGAACACTTTAATAGACTTATCTTTTCAGAGAATTCAAATAATTTAGTAGGTTTGATATCTAGGGATAATGGTTCCCTAAGACATCGTGTAGTGCATGAGATTCCCTTGAAGTTCGCAGAGACTGTGGTTCAGGAGGGACCTGGGGATCAGTTGGTTTGGAAGTTGTCTGCTTTGGGAAGCATGTTGGCCACCTCTACTTCGGAGCAAATGGGGACCAATGGTGGATATTCAGGCCACACCATTCAGTGATTCCAGAGGAGGCGGATCTGGGAGGTGGCCACATTCCCAAGTTCCAGACCACTTCCCAGAGGTAATAGACCAGCTTGCATTGTTTACTCCGGGTGTTCACTTTTAAGTCAGTTGAATGTGTTGTGTTTGGGTTCTAAGTACAACTGAAGGAAAATCCAGTGCATCTCATGAGAATTGTTGGAATAGCCTTCCAGAGTCTGCTGTTTTCTTTAAAAGACCTTTGTGAGGATATGATACACAGATACACATGTAACATGTATATGTGTTGTTTTTGGGGTTTTTTTTTTTTTTTTTTTTTTGAGAGAGAGTCTCGCTCTGTTGCCTAGGCTGGAGTGCAGTGGCACAATCTTGGCTCACTGCAGACTCCGCCTCCTGGGTTCAAGCGATTCTCCTACCTCAGCCTCCTGAGTAGCTGGGACTACAGGCACATGCCTATATGCCTGGCTAATTTATTTTATTTTATTTATTTATTTATATTTTTTTGAGACAGAGTCTCGCTCTGTCGCCCAGGCTGGAGTGCAGTGGCGCCATCTCAGTTCATTGCAACCTCTGCCTCCCGGGTTCAAGCTATTCTCTCCCTCAGCCTCCCACGTAGCTGGGACTACAGGCGCCCGCCACCATGCCCAGCTAATTTTTGTATTTTTAGTACAGATGGGGTTTCACCATGTTCGCCAGGATGGCCTCTATCTCTTGACCTCGCAAATATACCCGCCTCGGCCTCCCAAAGTGCTGGGATTACAGGCGTAAGCCACTGTGCCTGGCCAATTTTTTGTATTTTAGTAGAGACGGGGTTTCACCTTTTGGTCTTGAACCCCTGAGCTCAGGCAATCCGCCCACCTTGGCCTCCCAAAGTGCTAGGATTACAAGCATGAGCCACTATACCTGGCCAGGTTTTTTGTGTTTTTTTTTTTTTTTTTTTGAGACAGTCTCGTTCTTTCAGCCAGGCTGGAGTGTAGTGGCATGATCTCAGCTCACTGCAGTCTCTGCCTCCTGGGTTCAAGCAGTTCTTGTGCTTCAGCCTCCCGAGTACCTGGGATTACAGGTGCATACCACCATACTGGCTAATTTTTGTAATTTTAGTAGAGATGGGGGTTTCACCATGTTGGTCAGGCTGGTCTTGAGCTGCTGACCTCAAGTGATCCACCCACCTCAGCATCCCAAAGTGCTGGGATTACAGGCATGAGCCACTGCACCCAGCTGTAACATGTGTATGTATGTTTTATCATAAACATAGGAACATAGTGGACATAGTTTTGTTTTTGTTTTTGTTTTTTTACTTAGCAGTATATGGAGCATGTTTCCACACTCATAATATTCTACACCACATCCGTGACCTTTCTTTATTAAAGTGTTTAGAAAGTTGTATCAGAATGACTTGAGGGTAGTTGCATTTTGTTTTGTGTCTTTATCTCTTTAATAACTTACAGTCCCTTTAGAACAACTGTGAGTATTCTCCCTCTGTATTTTTATTTTAACCATTACTCAAGACATGACTGTTTACATAGAGCCGGCTCAGATGTGAGAGAGAAACAAGGGGAAGTGTTAGAGTGTTAGTATGAACTTAGCCTTTTCTTATGCATTGTACTGTTCGGCCCTTGTGATAGTACATGTTTAGCATAATGAAGGTCCCTTGCCAGTTTACCAACTAATATAGGGCCAAAAGCAACTTTAAAACTTGCATTTAAACTGTTCTTGCTGTTCTAATTGAATTTAAAATTCTTTTTTTTTTGTTTTGTTTTTTAAGATGTCTCACTCTGTTGCTCAGGCTGGAGTGCAGTGGCATGATCTCGGCTCACTGCAACCTCCGCCTCCGGGGTCAAGCAATTCTCCTGCCTCAGCCTCCCGTGTGGCTGGGATTACAGGCGCCTGCCACCACTCCCGGCTAATTTTTGTGTTTTAGGTAGAGGTGGGGGTTTCACCATGTTGGCCAGGCTGGTCTCGATCTCCTGACCTTGTGATCTGCCCACCTCGGCCTCCCAAAGTGCTGGGATTACAGGCATGAGCCACCGCGCTCAGCCTAAAATTCTGTTTCTTTTAACAGTATTTTCAGAAAGTACATTGACTTGGAAACCTGAGTTTTCAGTTCATAAGTAGCAGGTTAAAGAGAATTGAGACCCTAGACTGGAAAAAGCTCATTATGGGAGTGAAGTGCATCCTTTACTGTGATGTCTTGGCAGTAGGTTATTTCATTATACCAGCAAACAGAATAAGCCATCATGCTTTGCTGGGAGATGCATTTTGCTGAATTTACATGAGTTTATGGGTCTGGTTAGCCAGATCTTTGCAGCCAAAATGAACCAAAGTTTATGTTATTAACCGACCTGGGGCTGGCCCAGGCTGGGGTTGCTAGCTGCAGCTCTGCTGATACTTCCAACTCTTGTAATCCAGCAGGGGCTCCTTCATCCTGTGGCAGCTGCTGTTGTCCCATTTGGGCTTTGGCCTCCAGCAACTTCACTTTCATCCTTGGCCTTGTCTCTGAACTTGTAGAAATAAGAAGTGGCCCTACACTACAGGTTGAGAGTAGATGCAGGAGTTGAAAGGGGAGTGTCTGTCTTGTCTACTCTATTCAGAGTAGCTTTCCCAACTGTCCAGGCCAAATTAGATACCCTTTGGTATACATCACGACACTTGGAACTTTGCCTGATTAGCTCTTACCAGGTGTGGTTATTTAATGTTCTTTATCGCCAGTGTATTTGAATTTCTGTGATAGTGGAGACCTTGTGGCCTTTCTCACTGTCTGTCCCCAACCTCCAGCATAGTCTGTGGTACACAGTAAGTGCTTAATGAGTATTTTTGAATGACTGACTAAAGGGTTAAAGTCAGCCTTCCTTCTTGTTGATGATTGACTTGGACAAATAGAAAATAAATAACGGTTGCTTAAGCCTATTTATTTTGTCTATCCAATCTTCTTCAGTGTTCTGGAGTAGGGTCAGAAAGGGGGAACAGAGTTTTTATTTAACAATTTTTAATTTACTTTTTGAACTGGGTCATGTAGTCCAAAAAAAGGGAAAAATATATAGTTTTCCAGCCCTTTCCTCAGCCTCTCTTTTCCCTCTGTAGAGGGACCAAGGAATATAAGCTTTAGATCCCAAAGAAGATTAGGTGGTCTTCTAATCTAAGGATGGAAGCCTTTATTTATTTATTTATTTATTTATTTTTTGAGACGGAGTCTTGCTCTGTCGCCCAGGCTGGAGTGCAGTGGTGCAGTCTCGGCTCACTGCAAGCTCTGCCTCCGGGGTTCATGCCATTCTCCTGCCTCAGCCTCCCAAGTAGCTGGGACTATAGGCGCCCGCCACCATGCCCGGCTACTTTTTTTGTATTTTTAGTAGAGATGGGGTTTTACCATGTTAGCCAGGATGGTCTTGATCTCCTGACCTTGTGATCTGCCCTCCTCGGCCTCCCAAAGTGCTGGGATTACAGGCTTGAGCCACCGCACCTGGCCTCAGGATGGAAGCCTTTAAATTAAGCTAAATTGGAAATCCAGGCTGTTCCTCAAATGTAAATTAGTAAGACTTCTTTAATTATAATTTTTGTTGTGATGGTGTTTTCGTTTTGTTTGGTTTTTACTTCCTGTCTCTGTCCCTCCCTTTTTAAAATGTGTGCCTTGTTTTTGTCAGGTACCACAAGAGCCAGGCCATCTATCTGGAGTCAAAGGACAACCAGAAACTGAGCTGCGTGATCAGTTCTGTAGGAGCCAATGAGGTGGGAACCACACTCCCTCACCTTTAGGAAAGCAAAGTGTGTACTGCAAAGTGTTGGTAGGACAAACCTGAAATGAAAGTGCTACCAAGGAAGTACAGTGGAGTCATGTCTTTTTTTTTGTTTTTGTTTTTGAGACGGAGTCTCGCTCTGTCGCCCAGGCTGGAGTGCAGTGGCGCAATCTTGGCTCACTGCAAGCTCCACCTGCCGGGTTCACGCCATTCTCCTGCCTCAGCCTCTCCGAGTAGCTGGGACTACAGGCGCCTGCCACCACGCCCGGCTATTTTATTTTTGTATTTTTAGTAGAGACGGGGTTTCACCGTGGTCTCGATCTCCTGACCTTGTGATCCGCCCGCCTTGGCCTCCCAAAGTGCTGGGATTACAAGCGTGAGCCACCGCGCCCGGCCAAGGAGTCATGTCTTCTATGTGGGTTAGATTCTAAAGTCAGGCAGAAATTGCACATTGTCAAAATCATCCTTGAAAAGCCCTTACATTTGCATGACTACAACATATGCAGATTTGTCTGTTCCATGGGGTATTTGTGAACTCCCTGTACAGCCACTGATTTGGGAACCATGGAGCTAGATTCCAGGAAAGAACAAAAAGCAAGTCTTTGTGGTGTCTGTACATTCAACTCCTGCTTCTTTATTTTTATTTTTATTTTTTTTGAGACAGAGTCTCGCTCTATTGCCGTGGCTGGAGTACAGTGGCGCTATCTTGGTTCACTGCAATTTCTACCTCCCAGGTTCAAGTGATTCTCCTGCCTCAGCCTCCTGAGTAGCTGGGATTACAGGCGCCCACCACCACGCCTGGCTAATTTTTGTATTTTTTTTTTTTAAGTAGAGATGGGGTTTCATCGTGTTGGTCAGGCTGGTCTTGAACTCCTGACCCTGTGGTCTACCCAGCTCAGCCTCCCAAAGTGCTGGGATTACAGGCATGAGCCACCACACCTGGCCAACTCCTGCTTCTTTTTAAGGTAACCATTTACTGAGAATGGAGCTTGCCTGTGGAGCATACTCCATCTTGGTTTTGTTTCTCTAGAACTTTCCCACATACCAGTAGATTTTGTTTCTCTAGAACTTTCCCACATACCAGTAGATTTGTTTCTTGCTGTGAGGATTGAATGAGGCACCTGGCCCAGGGTCTAGCACCCAGTAAGTGCTCACTAAGTGAGTGCTGGCCTGCAGTGACCCACACACCACTTGCCTGCCATCTTTCCTAGCTGAGATGTCCTACTGTGCTTCAGAACAAGTTGCCAGGCTTATGCCCTTGGTTTTTGGTCTCCTTGAGACACTCCTCTAGGATGGATGGGGTCTGGTTTTAAAGTCCGCTCAGAGGGTTACACCTGAGGATGATATGACTGGCCTCTGAGTTATCCAAGTGGCCCTTCATGAGGAGTATGTAAGCAATGTGTAACTTACATTGTTAGTTAAAGTTAAAAACTTTAATAGCTGGATTGGCTTGATCTTTTATCAGCCCACAAATGTCTGCAAAGAAATTGATTTCTATGTGTCTGCCCTCTGTAACTTATTCGTGCCATTGCACAGTAAATCTAATGAAACTGGATTATGAAATAACTTAAGCCTCTTCTATTTTTCCAGCTTCCTGAATTGAAAATGCCCTGAAATGTGACTAGTTTGCAAAATGATTGTTTACTTAGAAGTTAGGGAGAGCCTTCTAGATAAATGAATGCCATTCTTCTCTGGGCTGAGGATCTGTGTGAGTCCCCTCAAGCCAAGTCAGAACCAGAACAGGGAAGCTAACAGAGAGACCTGTTCCTCAGCCAAGAGGTGTCACGATTTCATGGTAATCATTTGCACCTGGCTGTCTGGGTTGTTCCACAAGCACATGTGGCCTTCTAGTACCTGACCCTAACTTTAGAACCAGTGCATTATTCTCCTCTATGATACCTCAAGATTTTTCAGAAAAATATAAATGCAAGTTAGATTGTTTTTCATCTCTCTCTGCCAAATATTGTCACGTCTTGACATAATAGAGTGTCAGTGAGATCTGACAAAGAAATGGTGACGCTGAAACATGTCTCCGGGAGGGGAGAAGCTTCAGTGCACTGAAGACATGCAACTCTGGCAATGGGGAAACTTCTCATTTCTTGGAAGTGTTCCAGCTCATTTTTCATATCAAATTCTAGGTGACACTGGAGCTACTTGGCTTTAGCATAGCTTGACTCCAAGCAGGTTTGTTGGGTAGCTCTGAGTGTGTTGATGACTCGCTGACTTAGCTTTTCTTGGGATCAGTTTTTCGTTTAAAATGATTCTGCAAGGTCCCTTGGAGGCTTAGCTTCATGTGAGGTCTTTAACTTTTTAAATTTTTAAGCCAGTGTATTTGACTTTAAGGTCTCTCTACTGCTGAATAATCACATTAAAGAAATTGAGATGAAACTGAGAATAAGCTTTTTTAAAACCTGAAAACTGAGTTCAGGAAGGAGGAGATAAATCTGTAAACTTGTATATTTGGGTGAGATGCAGACCTTTCAAAAAACTGTGCTTTTGGCTCCATTTAATTGCATGTTGCAGAAAAACAGGCAAGAAGAAGCCAGAGACTGCTTTAGTAGAGAAGAGCCGGGGGCTTTGATGTCAGACACCAGAATTCACATCGTGATAAGTGACTCAGCCTTGCTGAGCTTTGGTTTCCTCTTCTTTAAAATGGGGCCAATGATAGTAGTTATTTCATAGGGTTGTCTTGCGGGTGAAAAAGCTCAGCCTGATCAGCATGGTGTCTGGCACACAGAGCTCAGTAACCCTGGCTCAGGGGGTCAGGTGACTGGCAGCAGCTCCCCTTCTCACCCATGGCTTTAGGATGCCCCTTATTGAGTGCACTTGTCAGCCCTGGCAGTCCCCTGTTGCAAGAGTTCATTCTCAATTCAATGGAAGAATGCATCTGCCCTGTAAAATGCAGTGTAATCTGATACTGTCTGTGGGAGAGGGATATGGTGAGGAGGGAAGGACTCTCGGAAGTGCTTCAACCTTCTCATGATCCTAATTGGGCCTTAGCTCATTAGTGGGCATTTTTCTATTGTTGATATTTTTTCCCCATTTTTCTACACAACCATTAGCTTTCATTGCCAGGAAACCAAAGTATTGAAAGGTTATATAATATGGAAGTCCCTTGGGGCAAGGAAAATACTTTCAAATTTGAAAGTTTGTGTTTATGAATAGGTGTCTCTTAAGTGTTGATAATGCAGTAATCAAACCAAATTTAAAAGCATCTTTAAGATCAAGGCAGAAATGGAACCCAAGATGGCTGTGATTTCCATTTTCGTAATCACAGGTGTGAGAGAGATGGCTGAGAAATGAGTTCAAGGCTGATGCCTGTTCCCAGTGGCATGCCTTTAGATGGTCCGAGGTCAGAGGTGCTTATGAAGCCCTCACAAGTTGAGACAGTTTATTCCAGCAAGAGGCTACCAGCTTTCTGCTTGCATCTCACTCGTGCAGATATTTTGATGGTGTGGCAGATTTGCGCTTCTGTATTTAACTTTTCATCTTGTTCCCTTTCCTCTCCCCTGCAGATCTGGGTGAGGAAGACAAGTGACAGCACCAAGATGAGGATATACCTGGGCCAGCTTCAGCGCGGGCTCTTCGTGATCCGCCGGCGCTCAGCTGCTTGACTTTCTACAGTGCTCTTCTCTTGACCCTTTTTCTGGAGTGGGTTTTATTTTTGTTTTTGTTTTCTCCTTAATAGAAAAATGTTAACTTACTGGGAATAGCTACTCAGCCTTGGAAATGGAGAGCACTGTCGTGAATTCTTTAAGGCACTTTTGTGGCCGGACACTTCCAGCTTTGTCAGTCTTTTCTGCCTCAACTTCTTCCAGACATCAGTCACCATGAGACTGTTTTACTTTCAAGCGTATTGGGGGTTTTGATTTACTTTCCTTTTATTTCTTTATTTTTTGCTTATACTTGTTTTTGAAAACCTCCTCTGAGTTTGAAGGGACAGCTATTTTTATTAATTATCTTTAAGTCTCTGTACCATGGAGAAGAGCAGGAAGGGATACCCTCTCCAGTGCATTTTCATGTTTTGAATCTGATTAGTGGATCACGTAGCTACTTTCCCTGTTGAGTCCAATTCACTATTTCCCCAGAAGCTTGGGGCAGAGGTCCTAGCAGAAGGAGATGAATTCTCGTGGCTCTCGGCCTTCTCGGAGAAATAAATGCTTTGTGTAACATCTGGCGCACACCATTCCACTGGCTGAGCGATGGAAAAGCTTGCCTGGAAGACTCTGTGCACTGAAGTAAATGGGGTTGGGGGAGGGGACATTTCATATTTATAATGTGCTGAAGGTACCATATTTTAAATGTTATTTAATGCAGGTGATTTATTCAAACATTTGTTCTAGCTTAAGCTGGAATAAGAAGTGGTCATTTCAGAAGTTTTCATTTGTAATTCCTTCCTCTCCCTTGTTCCCAAGTAGGTAGTAGTAAGTATGTGCCACAGCCTGATTATCTGGGTAATCTCTTATGGGTGGGAGGTGAGATTGATAGTGCAATAATCAGTGATCTATAGACCCTCATGCACAATTCAAGTTTCACTCTTGTGGCTGATGCCATTATTGCACACTGGCCATTCCAAACCTGCGGAGAACTTTGTTGTCAGGCCCTGAGCACTCACAGCTTCATTTGGCCCAGGTTGAAGACCAGGAAAGCTCTGCCGTGGCTGCCTCTGGACTGACACCGTCCCTAATGAGTCCTGATGAAACAGCCTTTCCTGTATCCTTCCCTCACTCCCATGATTGGAGAAATGATTCATTGGGTGATGAGTGTTGGGGTTTTCTATACTCATGTTGCCATCTTGAGATGTTTAAAAAATTTGGGGGTTAGAGCAACTGTTAGCATCTCTATGAGCAATCAGTAGAACTTACACATTCTAGGAAATCTTTCTTTGTAAGTAATTCTTTTGGTCTCAAGTGATTCTCTTCATGTTGTCTCTTGATGTACATACCCCCAAGCAAGTTGGGGGGCTCTGATGACAAGTCACCTTCTCTGAAGTTCTGGCTCTACAGAGACCAAACCTTACTGACTTGTACAAGTAAAGACTTATACAGATAGATTTTTGTTTTAACTTACAATCCGTTTTTTCCTCTTTTTTTTTTTCTGGTGTTGGAGTCTTATTTAGAAAACAGGATAAATGACGCTGTTATCAAAAGTTGCCTGGGGTTCTGTGTTTCTTCTCTGCCCTCCGACCCCCGACTGCTATGATGTTTACTACAGTGAACCCAGCCCATGGTAAACACAGGCTTCACCTGTTCTTGTTTGTTAGCCTTGGCTGTGAGGCAGGACTTCCCTCGCTTGAACTGTTACACATACAATGTGTGTGTCACATCACATATTGTGCAGCTGTTGGTTTTCATGTAGTGCCCTGCGATGGAAATTAGATATATTTCATGTAGTTTTCCATTGAAGGTGGAGTTTTTCCAATGATAATGTTTTTTGTCCTCCTAAACAGTATACCAAAGTTTGTTTTTATTGTTGAGGATTGTATTGATAACCACTGGGGTTCCGCATTGAAGCAGCAACAAGTTGCCTCTTTTTCTGGCCTTCTCTGGTGGGACCTCTGTGCTTTTGTGAAGCAACTATTTATTTGAAGACCAGGGGGTATGGGCACTTTTGCCTTCTCTCCTCTCTGACTTTTGAGGATATTGAGGGCACCCTTAGTCGTAGTCTCGACTCCACTGCCTTCTCGGCGTCCTCACAACTCTTAATTGGGCCTAGTGAAAATGGGGGCAGATGAGAAGTCCATTTTGAGAATCAGCATAGTAAATTACATTTCTAATCCCAGAGGACTTAATATTTTCTTTTGTCACCCCAGAGGTGAAAAATCAGCAGTTGAAGCCTTCTGACAGGCCTCAGTGGTGACCAGGAACAGAAGCAGCCTTCCTGTTAGTAGATGGGGGTACTTCTGTGGTGGGCAGAAGCCTAACTAAAGGGGAAGACAGACTTTGAGGTTTCTAGACGAGAAGGAGGCTAGCTTCTAGCCTGGGTGGCCATTATTCCAAAAGGTCTTTGTCTCTCACTAGACCCCAGGGCACCAGATGAATTTCCAAGTTTAAACTCTTTCCTGCAAGTGATTACTTTGAAAAAGGTTGGTCCAGACCATTCTGATCAAGAACCTGTGTATGTGTTGTGTTAGAGGCATCTGCCTCAAGTCTGTGTACAGTGTTTGCTGCGGGTGTGTTCCAGTATTCATTTTACCTCTGTCTGGGGGTTTTGTGTGTTCCCCTCCCCCCATGCCTTGCCTACCCCCTTTTCCCTGAACCATGTCGTCTTGAATAATTTCCAGATGGATTTCTGTAGCCATACCAAAGCCAGGGTGTTTTAATTCATGTGGATACTAGTATTTATAGATGTCTGACTACCTAACTTAATTTTTGTTTTTGAACTTCTAATTGGGGCCAGTGTAAGATCGATCCCAGAGGCTGATCTGCAAATCAAGCTACATGTATTTGTGTATGAGACCCTGTGTTCAGGACTGGGTGGCTTTTCTAAGAAATAAGGGGTTTAGAATGGGGTTGACTGTATTTTTTAACCTAATTCTGGAGAGAAGATTGTATTTTTTACAGTTTTTTGGGTTTGGCTTCTTCTAACATTTCTTTAGCCTTGAATTTTTACTAAATAAATTTCCTCCTGATTAAATTTTTTTTTCTCATCTGGGAATTTGAAATCTCGGTGCTTACTGTTACACCAGTTTGTCCAAAGAGTTGAAATCACTTTAATGCCAGAACATGGTAAATTTGCAGCCATTTCAAGCAGGTGGTGGTCTTTTTTATAACATCATTAACGGGTACCATTAAATATTCTGCGAGGTGAATGTAAAATATAAAAGGTATAGGGTTTTTTTTTTTTTAAAGAAAACAATAAACTTTCAAAGAGAAAACCAGCGTGAAGTCTGTATTGTATCCATTGACTTGATAAGTGATAGAAATTTATTTTAGGTTTTTGATCCATTGCTTATGGGGAAAGGAAGTTAGGGCAGAGGAAGGGATATTCTAGACATTTAATTCTCAGTGAAGAGTAAGATACAGAATGATGTCAGGCTAGTACTCAGTTTTGTAAAGAGCGATCTAGGGGTGTTGACCCTTAAATGTTTGTGTACTCTCTTCTTGTTGCAGATAAAAGTAATTAAAAATCAAGTGAATAAAATGGATCTTGGGTGGAAGAACAACCATGAAATAAACTTGTGATTGAGGATATTGTTCATTTGGTGCATGATTAAGGAGGATATTGTTCCTGGCTTTTGAGATAGTACCTGCCAATCAACCAAACAGTGATGGTATTTGTACTGCGCCCGGGGTCAGCCAACAAGCCTGCGTGCTGCCACAGTGACCGACCTGTGACCCAGTTATGGCACCCCTTTGGGAAAGACTGCTTTATGCTTTAGATGATGGAGAGGGGTGGTTCCTGTTTTTAAAATGTTTGAATTATAACAGTCAGACAGAAATGTGCACGTTTTAATTATAGAAGTTGTTGAAATCTCTCAAAGTGAATTCATCCATGTAACTATTATAGCATCCAGATCAAGAAATAACATTCCCAGACCCCACAAGCCCCTTAGACTTTCAGCTACTCCTCCTGACTAGTTTTCTCTATTTTAAGTACCTTAACCTTCAAGCTCTTGAGCTGCTTCCTTCCATGGTTGTTCTAGAAGAGACAGGTACCTGGTATAGGCTAGGGATTGACCAGGAATGCAAAGAACTGGCAACAAAGGATATGACTAAATGGGGAGGGGAAAAACAGATTCAGGTCAACCTGCTCACCCTCCCCATTGTTCCCAAGGCAAGTGGGGCTTGCCCTTGATGTCATAGTCTGCCTTTTCCTGAGTACTTTGTATATGCCAGGCACTGTACTAAACCCCTCATGGGAGGCCCTTTCTCACTAATCTTCACAATCTGTGAAAGAGTACTAACTCCCAAATTTAAGGCTGGCTCAGTCTAAGCCTTGACTTAATTCTAGAAACCCAGAGCTCAGCACTGTGCCTCGTACGTAAATACTCTGTAAATGTTAGCAAATGATATTAGGGTATGATGTGCCAAGGCAAACTGGTGAGTAATAGTGCATGTTCTGGGTGCTGGCCCCTTCCCTTGTGTTCCCTCATTTAAGCCTCATAATAAATTAAGGAGAGTACACTGTTGCTCTCACCAGTATTTATTATTTTGGTCACCCATGAAGCAAGCATCTCACCAGTTTTATATTTAATTTAAGAAATATTCAGTTTGTTACATATGTATCCATGTCCATGTTGATTCTGCACCCTTTTCATTATATTCCGGAATGTGATGTTCCCCTTCCTGTGTCCATGAGTTCTCATTGTTCAATTCCCACCTATGAGTGAGAACATGCAGTGTTTGGTTTTTTGTCCTTGCGATAGTTTACTGAGAATGATGTTTCCAGTTTTTAAAGAAGGAAGCGGACTCCTTGAATTAGAGGAGGTGATTCTCCAAGGTCACACAGTACATAACAGTCTGGATTTAAAGTTTCCAAGCCAGGTTTCCCCTAACCACTACACTTTGCAGTCGTTCCCCATCTTAATCTGTTAAAATTACGTTCAACATTTCTGCCTTTCTTCAGGGTTTCCCTGGAGGTTTTTTTTTTTTTTTTTTTTTTTTTTTTTAAATATATAAGCTGCTTTCACCTCCTATACCCACATGCTCCCAGAGCAAAATGCCAGAAGTACAAACACTATTATTTGCCAGGACCCTTTCCCCTGCCTGATAACTGTGGGTTTCTCTCTCGGCAATATAGTTGAGAGTCACCGTGACCAGCCAAGAGCTTGTTTTCTTTTGATCCTGCATGAGTGTAACCATCCTAAAAAGGAATGGAAACAGCTCATTGGTCGTGATGAGAACTGCTTTATCCAATAAGCTACAAGAGAGCCTTTGGGCAAAAACATGTATCGGTATTTTTTCAGATCACTTCCTCCTTCCCTGCCTTATCATCTATGGAGTTGGAGCCATTGAATTGGTTTCTAAAAATGTCGGTGTGGAGTTGGGCCTTCTGCATCTTGATGCTCTGATGTCACTGGACCTTTCCATGGCATGCCCTCCTGTAGAGGCACTTTAATGGAAGAATACCTCAGCTCCATGTCACCTGCCCCGAAACTGCTCAGTTCTAATTGGCGACCCGCTTACCAACCAAACGAGGAGTGTGCAGTCTTTGGGCAGAGGCAGGAGTAGAACCAATTTCTGGCCTCTTTCACTATCATTTGAGAAACTCTAAGCCCCATCCTTGGGAAGGCTAAGCACTTTTCCTGCTTTTAAAAAGCACCAGATGGAATGAACTAGAAACATCATTTCACTCCCTTTGGACATAATATGGTGAGGAATACATTTGCTTTAGGAACTTTTGTGTTTACCAGAATAGATATTTTTGTGAATAACTGATTATTAAGACAAAAAGGTAGATTTAGGAGGATCCCTAGAGGAGAGAGGTAGATAAGAGACAGCATAGGTAGAGGAAATTGGGGCTGTTAATATTATTAGAATCCTCAAAAACATATCTGAAGCAGGTATGATTTAGCAAATGAGGAAACTGAGGTGCAAAGAAATTAAGTTGCCCAAGGTCACACCTAACCAGCTTAACAGTAAAGCCAGATTCAAATCCTGATTCCAAAGCTTTTGTTCTTAGCCATAATGCCACCCTACATCTCAGTAAACACTCAAACACTTATGAAATGCTTAATTCCTTTACTCATTTTTTTCTAATCTGTGTTTACTCGGTTCCCTGAAAGATACAGATCTATAAAATACTCACTTTACTGATACGAGAAGACCAATAACCCAAATCTTAAAGATTCTTTCATATTTTTCAGAAGTCAGAGACTTAGCGGTGTGTTGTGTTTTTCCGTAGGCTGATGCTCAAATCTGTTGGAATCACCTCTCTCTGCCAGTGGTGTGGACAGGCAGGGGGTACAGTGTGGCATTCCCAGAGCCAGTCAGGAAAACAATGCCCCAAGTCCTGGGAGTCAGCAACACCGGTACGGAACAAGCAGATACTGAACGCAGGAGTACAGTACAGGTTAGCAAGCCCCTGCAGGTAACCAGGAATCCCCTTTATTTCACCACCGATTATTTTCATAAGTGTTTGAGTGTTTACTGAGAGGTAGGGTGGCATTATGGCTAAGAACAAAAGCTTTGGAATCAGGATTTGAATCTGGCTTTACTGTTAAGCTGGTTAGGTGTGACCTTGGGCAACTTAATTTCTTTGAACCTCAGTTTCCTCATTTGCTAAATCATACCTGCTTCAGATATGTTTTTGAGGATTCTAATAATATTAACAGCCCCAATTTCCTTCTGGTAGGAATAAAATTTTAAAAAATGTTTAAAACATAGCACCTACTGTGCTAAGTATTTTGTTAACCCGCTGAATCCTTGTAACAACCCTATGAGGTAGCTACAATTATAGTCCTCGTTTTGTAATTGAGGAAATTGGGAAACAGAGAGGTTAAGTAACTTGCTCAAGGTCACACAGCCAGTAAATGGCAAGCCAGGATTCTGAGCCCAAGCAGTCTCTCCAGAGTCCCTGCCTTCATTCACCATGCTGTACTGTGAGGAGTACATAACACAAGGTTGGACATGGTTACTGCTAGTCTGTGGAGACTGTCCCTACTATTGCAGATGCTGTGGCCATTTGTATATGTCTGTCTTTGGATGCTAGTCTGACTACCAGATCCTAAGTGATCAGAACCATTTCAGGAAAGCTACTTCAGCTAACAGCAGACTATGAAGGTAAAGCTGCTGGCTTTAGAGACCATGCTCAGCATCACCTCCTACAAATGGGTGGGGACTGCCCCAGGTGCAGGGGTGAGAAGGACTCGGAGGCCCAAGTTCCAGTATAGCAAGAAACAGTGGCCCAATCCATTTTTTCTGCTGTGAGCAAGGGAGTCCATTTAGTGCTCCTGATTTAGTTTGAGCCCTTCATTTGAAGATGAAACAGCTGCAGCCCAGAGATGTTAAATGACTTTCCTGTGGTCTTAGGGCTATAGTCAGTACTACAGCTGGAATATGGTTGGGACAATCATTTGAGGACCTCTTTATGCCGGGCTGGGTGCTGGAAAGCATAGTGGACAGCTCCTGGGATGTGAGACTTTCAGGACTAAAACCAGGAAGTCCCAGGCACACTGGGACTTTATTATTGGAATAAAGTGTTTCCACCACAGAACGGGTCCCTGGAGACCTTCACTCTTACTCCAAACAAGACAGGGAACTTTGCTATGATCATCTTTTGGTCACCTGCAGCCAATTGTTTGGAGTGTTTCTTCATCTACTTGAAATAGTAAATAATCGTAAGCTTGAGGAACACATTCGTCATTGCATTCAATTGAAAAACCATTTATTGAATTTTACTGCATGTTAGGTAGTGTTCTAGGCTCTTTTGGGGGATTCAGAGAAAGCTAGGCAGGCCTTGAGCAGTGTCTATGACCAGGAATGGGAATTCCATACAGAGGAAATGGCTTGAGCAAAAAGACAAGTGGATATGAGGCATGTTTAAAGTCAAATAGTAGCGTGTGTTTACCATATATCACAAGCCTTGAACTTTTTTCTTTTTCTTTTTTTTTTTTTTTGAGACAGAGTCTCGCTCTGTTGCCCAGGCTGGAGTGCAGTGGCACAATCTTGGCTGACTGCAACCTCCGCCTCTCCCAGGTTCAAGCGATTCTCCTGCCTCAGCCTCCTGAGTAGCTGGGATTACAGGTGCCTGCCACCACACCCGGCTAATGTTTGTATTTTTAGTAGAGACGGGGTTTCACTGTGTTGGACAGGCTGGTCTTGAACTCCTGACCTCATGATCCACCCGCCTCGGTCTCCCAAAGTGCTGAGATTACACGTGTGAGCCACCGCACCTGGCCACAAGCCTTGAACTTTAAAACCAGTTTGCTCCCTATTTGGTTATCTTTTTGCCTTTTCCCATCGAGGACTTGCCTTCCTTTCCTTTCTGCCTCTCTCCTTTCTTCTCCCCACTGTGCCCGCCCTGCTTGCTCTTCTTCCCCTTTCTGTCGCCAGTGTGGTGGCTCGTGGCTGACCTGCAGTGACGCTTTCCAATTTCACACTTACATGCTCCTGAAAGTATTCATAAACTAACTCATATGTAAAACCAATAAAGGGCAACAGCACACATTCCTGTTAGACAGTAATTTTACCTGACTCCCTTTCTCCTACTTTGATCAGTCCTCTTCTCTCAAACATGGTCCTTTGACCTTCCCAGAAGTGAAAGCTTATGGGAATTCAAGCTTGGTGGAGCCCTGCAGGCATATTAGGAAGGAATAAGGGCTCAAATTTATTGAGCACTTAGGATGTGTTTGGGTGAGGGCTAAGTACTTTTTATACATTATTGTATTTAATATACCAAACTGCCCTGTGATGTGTGTCTTCATGATTCCTGTTTTACAGATGATGAAAGTGAGGCTTGAGAAGGGAAGTGTTCACCTCTGCACCATGTTCACAGGTTTCCTTTCCCCTTTGGCTTCCTTCATCCTAACGTAGATGGCCAAAGCATAAAGGACCCTTAGTTGTCATCTTAGCCAACCCCTTCCATTTTTCCCTTCTGGAAACAGACGCCAAGAAGGGAAGGAACTTGCCTGAGATCACACAGCTAATTAAGGGTAGAGCAGAAGCTAGAACTCAGTTCTTGCAACTCTCAATTCAACAATCTAAGTGGAGAAAAGAAATCCAGTTGTGAGACTCAGAGGCAGGGGCTTGAGACAGGTTTGAATTTGGATTGAACTCTGCTGCTTACAAGCTGTGTGAACTTAGGCAAATCACATAACCTCTCAGGGCTCCAGTTTCCTCATCTAGAAAGTGGGACTAATAATAGTAAGGTTTATTGTCAAGATTAAATGAAGTCGTGCAAGCAAAACAATACAGTAACTATTGTGCTTCAAACAAACTCTGTAGGTCACTTGAGTGCTTTAGAAAATATAACCTGGCCAGGTGTGGTGGCTCACACCTATAACCCCAGCACTTTGAGAGGCTGAGGTGGGAGGATCACTTGAGCCCAGGAGTTTGAGACCAGGCTGGGCAACATGATGAAATGCTGTATCTACGAAAATTATCCAGGCGTGGTGGTGTGTGCCTGTAGTCCTAGCCACTCAGGGCCTGGGGTGGGAGGATTGCTTGATCCTGGGAGGTCGAGGCTGCAGTGAGCCATGATCGCACCACTGCACTCCAGTTTGGGAAACACAGTGAGACCCCATCCCAAAAACCAAACAAACAAAATGTAGCGCACACCATGCCCGTGCCGGGTGGGCATGGTTATCGCAGGGATTGCCTACCCCAACTCCTGCCCCACCTGCTCAGGCAGGTCCCATTGTTCCTCAAGGATAAGCCCATCGTGAACTTCCAAGGGTACGCCATCCAGGGAAGGCCAACAGAAGCCACTAGTCAAGTGGCTTGACTAGTTCAAGACAAGCAGATTTCCAGCCATGTGTTTTCATCTTGTTAACCTTCTCACTAGAGAAGAGTTTGAATTGCTGCTTCTCTGGGTGTGTGGAGATACCCACTGGATTGTGAGCCAGGGAGGACAGGGACTGGGTCTTTTTGTTTTTGCTCCAAATCTCCCAACACAAGTACATTGTAGGTGCCCATTGAGTGCTTGCTGAATGAAGGAATGGTTAGCTACTGCCTCCTACTTCTCATTGCAGGATATCAATATCTTTCTAAAATCATAGTAATATGAAGGCTATCCAGAAAGTCAAAAGGTTCCACAGAGTTGGCCACAAAACAGAGTAGCCCCCTGCCCTCTGCTTTATTTCCCCCTCCCAGAGATTATTTTATCTCTCTTGGCTGATTATCTCTTTTAGCTGATTATTTTGGTATCTAGTGTGTGTTTCTAAATAGTCTGCTTATTATTAAAGCTAGATTATTTCAGTTGCAGGCATTATCTACTAAATTCCCACTGTGGGGTCATCCTTTGCTCTCCCAATATAGTTATTTCAGGATTTTCATTAGGTCAGTATTCAACATTTATGTTATTATGACTATGTAAATGCTAGTCACAGCTGAGCTGTGTTGTACACTATGATTGCTTTATCTTTCCTTGACAGCTTTTCCCCCCAGGAGTTAGTAACTGTCCTTTTTTTTCTTTTTGTTTGCTTAGTTTTCTAGGTACTTATTACTAATTCAACCTTAAACTCTTCACCAAGTGCCCAGATTCTCCCCCTAAGGCATTCTGATGCACCAGGTATTCCATCAATTTTGTTACCTTGAAAAAGCTTCCTCCTTGAGGACCCCAACTTGCTCCGCACTGGACTGGTTCCTCCTGGCATGGCACACAGCTGTCACTCTGGAGTTCCTGCACCACCATGCTGGAGCTCCCCTATCCCTTCTTCGGGTTTGAATCTTTCATCTTTTGTTTGTCTTCCTGTTTCTCTACTTTACTCCCCCATTTTGTTAAAGCACATTTCCAGCCACTTTCCAAGCAGGATTGAAAAGACTTTCATTCTGTTCTTCTAAGTACTTGGCACTTAAAGTATATTTTAACCACCCCATCCTTTCCTTCATTTTCATTTCATTTCCTCGTGCTGTTCATTCATTATTGTTGGCATTCTCCACTGTCAGTCTTAAGATGCAGATGTTTGCATGTCTGTGTTTAATCTACTTTCCATCCACTAAAATTTGGTTGTTTCTCCTGCAATGCGCTTTATTTTGGTGGGTTTAATTCTAGTCTGGACATTTTTCTTCAAGATTTTGAAGACATTGTTTTACTGCTTTTAGCTTCCAATGTTGCCCTTGAGAAGTCGGAATTATTCTGATTATTGATTCTTCTAGATGACTTCTTAACATCTCTGGAAGCTCATAGCATTCTTAGTGTTTTGAAGTTTCATGATGATGGGCCTTGGTGTGGGCCCACTATGTTATGCAGTTAGGAGGTCTTTCTTTCTTTTTATCATCTGGGGAGAATCAGTGCTTATGAGGGTTTTTCAATTCTGAAAATGTATGCCCTTATATTCTGGGGGAGAAAGATATATATATAATGTGATAGCCAGCCTCCAAATGGCTTCCAGTGATCTTGTGTCTGGTAGTCACACCCTTGTGCAGTTTACCCTTATATTGGACCAGGGTTGACCTCTGTGACCAGTAGCCTACAGCATAAATGATAGTATGTCACTTCTGAGATTGGGGTATGAAAGATAGTGCAGTCTTGGATCACTTGCTTTGGGAAATGCCAGTGACCATGTTGACCAGCCTTATGGGAGGCCCGTGTGGCAAGAAACTGAGGACTTCTGCCAATATCCAGCTGGTAACTGAGGCTTCTTGAAGCCCTGTAAGTGAGTCACTTTGAAAGTGGATTCTCTAGCCCCAGTCAAGCCTTCAGATGAAACTGCAGCCCTTGCCAACAACGTGACTACAACTTCACAGGAGACCCTGAGCCAGAACTATCCTATTAGGCTGCTCCCAGATTCCTGACCCTCAGAAATTGGGTAAGATAAAAAAAATTGTTATTATAAGCTGCTGAGTAATTGGGCCAATTTGCTATGCAGCACTGGATAACTAATGTAATGGATAATTACATTTTCTCTGTTCTTGCATGCAGAAATTTCTGTTACTTGGATTTTATACTTCCTATAACAGTCTTCATATTTTCTTTTTATCTCTTCCATCTCTTGGTCTTTTTACTCTACATTCTGGGAGATTTTCTAAATTTTATTTTCTAACCCTTCTGCTGAGTTTTACCTTTGTTCTTGCATTTACAATTTTTCTCTAAGAGCTATTTTTGTTACCTGATTTTTATCCCCTCCTTCTTTTTAAACAATAGTATCCTATTCTAGAGTTCTTTAATCCAGAGACTCTTTATTTTACTCTCTCTACAGAAGAAACCTCCAGTATTTTGCCGGGTTAGGATCCTGGCAATTTTGCTGTGTGAAGTAGGGAATTAGGGACCTGAGAGCCTTGTAAACTGAACTTCAACCAGCCCCTTTGCTTCCCCTTCCATGTCTAGAGGTCCCTGGTGCTGCTAATCTATGATTCTCAGTTTTCTCCACTGTCCGCTTAAGATGAAGCTGTGTTTTTTAAATTTACATTCGGCTTCTACAATTTTTTTCTCTCTAATTTCTTTATTCTAGTGGGTTTAATTCTAAACAAACAACACCTTTTTTGTGGGATTTCATGGAAAAGGGGAAAACAGATATGTATATTTAACCAACACTTTTTTTTTTTTTTTTTTTTTGAGGTGAAGTTTCACTCTTTGTTGCCCAGGCTGGAGTGCAATGGTGCGATCTCGGCTCACTGCAACCTCTGCCTCCCAGGTTCAAGCGATTCTCCTGCCTCAGCCTCCCAAGTAGCTGGGATTACAGGTACCTACCACCACACCTGGCTAATTTTTATATTTTTAGTAGAGACGGGGTTTCACCATGTTGGCCAGGCTGGTCTTGGATTCCTGACCTCAAGTGATCTGCCCACCTCAGCCTCTTAAAATGCTGGGATTACAGGCATGAGCCACCATGCCTGGCTTAACCCACACTTTTTACCTCAGCTCTTCATGCCACACCTGCTCCCACCTCTCTTTGGGACTTTCTGTGATTCATTGACTATCTCATAGTCACTGTGGTTCTGAGGTCATGGTCCTGAATAACTACAGTGGGAACATTAGTAGGTCATTTCCAAATAATCAGGACATCCTTACTTATTGCAAAGCTGCTGACTTGTGCCTGAAGTTACGTCAATGGCCTTTAGCTGCAGACTTTGATATCAGAGCTGAGTGTCAAGATTTAAGAAAAGGAATTTACATACATGCACCTTGAAGGTCTGAATGTGTGTATATAACACAATGCCTGTGGGTTTATATGCATATCTCAAAAATAAGCCTCTTGCCAAACAAAACCCAGCTTTGGACTGTGGGTGAATTGAGAAGCATGAAAAATGTGTAGCCTGAAGTATATTTAAATATTCATGACGTCTTCAAAGCAAAGCTGTTGGGAAGACTAAGCCACCTGGAACACAGCTGTGATAGCACAGTGAGGCCTTCTGAAAAATCACAGTCTCGTGCAGTGCTGGGAAGAATATTCAGAGGTGACCGAGTCAGACCCCCTGCTGCTACTGTAATAAAAGCTATTTTGGATTTGCCATGTCCATTAGTGAGATTAGATTAATATTTAGAAAGTGTCTTCCTGTCTTAAAGATAATTGTATTTTGAATTATACAACTTATGTGGGGCAACAAATTTCATTTGTTTACTGCTTATCCTTCATGCGATATGGTTTTTAAGGATGGCAATTATGTGGCACACTTGCCACTACTCTTCCCTCTTGTACCCATGGCAGACATTAGTAATTAATCATGGCCCTCATTTCCTCTAGGCTCAGATGTGAGATCTCAGAATCCTTTTCCATGCATGTTCCTTTAAGCCACTGAGAATTGACTGGGAATTGGGGAGCACACCAGATGAAACACACACCATTTCTGGTTGGGTCTTTTATCCCCAGCCTCAGCTGAACAGGCTTCAGTTCACATCGTTTTAGCCAAAACTGATTTATGCATGGTCTTTTCAGAACAGATTAGGGTAGAATTTTGTTTTTTGTTTTTTTTTTGTGACGAAAATAACCTTAGTAATTTTGTTTTTGTTTTGGTAACTCAGGACAACTCACACCCCCTGGTTGTCGTGATTTTTTATTTAAATGCTGAGCTTAAGCGCTTGTGCAGTTGGTTTCTTGAAGTGAACAGCACACTTTACGTTTATTCTATTGCATGTCATTGTCTTTTTATTCTAAGCAAGGGGTCAGCAAATTATGGCCCACAGGCCAAATCTAGCTCACCATCTGTTTTTGTAAATAAAGTTTTATTGGAACACAGCCACTTCCCTTACTTTGTGCATTATTTATGTCTGCTTTTGCACTACAAGGGCAGAGCTGAGTAGTTGCAACAGAGATTGGCCCACAAAACTGAAAATATTTACTATCTGACCCTTTACAGAATGTTTCCTAATGTGGTTCTAAGTTATCACTTAAGCCTCTTTTGGTCCTCAACTTTACCCGATATTTTCTCCATGTACATTAAACATTTACTAACCCACTTAATTATACTTCTTTCCAGTCTGCCTTTCTCCGTTTTGTTCACTGATTCTCCCAAACAATGTTAAATACCCCGTTGCCATTCAGATATACTAGTAATAACACTCCTATTTGTTGAGCACTTATGGTCCAGGCAGTACTAAGCACCCTACATAAATTAAGTGAGCAAAAATGTAAGTGAATTCCTTGGCATAATGCCTGGCATATGGTAAATACTCGATTATTATCTTTACTTTTTACAGCAGCTCTAGGAAAGGGTAGGTATTACTAAATAGTTTAAGTAACTTACCCAGAGTAGCTGAGCTGCTAAGTGATAGAACTACATTCCAACTCAATTTGGACTGGTTGTAAAGACTTGTGACCTTTCTGTTAAACCTTATTGTCTTTTTCTGCCATATTTTCCAGGCTTACCAGTCTAGTAATCTGTCAAATAATTATAATAATGATTACATAAATATGTAATTATATAAGTGTACAATATATGTAGTTGTGTTAGGGATGGCAAATATCCAAGTTACTGGTGGTGAATCCGTAGGGATCTGCAGCAACCTCAATTCTTGCCTCCTCAGAAGAAAGAATTCGACTGACGGGCATAAGGCAGAAAAAGAGTCTGAGGCAAATTTCAGAGCAGGAGTGAAAGTTTATTAAAAAAAACTCTAGAGTAGGAAAGAAAGGAAAGTACACTTGGAAGACACCCAAGCAGGCACTTTGGAGGTCAAGTGCCTGTTTAACCTGGATCCTAGGACTTTATAGGCTGGCCTACTTCCAGCACCTCTCACCCCTTTCCTTTCATTCTTCCCACATGCACGATGCCCTCCTTGCACTTGGGAGGTGAGCATTCGCAGTGTGTTTAAGCAGTTGTATGCATGCTCACCTGAGGCTTTCTTCCCTTTTCCTGTGAAATGCCCCTGGAAGGTCATATTTCACCATTTTGCCTCTTAATGCAAGTGCTCGAGCCCACTTGCTTAATCCTGAAAGCTGCTGATTACAAATTTCAGGTGTTTTTATCTATTGGGAATCTCTGGTGCCGGTTGTGACCAATTATCATTTTCATGTGACAACTGCTGGACAATCAGGAAACTGCCAAGCCATCACCTGATGGTCGTCTGACATTCCTGGTGGGTGCGGGGAGCCCTCTCTTGCCCTGCTCATACCTGCCCAGCTACCTATTATAACAGTTGTATATATGTGTGGTACAGTGCATTATCTCAGATCTTCCTTTAAAGATGGCTAGGTTAGATATTGTTCCTGTTTTATAGATGAAGAAACTGAGGCTGAGAGAATGTCATACAGTTAATAAGATGTTTGCTGGTATAATTCAAAGTTTGTATGATTTAAAATACTTTAGACCACACTGCTATGATAAAGAACCATGATATGTGGCTGAACTGACATTCATTCAGCAGTTTTTACAGTATACATTTATAGAGTACCTACCCTGTACCAAGTCCTGTGCTCAATCCATGCTGTATTTTTTTCTGTAGTAATCCCCCCCTTATCTGCAGTTTTGCCTTCTGCGGTTTCAGTTATCCACTATTAGCCATGGTCCAAAAATATTACGTGGAAAATTTCAGAAATAAACCATTCATAAGTTTTAAATTGTGCACTGTGCTGAGTAGCGTGATGAAGTCTTGAGTTGTCCTGTGCGTTCCAGCCCAGGAAGTGAATCATCTCTTTGTCCAGCGTCTCCACACTGTAGACACTACCCATCCATTAATAATTTAGGAGCTACCTTGGTTATCAGATTGACTGTCGAGGTATCGCAGTGGTGGTGTTCATTATTTTACTTTTAATAATGACCTCAAAATGCAAGAGTAGTAATGCTGGCATATTGTTATAATTGTTTTATTTTATTATTGTTAATTTCTTACTGTGCCTATTTAAACTATAATATGTATATATGAAAAAACATAGTACATACAGGGTTTGGCACCATACAAAGTTTCAGGCGTCCACTGGGGGTCTTGGAATATATCCTCCTTGGATAAGGGGGGCTACTGTATGGTGAATTCGTTTCCTAAGTGCTCACAAACTGTCTAATTATCTAATGTTTGTTTTTTCATTTAGTGTATTTGGTAACAGATGTTTTGGGTTATATTATCAACCCTTCTAATGAATTTCAAATCCTACCTGTTTTGCACCTCAATTTCCCCACCTGTGAAGTGGGAAAGCTAATACCTGTTTTCACATCTTCTAATTCTCTATGTTTAGGAAACCTTGAACAAGAGGGTTTACATTAAACAGAGGTAGCACAGTGGCAATCTGTGGGTGGGATCCAACCCAGAGATTTTTGGGCTTACGCAGTGAATTTTAAGAAATTGAATTAATTTAAAAAGCTTAAAATGGAGAAATTTTTGAACTTTTCTTGAGTAATTAGATAAACTTGCAAGACTGGGCTTGTCCCACATGGACACAATGGACTAGAGGAAGCTTCTTTCTTTAGACAGAGCACACTCCTGTTACCCATCCCCATCATGCCTATTGTCTTCCCCACATTGAAGCCATGTCACTTACTGTTTTAAATGTCCCATTGTAGTCATTTGCTCTACTATCTGGTCTTTGTAGACATTTGAATTTGAGCATTCAATCAGGAGAGATTTCAGCTGGGCATAAGAAAGAACCTCATCAACAAGATAAAATAAATGTGCTTTACAACCATTTGAACTGAATGGATAGAAAAACCTTAATTCCTTGATTCTATGTAATTTTTTTTTTTTTTTTTCAGACAGAGTCTCGCTGTGTCACCCAGGCTGGCATGCAGTGGTGTGAGCTCAGCCCAATGCAACATCTGCCTCCAGGATTCAAGTGATTCTCATGCCTCAGCCTCCTGAGTAGCTGGGACTACAGGCGCATGCCACACACCACCTTCGGCTAATTTTTTTTTTTTTTTTGAGACGGAGTCTCGCTCTGTTGCCCAGGCTGGAGTGCAGTGGTGCGATCTCGGCTCACTGCAAGCTCCGCCTCCTGGGTTCATGCCATTCTCCCACCTCAGCCTCCCGAGTAGCTGGGACTACAGGCGCCCGCCACCACGCCCAGCTAATTTTTTTGTATTTTTAGTGGAGACGAGGTTTCGCCATGTTGGCCAGGCTGGTCCTGAACTTCCGATCTCATGTGATCCACCCGCCTCAGCCTCCCAAAGTGCTGGGATTACAGGCCTGAGCCACCGTGCCCAGCTGATTTTATGTATTTTAAAGGAACTTAACTTTAAATCAGAATAGGACATTTTAAATGAAAAGAAATGAAAGAAAAGCTCTTTTTAACATGCACATACATCAGTATAGACTGTGATGCCCACCTGCTTATTGAGGGCAAAATGTTAACTCTATTAGGCTATTAAGGAATTACATACAAATTCTGGCTGGTCTCACCGAGAAGCCCCTGGGTACTGGACAATGCACCACCATCACCAGTTCTTTTCCGAGTTTGCCCTCCTGCAGGAGAAATACTTTACTTGGTATACTCTCTTAAAGTCCAACTAACTCCGGACTCTTATTTTTAAAACAATTGTCTCTCTTATAAAGGGGACTAGAGGCTGGGCGTGGTGGCTCACGCCTGTAATCGCAGCACTTTGGGAGGCCGAGGCCAGCGGATCACGAGGTCAGGAGAACGAGACCATCCTGGCTAACATGGTGAAACCCCGTTTCTACTAAAAAATACAAAAACAAAATTAGCCGGGCGTGGTGGCCGGCGCCTGTAGCCCCAGCTACTCGGGAGGCTGAGGCAGGAGAATGGCAGGAACCCGGGAGGCGGAGCTTGCAGTGAGCCGAGATCGCGCCACTGCACTCCAGCCTGGGCGACAGAGCGAGACTCCGTCTCAGAAAAAAAGGGGTGTGAGTTGGCGGGGGGACTAGAAAAGAATGGATAATTCTGCCAAAATGTCAATTCTTCTGGACATTTTATTTCCTTTATGCCCTTTTTTGGTTTATTGACTGCCTATTTTCAAGGACTGGTAGTGCAGGGGTTTATTTCCTCTTCCTGAAAGCTACAATGCATTTGCTCTTTGCTTTCTACACTGCTATTATTAACAATGCCTGACCATCGTGAGTGGTCAGTAATGCTCAAAGAACGCATGCTGCTTTCCTATGGTAATGGTTACAGTTGCTTATCTCAGTCACAAAGAGCATGGTCCTGATGGGAAAGGAGTAGAGTGTCTGATCCCTTTCTAGAAAGTGTGTTTTGTTTGGGTTTTCTGAAGTAGGTTGCATCTACTTCCCTGACAGTTTCCCAAAACTGTCAGCTTTGTTTATAAGTAGGATGAGTGAAATAAGAGAATCAGGTCTGGCATCCCCCCCTACTCTCAAGACACACACACACACACACACACACACACACACACACACACTGCAATTTGAAGTGTACTTCCCACAAAACACACAGCTCATGTTAGGCACCAGTCATTCCTTGAGTCTAGGACCTTGCCCAGGCTTTACATTTCACAACCGTCCTTTGGCAGCAGTTAGATCTTGTGGGGCCAAGCAGAAATCTCCTTCCCCAACCATACCATTCCATATTAATGTCATTTCTCCTTTGAACTCTTAGCACTTGCTCTCTCTACTACTCATTTGAGAGGTAATTATGCACATCTCTTGTTTTGTTATTTAAATCTGGTATTTAACCTCTTCTCTGTTAGTGTCTTTATCTCCCTACAGGGTCATAGCAAATTGAATATAAAGAAAGGTAGATATTAACATGATTTCCTGTACGTAGTAAATCTGTTCCTTAGTTCAGGTTACCCTAAAAAGTATGCCTCAAGACAAGGTTTAGTTTCTATTAATTGATTTGGGGGGTGATCCGACGTTAAGTTGGTGAAGAAGTAGGAAAGTGAGACAGGCAAAGGAAGGACAGAAAAGGATGTGACAGAAAGTGAGTTACCTCCTGTGGGCAACGGGGCACAGTTCTGCAGGGTCCCTTTCAGACAGGTCTGTCCAACAGAAATACAGTCATGCACTGCTTCATGATGGTACGGTATGAGAAATGCATTGTTAGGATGGGTGCAGGGGCTCACGCCTGTAATCCCAGCACTTTGGGAGGCAGAGATGGGTAGATCATTTGAGGTCAGGAATTTGAGACCCGGCTGACCAACATGGTGAAACCCCTACTAAAAATACAAAAAAATTAGCCGGGTATGGTGGCACACGCCTGTAATCTCAGCTACTGGGGAGACTGAGTCAGGAGAATCGCTTGTACCTGGGAGGTGGAGGTTGCAGTGAGCTAGGATTGTGCCACTGGACTCCAGCCTGGATGACAGAGTGAGACTGTCTCAAAAAATAATAATAATAAATAATTTTAAAAATGCATTGTTAGACGATTTTGTCATTGCATGAACATCATTGCACTCACAAACCTAGAGGGTTCAGCCTACTACACACCTAAGCTATATGAAGTAGCCTCTTGCTCCTAGGCTACAAACCTGTACAGCATGTTACCGTACTGATCACTGTAGGCGATTATAATGGTAAAGATTTATATATCTAAACATACCTAAGCTTACAAAAAGTACGGTAAAAATACAGTATCATAACCTTATGGAAGCACTGTTGTATATACAGGCTGTCGGTATATTATGTTGTTATGCAGTGTATGTAGAATGCAAGCCACAAACCCAAGCCACATGTGTAATTCTAAATTTTTCTTTTTCTTTTCTTTTTTTTGAGACGGAGTTTCACTCTTGTTGCCAAGGCTGGAGTGCAATGGCACGATCTCAGCTCACTGCAACCTCTGCCTCTCAGGTTTAAGCAACTCTCCTGCCTCAGCCTCCCAAGTAGTTGGGATTACAGGCACCTGCCACCACGCCCAGCTAATTTTTGTATTTTTAGTAGAGATGGGGTTTCACCACGTTGGCCAGGCTCTTCTTGAACTCCTGACCTCAAGTGATCCGCCCGCCTCGGCCTCCCAAAGTCCTGGGATTGCAGGCGTGAACCGCTGCACCCAGCCTAATTCTAAACTTTGTAGTGGCCACATTTAAAAAGTAAAATGAAATAGATGAAATTATAAATTTTATTTAGCCTAATAGATCCAAAATATCACTTCATCATGTAATAAATATAAAAATTATAAATGAGATATTTTGCATTTCTTTTTCATACCAAGTCTCTGAGATCTGGTGTATTTTTATTTTATACTTGTCAATTTGGACTAACCATATTTCAAGTGCTCAGTATCCCCTTGTGGCTAGTGACAACTCTATGGAACAGAACAGCTCTAAGGGACACTAGAAAAATAGCACAGAGTTGTCTCAGAATGGGGAATGTATTTATTGGCCAATACTCATTCATAATGGATTGAGTGTCACTCTTGGGAACGTTATCTCCTGGGCACTTCTAGTTCACCCTGTGGCAGAAAACATAGGTAGAGAGACACAAGAGGCCATAACCTTGGACAGGAAATGTCTACAGGTGACCTGGTGTATTAGTCCATTTTCATGCTGCTGATAAAGACATACCTGAGACTGGGTAATTTATAAAGAAAAAGATTTAATGGACTCACAGTTCCACATTGCTGGGGAGGCCTCACAATCATGGCGCAAGGTGAAAGGCAGGTCTTACATGATGGCAGGCAAGAGAGAATGAGAGCCAAGCCAAAGGGGAGACCCCTTATAAAACCATCAGGTCTCATGAGACTTATTCACTACCGCAAGAACATTAGGGGGAAGACCACCCCATGATTCAGTTATCTCCCGCTGGGTCCCTCCTACAACACAACATATCAGAATTATGGGAGCTACAATTCAAGATGAGATTTGGGTGGGAACACAGCCAAACAAAACATATCACCTCGGATATGGGCAGAGCTCTTACAGTTTCTGCTGTAATCTTCTATAATCTTTTTTTTTTTTTTTTTTTTTGAGATGGAGTCTTGCTGTTGCCCAGGCTGGAGTGCAGTGGCATGATCTCAGCTCATTGCAACCTCTGCCTCCCAGATTCAAGTGATTCTTGTGCCTCAGCTTCCCGAGAAGCCAGGAAGACGAGATTACATGTGTCCACCACCACACCCGGCTAATTTTTGTATTTTTAATAGAGATAGGGGATGGCCATGTTGGCCAGGCTGGTCTCAAACTTCTGACCTTAGGTGATCCACCCAGCTTGGCCTCCCAAATTGCTGGGATTACAGGCGTGAGCCACGGCACCTGACTTCTGCTATAATCTTAAATATGTGTTGGTTGATTGAAAAACTTCTGGATTCCTGCCATGGCAGCCTTTTCACCTTAGTTTTGGACTCAGCATTAAAGACTGCCATACATGGTTGTGCAGGCTGAGCACTATGTAACTCTAGGGGGCACCACTCACCTAGGCTTCTTAGACTGCCATATGCATGGCACCCCTAAAGTTACACAGTTCCCGACCTGCACGACTCCTCTTACCCTTCGACTATTACAAAGCTCGTCACTTTGGGTAAAGAGTAAAGGATTGATAGAACAGACATATTCACTTGGGCTTAACTACAGTATTCTGTCTTTTAAGGGTCACTAAACATTTTAAGCACCTGCCACCATTTCCCTGCAAAGCCAGCATCATGAGTAATCAGCAGAAACCAGCACCTCCAGGGCCCGCAATCACTCTGAAGGAGTCAGCTTCACACCTGCTGCTAATTTTAGCTTGTAATCTACGAAGGGTATCAATGAGTCTTTTTGCCAAGCACTCTTACAGTCATGGCTTGAAAGTGTCTCTTCCAGGCTGGAGCTGGGATCTAGGTGAAAGCAGTATATGTGATCCAGAGCATTCTGCCAATGGGAGCCTTCCCCATTGCCCCTGCCTGAGCCCCTCTATCTCTACTCGGCTTTCTTACCACGGTCACCCACAAGGTGTCTGGGCTGTGAGAGTCAATGAATTCTGGATGCCCAAGTTCAGTCATGCAGTCACAAACGGGCTCTGAGTTGACTTCACTCTGGTTTCATTTACTCTTCTGTGGTGAGTGACAAGTCATGCAAGTAAAATCAAATTGGTGTGATTGATAGCATCTAGAAAAAACATCAGAGGAGTTTGTGGAAAGGAAGTCATACAATTAATTGAATACAGAATTGGAAAGCAACTCAGAAATCATCCCAAGCATTTCCTGTTCCAGATGATGAGTTGAAGAATCAGAGGTCAAGAAGCTCACTGAGGGCCATATAGTGGGTTAGTGGGAGAGGACCAGCGTCCTCTATGGAAGAGACTATGTCTGCCTCCCCAGTGCATTATATCTGGCACATAGTTAGCATTCAATGAATGTTTATGGAATGAGTTGATGCGTTTTTATGACATTCAGGTTACCAAGAGGCCAAAACTATATAATTTTTTTCCTGTATCATGTCGTAAGCATTTGTTGTTTTTGCAAATCCAGTATCTATTACCTTTCATGCTTATAGTTCATCCCTCTCCTACACTAGGGGGAGGAAGCATATGATTCAATTACAACCAATCAGAGCATTTCATTCCCCTAGTCATGGTGATTTGTTCAATGATTGACATGCGATTCAAGTCAGACTGGTCAAAGCCAATGAGACTCAGTTCTTGGGACTTTTGGGTCGTGTTGTCAACGATAGAGCCAGCCTGAGAATGAAGCCGATACAGAGGAAAGCAGAACTAAGGGCTAGAAAGAGCAAGGGCAAGTTTGGGTGATGGCATCCGACCCCAATATCCATGTGTATCTGAAGCCAGTGTCTATCCCTGAAATTTTTAGTTATGTGAGTGGATAATGTCCTCTCTTAATAAAAAACCAATTAGGAATTTATCATTTGCATCTGAAATCAAATGCCAGCTAGCTTGGAAGCACCATTGAAACAACCTTCAGGTTAGTTTGGTTCTTTCAACATCCCCTGTCATTTGGATGTTCACTGTTCCATAAGCTCAGGGGAAATGGTCCCTCTTTAGCCTGAGAGAGTAAACTTTGATTAGCCTAAACCTAATGTCACGATTTTATTCCCTTTATCAGTGATTACTTTACACATGAACATGTGATGCAAATCTTGTGAATGAGACCGAGATGAAAGGTGCCGCACAGGTTCTGGAATAGGTTTTCTTCTTCGTACCCAAGAGGAAAATCTGCCCTTTTCTGTTTTTGTACATGGCTTTGTGATGATGTGATGCCTGGATCTGCAGCAATCAGTTTGAGACCATGAGGAGTCAAGTTTGAGGCTAAGAGCCAGCATGCCTGGGTGGTAAAGCCGGGAGATGGAAAAGCCTGCATCTTTGATGGCATCATTGAACTGCTAAACTTCCATGATTTCTGGGCTTTAAAAAATTTGAGGTGCCATGAATTTTTAGTCAGTTTTAATTTGGGATTCTATTACTTGCAAATTTCCTCTGGAATCTTGTGACTCTATTATGTCTAGTTTGAAGACCAGCCTCTAGGCTAACTTTTTAACTATAAAACCTTTTTTTTTTTTTTTTTTTGGCTGGGCACAGTGGCTTGCAACTGTAATCCCAGCACTTCGGGAGGCTAAGGTGGGTGGATCCCTTGATCCCAGGAGTTCAGAACCAGCTTGGGCAACATGGCAAAAATCCTTTTCTACAAAATGTACAAAAATTAGCTGGGCATGGTGGCACATCCCTGTAGTCCCAGCTACTCGGGAGGCTGAGGTGAGAGGATGGCTTGAGCCCAGAAAGTGGAGGCTGCAGTGAGCTGTGATCGTGCCACTGCACTCCAGCCTGGGTGACAGAGTGGGACCCTGTCTTAAAAAAACAAAAAACAAAAAAAAAGGTTTTTTAACCTTGGCACTATTGATATTTTGGGCCATAATTCTTTGTGGTGGGAGGCTGTCACATGCATATAGAAATTTAGAAGCATCCCTGGCCTCTACCCAGTTGATGCCAGTAGCACCCTGCCCCCAACTGTGAAAACTTAAAATGCCTCCAGACATTGCAAATGTCCCCTGGGTTGGGGCATGGGGGCAAAATTGTCCCTAGTTGAAAACCACTAAACTAGAATTACTTACTTCCCAACTATTTTAGAAAAATAAGTTTACTATATTGTGATGGTTAATTTTATGTGTTAAGTGGACTAAGGGAGGCCCAGATAGTTGGCAAAACATTATTTCTGTGTATGTCTGTAAGGATGTTTCTAGAAGAGATTAGTGTTTGAATCCATAGACCAAGTAAAGAAGATTGTCCTCCCAATGTGGGTGAGCATTGCCTAATCCATTGAGGGTGCAAATAAACAAAGAGGTGAAAGAAGGTTGAATTTGCTCAGTTTTATCTGGGATATCTGTCTTCTCCTGCCCTCAGATACCGACACTCCTAATTTTTGGGCCTTCAGTCTGGGACCGAATTACACACCAGCTTCCCTAGTTCTTTGCTTTGCACATGGCAGATTGTGGGACTTCTTGGCCTCTATAATCACGTGACCAATTCCTATAATTGATCGATCAGTTGATCAATCCTCTTGGTTCTGTTTCTCTGGAGAATCCTGATTAATACATATATTGTTGAGACAGTCTTGAGGTGTCATTAAAAACAAATGAGTTACCAAAAATAACAAGTGTTGGAGAGAATGCAGAGAAATTGGAACCCTGCATCGCTGGTGGGAATGTAAGATGGTGTAGCCTTTGTGGAAAACAGATTGATGGCTCTTCAGAAAGTTAAATATAAAATTACCATAGGGTTCGGCAATTCTACTTCTAGGTATATGTCCAAAAGAATTGAAAACAGATACTGAAACAGATATTTGCACCTGGATTTTTTTTTTTTTTTTTTTTTGAGACGGAGTCTTGCTCTGTCGCCCAGGCTGGAGTGCAGTGGCGCAGTCTCGGCTCACTGCAACCTCCACCTCCTGGGTTCAAGCGATTCTCCTGCCTTAACCTCCCAAGTAGCTGGGATTACAGGCATGTACCACCACGCCTAGCTAACTTTTTTTGTAGTTTTAGTAGAGGCGAGGTTTCACCATATTGGCCAGTTTGGTCTCAAAACTCCTGACCTGAGGTGATCTGCCCGCCTCAGCCTCCCAAACTGCTGGGATTACAAGCATGAGCCACTGCACCCAGCATACCTGAATATTAATAATAGCATTATTCACAGTAACCAAAAGGTGGAAGGAATCCAAGTGTCCATGGTGGATGAATTGGTAAGCAAGATGTAATACACACATATAATAAAATATTAATCAGCTTTGAATGAAATTCTAAAACATGCTACACTATGGATGTACCTTGAAAGCATTGTGCTAAGTGTAATAGCCAGTCACAAAAGAACAAATATTATGATTCCATATGAAATATCTGGAAGAGACAAATTCACAGAGACAGAAAGTAAAGTAGAAGTTATCAGAGGCTAGGAGAGGGGAGAATGGGGAGTTATTGCTTAGTGGGTACAGAATTTCTGTTTGGGGTGATGACAAATTTTAGAACTAGATAGTGGTGATGGTTGCACAACATTGTGAATGTAATTAATGTTGCTGACTTGTGTACATAATAATGCTTAAAATAGCAAGTTTCATGTTATATATATTTTACCATAAAAAATCCTCCCCAAACCCCAAATGAGTTAAAGTAATGAATTTTGCCAGTCCTACAGTGTTTGGTGCAATGCATTACCTAGATGCCATAGCATATGAAAGAACATTTGAGGGGAAGGAGTAGGTGGGATTTCATTATTCTGTTTTCTGGCTATTAAGATGAGTCTGCTGAGCTCTAAGACACCAATGTTTTAGTTATTGGTTGATATCCAAATCTCATCTTAAGTTGTGGCTCCCATAATCCCCATGTGTCATGGGAGGGACCCAGTGGGAGGTAATTGAATCATGGGGGGACATTTTTCCGATGCTGTTCTCATGATAGTGAATAAGTCTCATGAGATCTGATGGTTTTATAAAGAGCCGTTCCCCTGCACATGCTCTCTTGCTTGCCACCATGTAAGACATGCCTTTGCTCCTCATTTGTCTTCCACCATGATTGTGAGGCCTCCACAGCCATGTGGAACTGTGAGTCCGTTAAACCTCTTTTTCTTTATAAATTACCCAGTCTCGGATATTTCTTCATTGCAATAGGAAAATGGACTAATACATGGGTTTTGCTGAGTTCTTGCCATGTACAAGTCACTATGTTAAGGTCTTTACACAAACCACCTCAATAACTCTAAAAGAGCCCCACAAAGTAGATGTTAATATTACCCCATTATACACATGGGTAACCAGGCTCAGAGAAAAGTGTAGTCAGCATTCAAAGAAATCCAGGTAGTTTGATTCCATACAGGTCCCATGCATTTAACTATTGGACTTGGTTTTTTGCTGAAGGTTGGAGCCAAAATGCTTAACTTTGATTTAAAGAAAACCTGTTTTGAGAATTTACATAGTTAAACACTAATAAGGGAGAAATGAAGTTGTTAGCAGCTCCCAAGCAACTCCCATCTTTCTGACTTTGCAGTTAAAAAAAAAAAATCACATTGCACAGAAGATGTGTTTGCCTCTGAACAGTGTCAATTAGATCAGAGGAGTGCTTTTCCCAGGAGGACAGCCGAAGCACTTGGGCTTTCCTGAGGTCCAGGATGCTCCTCAGGGGCAAATTTACAGTTCCTTGCTGGGGCTTAGATGGCTGGATCTGAACGTTATTGTCTCTTTCTGCCTTATTGGGGGGTGGATTATGGCACTTGATGATTTAATCTGTGTAATCTCTAGACAAAACATGTCTCTGCTTTGCTGCCAGGAAAATGTTAATTTATTCTTCTGGAGCTAGAGAGGTAAATGAAGTGATTGAAGATGCAGTGTGTGTATGCGCACTTGTGTGCACGCATGCATGTGTGTGTGTTGGTACACTAGGGTCTGTGTGAAGTGAAGCAAACAGGCCTAAAATGAAGGAATTTTTAGTGGAAAGTTTGTGAGTCTCCTTTAGGGAAATGCAGTCCTCACCCCTTGCCCAAATTGTATGCAACATGTTGTGTCTATGGTGTGATTATTTTCCTGGAGGGTGTGTGGTGTCCTGTTCATCAAAATCTCCCTGGGGTTTTGGAGAATGTCAGTCTGAAGTTTTGGGAGCCACAATTACCTTAGGTATAAGATACTCTCAATATTTAAGAAGGACCTTTATTTGGTAAGGAACTGGGGCAGAGAGCAGCAATGGGAATTGTTATTTTGAGCTTAAGTTGGAAGCTTGAAAACACCCAGTCAGGTTGAAATAGACTTTGGCAAAACAAGCCCAAGCGTCCCAGTCTGCTCCTTCAACTGTCTCCCTCTCCCACTTTCTTCCAGTCCTCCTCTACTGTGCGACGGTCTGCCCACCTTATGTGCTACAGGCCTGCAACCTGGGGAATGTAAAGATCAGACACTTCCACTTAGTCAACTTGTGTCTGGCACATAGTACAAATTAAATAAACAGTAGTTTAAAAAGTTGCAGCCATCCAGATCTCTGAGAAATGGTAATTTGTTCCAGGCATAGAACAAAGAGATTCCCTTTCTTCTCTTACAACCTAAGAGAAGAAAAAATAAACAAGCTAAGGAAAATAGACAAACTCAGAGAGTACTCATTCATGGCAAGTGAGAAACCATATAAATGTGAGTTTATTTAGAAACAAGCACCGTTTGTTGACTGTTCACCACATCATGCCATGCTCCGTATACGATCCTTAACATGCATCACCTTCATTAGTCATCACAGCAACTTGGGGAGGTTGGAACTCTCAAACGCATTTTACAGATGAGAAAACTGGAGAGGTTTACAGAGATGAAGCAACTCGCCCAAGGTAAGTAGACAGCAAGCATCAAGAGTCAAGATTTGAAAGATCACTGTTTTGACAATGCTATGCCAACTCCTGTGAACCTTGCATTTTCTGATTTGATTAGGGAAGACTTCCTGTGGGAGAAGGCCCATCACTAAATGTTGAAAAAATGATATATACAATAGATGGGAGAGATATTATAGTCTGAGTGTAATTGGTTTAGGATTAAGCCATCCTTTTCAAACTTTATTGTGTATACACATCACCTGATTCCTGGCTGGGTGTAGTGGCTCACGCCTGTAATCCCAATGCTTTGGGAGGCCAAGGTTGGAGGATCACTTGAGGCTAGAGTTTGAGACCATCCTGGGCAACAGAGTGAGACCCTGTCTGCAAAATAAATAAATAAATAAAATGCAGATCCTGATTCAGCGGGTTTGGGGAGGAGCCTGATATTCACATTTCTTTTTTTTCTGAGACTGAGTCTCACTCTGTTGCCCAGGCTGGAGTGCAGTGGCGTGATCTTGGCTCACTGCAACCTCCATCACCGGGATTCAAGCGATTCTTCTGCCTCAGCCACTAGAGTAGCTGGGGCTATAGGCGTGCACTACCATGTCCAGCTAATTTTCATATTTTTAGTAGGGATGGGGTTTCACCATGTTGGCCAGGTTGGTCTCGAACTCCTGAGCTCAAGGGATCTACCCACCTTGGCCTCCTGCAGTCCTGGGATTACAGGCGTGAGCCACCACGCCTGGCTGAGATTCACATTTCTAAGCAGCTCCCAGGTGATGTTGTTGCTGCTGTGCTGTAGACATTTCAAATAGCCAGGAGATAAAATACAGTGTTTATAAACAACTTGCTCATCTATGATATCATTTGATCCTTACCTAAGCCCTGTGAGGAATCCATTATTATTTCTACATTATAGATGAAGAAATTGAGAGTTTGGTTGAAAATAGCTACCATTTTCAAGTGTCAGGCATTTCTAGGGATACAATAGCAAACAAGACAGACGTAGTTCTCATTTCAAGAAATTGACAATCCAGGAAACAAAGCTCTAGATAATTAAATTTGAAAGGCTCTGGCTGCTCAATGAATGTTTGTTAAATGGGTGAAAAGCTTCAGCTTTGGGTGTTTCCATTCATCATAGGAGGAAGAGAAACAGGCTTAGGGTAGTGGAGATGATGTATTTAGTCTTAGACATTGTAGGTGACATCCTGGTATAGCTGTCTAGTAAGCAGGTCTGGGTCTGGAGTTTAGGAGAGAGATCCAAGGTGAGGAGAGCTGAGAGTTTGAGAGCTGTTACTGCACAGGTGGTAATTGGAGTTATAAAAGGTTCGATTCAGAATACAGAGGAGAATGAAGTTGGCTAGAAGAGTTTAAAGTATGAAGATCCTTGAATAGGCTCCTAAAATAGGAAACTGCCTGGCCAGAAATTACAGGTTTTCAGAAGAAGAGGAGCCCAGTGAAAATGACTAAGAAAAACTCACAAGAGAGGTAGGAGGAAAGCCACAGAAGTCACAGGATGAGAACACTTCAATGAAGAAGAGGTTCATCACTGATGATGGGATAAGCCAGTGTCATATGTGCCTCTTGATGCGATGCACTGAGGTGGACACAACATGTCTTCTGTAATATCCTTCAAAAAATGCATGTGTAGAATCTAATCATGAGAAAACACAGACAAACCCAAATTGAGGGATATTATACAAAACTACTGGGCTTCACTTTTCAAATTATTTTTTGTATCTTGAAAGACTAAGAAATAATAGTAAGCTTCCTGGCCGGGCACAGTGGCTCACACCTGTAATCCCAGCACTTTGGGAGGCTGAAGTAGGCAGATCACCTGGGGTTAGGAGTTTGAGATCAGCCTGGTCAACATGGCGAAACCTTGTCTCTACTAAAAATACAAAAATTAGCCAGGCATGGTGGTGCGCACTTGTAATCCCAGCTACTCGGGAATCTGAGGCAGGACAATCGCTTGAACCCAGGAGGCAGAGGTTGCAGTGATCCGAGATCATGCCATTGCAACTCCAGCTTGGGCGACAAGAGCAAAACTCCATCACTTCATGTCAAAAAAAAAAAAAAAAAAAAGAAAAAGAAATACTAAGGCCTCCAGATATAATAAAAGGAGACTAAAGAGCCATAACAAGTAAATGTGGCTCTATATTTGATCTTGCATCAGAAAAGAAAAAAGTTATGGAAGACATTATAAAGACAACTGACAAAATTTTAAAATGGGCTGCTGACTAGATAATTGTATTACATCAATGTTATTTTTCCTAAATTTGATAATTGTGTTGTGATTGTCTAATAGAATACTTTTGTTCTTAGGAAATATGTGCTGAAATATTTTGAGGTGAAAGTTTGGGATGTCTGCCATTTACCCTTCTGCTATGATCTGAATGTTTGTGTCCTTCCAAAATTCATATGTTGAAGCCTAATCCCTAATGTGTGAAAATTTGGAGATGGGACCTTCAGAGGTGATAGGTCATGAGGGCCCTAATCTTCCATTCATGTCAGAGGTTACAGTGAGAGAACAGCCAGCTCTCATCAGATACTGAATGCCTGGCAACTTGGTCTTGGACTTCCCAGCCTCTAGAACTGTGGGGGAAAAATTGTGTTGCTTATAAACCATCTAGGTTATAGTATTTTGTTGTAGTAGCCCAAACAGATTAAGCACCTTCCATGGTTCTGAAAAAATAAAAAGGATAAATAGATACATAAGGCAAATGAGGCAAAATATTATTTGGTAAATCTGGGTAAGGATACATGAGTATTCACTGTACTATTCTTACAACTTTTTTATAGACTTGAAACATTTCAATGTAAAATGTTTTTTAAAAAGGAATGCATATACACTATCAAATTTTGTGGAGAGGGGAGAAAAACCAATAGTCCAAAGTCTCCATTGGGCCAGGCATGGTGGATCATGCCTGAAATCTTAGCACTTTGGGAGGCTGAGGCAGGAGGATTACTTTAGGTCAGGAGTTCAATACCAGCCTGGGCACCATAGGGAGACCCTGTCTCTACAAAAATTAGGTGGGCATGGTGGCATGTACCTGTGGTTCCAGCTACTTGAGAGGCTAAGGTGGGAGGACTGCTTGAACCTAGGAGGTTGAGGCTGCAGTGAGCAGTGATTGCACCACTACACTCTAGCCTGGGTGACAGAGCAAGATCCTGTCTGAAAAAAGAAAAGAAAAGTATCCTTTGGATTCAGCAACATGGGTTTAGCCTTGAATTTACTGCACTTACATTCTAGAAAGAAATCCATAAATGAATATACAATTACAAATTGGAATAGGGATTGGGAGGAAAGAACAGGAAGCTGTATAGATAGATGAGAGAATGACATGGATGTAATTAGTGCCTTGGGCACACCAGTTCCAGTGGAGTGCAGGAGCCAATGTCAGACTGCAGTGGACTGAGAGGAAGTGAGGATGTGAGAACAGAGCGTAGACACCTCCTTCAGGAGGCTTGGGTAAAGAGGGTGGATCATAAAAATTAGCTGCTGTAGCTACTATACTCTCCCTATGGAGTGGTGGGGTCAAGGTGGAAACCTGGGGAGTCATGGGAGGTTTTGAAGAAGTTGTTACATCTGGGCAGGGTATGTGATGACAGGGGTTTCCAGGGAGGTAGAATGTAAATGTTCTACACTGAGGGAACAAGGACGACACTTAAGGAAGGGAGGGGTGTTTGCAAAAGGCGAGAAACTTGGTCTGTCCAGAGCCTGAGATGTCTGTGGGTTGGCCATGAAAGGGGCAGCTGAAGAGGCAGGGAGGGGGTAGATTTAGAACCTTGTTTGCCAAGCTGAGCACCTTGACTTTTGCCAGAAAGAGACTGAACCTCTTTTCTGGTGTCTTAGCCAGCAGATGGCAGGGTGGGACTCACACTCTCTTCCAAAAGTTTCTCTACACAAAAGAAAATGTGTTATATTAAGTGCTCCAAGGTATTCAAGCCAGAAGCTGATGTACCATCTGTATTAGTCTGTTCTCACACTGCTATAAAGTCATACCTGAGACTGGGTAATTTATGAAGAAAAGAGGTTTAATTGACTCACAGTTTGACAGGCTTAACAGGAAGCATGGCCAGAAGGCCTTAGGAAACTTACAATCATGGTGGAAAGCTAATGGGAAGCATTGGTGGAAGCTTGTAGATGGCCACCTTCTCCCCATGTCTTCACATGGTCTTCCCTCTGTGTCTGGGTCTAAATTTCCTCTTTTTATGAGGACAACAGTCAGATTAGGACCCACCATAATCATCTCATTTTAATTTAATTACCTCTTTCAACAACTCATCTCCAAATACAGTCACACTCTGAGGTACTAGGAGTTAGGACTTCAACATGTGAATTTCGATAGTGGGCGATAGGGGTGGGGAAAGGACATGATTCAGCCCACAGTAACTCTTCTCATCATTTAGAATGCGGCTTAAATGTCCTCAGGAAGGCTTTCTTTTCCTCCACCCTACACAATCCAAATTAGATTTCTCATTATTTTCATATATAGCACCCCATTCCCCCCATACCTATTCCATTTTGTAATTGCACATTCATTTATGGGTCTCCGTCTAGAATGTTAAGTGTCATGAATTCAAGGACCATCTCTTTTCTGATCACTGCTATATCCCCAGGATTAACACAGTTCCTGACCCATAGTAGGCAGTCGATATAAATTTGTTGAATGAACAAATTAATGAAAAGTCCAGAGACTGAACAGAATCTGGCAACTTTGCATCTAGTTGAACTGAGGCCAAAACCACCAAAAGGAGAGGTGATTCTTACTTACGTTTAAAGATCTGCAAAACAAGTGATTTCACACCAACCCTTAGTACCCCTCACTGCAGCCTTTTGGCACGAAATGTGCAAGGTGTGACCAGAAATTGATTCAAGCTCAGAGGTAGGAAGCTAGGAAGAACACATTTATAAAATTATTGCTGGTGTGTGCTGTGACACAGCAGCCCAGTATAGCACCACAGGCCAGCGTATGACCAAAACTAACAGCATTGGGCCTTTTGTTTAAAAGATAAGAAAATTCAACCTTAAGCAGGGACAGAACAAATTTCATTCTTGTTCAATTGTTTTAGAGGATGTTTAGATTTAGACTCAATTTGAACTGGATTTCTAGGTGGATCCATTTCAAAATGTAATATTTGGGTTGTGCTAAGGCTTAGTGCATCTGTGCAGTTTCACTCTAGCTTCTGGTTCATAGACGGTTTCTGAAAGATCACTGTGAGTCTCAGCCATTTCAGGCAAGATCATACATCCCAAGAATCTTCTTGCTAGAAGGTCCTGCAGACTGATTTTGTGTAGTCCCTTGCCTGCAAAGGGGTTGTTTGATTTATCCAAGCAAGATTGTTCATTTATTTTTATTTATTTAGCAAACACTTATTGGGAGTTTACTCTCTGCCAAGCACCATGGATTAGCAAAGAAGCGTAAGATATAGCCTCCACGCTCAAAATTGCATCTTGAGAGCAGAGGCCAAATCTTGGTCTTACTTTTTCCTATCCGGTGCCTGGTGCAATTGTTGTGGCAGGAACAGCTGTGTGGTGACATTTGTCATTTTTTGGCTGCCCAGTGTTAGAATCTTCATTCAATATTTGGAAAATTTCCCATTATATGAGTCTTGTGGGGAGGCAGAATGCTCCTCTCACAAGAGAAGCTCTGACGATGAGGTATTTGCCTTCCCAGGATCCTTTGCAGCTCAGGTGTGATCATGTGACATGGAGTTGGCCAGTCAGATGAACTTGTGTGAGACTTTGAAATGGAATCAGTGTCATGCAGAATAGGGGCAATGGAGGAGCAGTTATGGAGGTGGCAGGAGCAGCAGGGGGTTTCTAGAGGGCAATAATGGTGCCAGTGGCAGCACTCAGTGCCCAGGGCTAGCAGGGGCTGAGGTCTAAACTGTAGTGCCCTCAGCTCGGGGATTGCTGCAGTGCTGTCTTCCTTGAGCTGCTCTTGCTGCCTGAATCTGGCAGAAGTCCTGGCTGCTGGCCAGTCTTGCTTTTTGCCTATTCACTTGCCAGGCTTGACTCTCCAGCCTTTCTGGTCATTCTATGAGCTCCCCATCATCCCCAGAATGCTTTCAGGAGCCAGAGTTGATTTCTATAGCTTGCATCCAGGAAAACTGGCGCATGTAAACTCTCGGTCTACTAACCCAGGAATAACATAAAGCCACTTTCTTACTTTTCCATCATTCAATTAAAATCTTATTCTGAGCTCCCATCATGTGGGGTGGTTGTTACTTGATCTCAGTCAGTTCAGAATCTCTTCTCTCCACTTACCTCTCTTTTTTAATAAAATGATTTAATGTAATTTAATTTTAAGTTCCAGGATACACGTGCAGGATGTGCAGGTTTGTTACATAGGTAAATGTGTGCCATGGTGGTTTGCTGCAAAGATCAACCCATCATCTAGATATTAAGCCCTGCGTTCATTAGCTACTTATCCTGATGCTCTCCCTCCCCACTGCCCCCACAACAG
The DNA here is from genome assembly GCF_009828535.3 of Hylobates moloch. Lineage (NCBI taxonomy): Eukaryota > Metazoa > Chordata > Mammalia > Primates > Hylobatidae > Hylobates > Hylobates moloch. The sequence continues at coordinate 14,424,240 of NW_026652287.1, read as the reverse complement.
GCCCCAGCGTGTGTTGTTCCCCTTCCTGTGTCCACGTGTTCTCGTTCAGCTCCCACTTATAAATGAGAATATGTGGTGTATGGTTTTCTGTTCCTGCATTAGTTTGCTGAGGATAATGGCTTCCAGCTCTATCCATGTCCCTGCAAAGGATGTGATCTCATTCCTTTTTATGGCTCATAGTATTCCATAGTGTTATACATACCACATTTTCTTTATCCAGCCTATCATTGATGGGCATTTGGGTTGATTCCATATCTTTGCTATTGTGAATAGTGCTGCAATGAACATATATGTGTATGTATCTTTATAATAGAATGATTTATATTCCTTTGGGTATATACCCAGTAATGAGATTGCTGGGTCAGATGGTATTTTGGTTCTAGGTCTCTTGAGGAATCACCACTCCCCTTTTTTAAAGGTAACATTTTAAAGTAATTGTTTAATATCATCAAGTACAGAACAGATGAAAAATAGAGGAAAATGCTAGAGATAACCCCACCATTCTAATTAAATAACTATTTACTTGTATCGTCTTCCTTTTTTCATGTGTATGTTTTTACAAATTTATGAATATACTCATTGCAAGCCATTCTTTATCCTACTTAAAACATTTGAACTTATTATTGCATCAACATTTTTTTCTCATGCCTTCTGGTATTTATAATTACAATTATTAGCTTTATAATAAAAATGTATTATAAAAGTTTATATATTTTAAAAGTTAAAATATGTAGAAGTTACAGAAATAATACAATAAGCATCCACATACCCCTCTTAGATCAATTGTTAACATTTTGCTATATTTGCTTTCTCGCTCTGAAAATAATTTGCCAGAAATTATGACACTTTACCTCTTAATACTTCAGCATGCATTTTCCTAAGAAAAAGAACTTTCTTCTACATAATCACATTACCATTACCATGGTTAAGAAAATTAGCAATAATTTTCATAATAACATCTAAAATCTAGCTTATAGTCAAAATCCCCCAATTATCCCAAGAAAGCCTTTTATAACTGGGGTTTTAGAGCTCGACTTTTTCTTTTTTAAGTTCTAAGAGGCTTAAATAATGCTTAATAATAGTAAAGTATTGGGGGGCAAGTGGGGAGATACTGTTTCCTGTGATTGGATTGTAGCTATTTATCTTCTTGGTTCCTTCATGGCTTCTTGGGTGAACACTCAAAACAGAGCTCAGATTCCCAGCTCTGATTCCTTTCTGGAGTTTCTGTGGCTTTGAATGGGGTAGGAGGCAGGTATCCCCAATGCCCAAGCCCTCCCCGTCCTCCCTTTCCCTTTTATGGAGTCTTGAAGGCAAGAAACCCTGGTCTGACTCGTGTTTGTTTTCTTGAGGCCCAAGACCATTCAGGGTTCACAGGGTTTTGAAATTTAAAAGCCCTTCTTCTGCTTTCAACTCCCTGTGGTCTGACCACTGAGAGAAGGATCATGGGATAACATATGATAATGAGAGGAAAGGACATTGGTTCACTTTTCCAAATATTATCCTGGCTTATATGTTCTGTGCAGACATTAGGACACACGCTTAGCTGTTATGCCCCAGGACAGTCATACTGGTTGTCAAAACATTACTTCTCAACAAGAGTATGAATTTTGTCATCCAAAAAAGGCGACTTTTGCTTGTGTAGCATTCCTTCATCTTTCTCATATGTATATTTTTAGATATAATCTATGCATTGGTAAATGATTAGCATAAAGTACACTGTCCCGAGCCCCCTGTCCTCTAGACAGCCCTACCTCTTCCCTGGGACACTTCAGATCTCCAGCAACCAATGGGTGAATGCCTAGAAGAAACAGATGCCTTCAGGACCCTGCCTACATCTCTTCTGATGGGTCAGTGCCAAGACTTCTGGGCTGCTAAGTGTTTTGAATAGCCCCATGGAGCAAATGTAAATCGGACTGTATCACCCTCCTGCTTAAAATCCATCACTGACTTCCTGCTTCACTCAGAATTAAGTTCCAGCTGCTTCACAGAGCACATAAAACCCTACAAGATCTGGCCCTTGCTTTCCTCATTAGCTTCTTCTCTATTTCCCCCACCTGCTTTGGACCCTGCTCTTCCTACTGGTGTTCTAGCCGAAAGAGACTTGTTTGCTCCTTACAGATTCCATGCTCTTTTTGTATTCTGGATCCTCTCAACGGTTGTTCCCGCTGCCTGGAGTTGCCTCACTAATTACTATTGATCTCTGGATTTTAGTTTAAATGCCATCTCTTCTGAGAAGTTGTCACTGAACCTTCCAAGTCTGGGTTGGAGAGTTCCTATGCTCTCTGAACTCATTTTATTGTAGAATTTATCCCAACAATTTCATATTATTGCTATGCCTTCCTATTAGGACTCTGGGCTCCAGAGGGCCAGCACTCATTCTTATCTTGCTCATCATTTGACCCCAAATGTCTAACATTGTAATAAATGTTCATTGGAAGAAATAATGACATTAATATAGACATTCATATACATCTATGTGTATATAAGTATATACACAGAGAGACATGTATGAGAGAGTGAACAGATGAGAATCAGAAAAAGGGGAAGATTTGGAACATGGCTAAAATTAGAATGATGTCATCTCAAGTTTCCAAATAGGAACACTGGTATAGGAGAAGATCATTTAAAAATCTAGTAGCCTGGTGGAAGGGAGGTAGCAGAACCAATGCTGATTGGGACAGGAGATTATTTTACAAATAATTCACAACCTAGGTTTCTTAGAAATAAAGGTTCAGAAAAAGTTATACCTTTACAACACAAAGGAAACAATCCTCCATGCCCCTGAATCCATCAGCAGAGCAAAGAGACTCCTCTTTCTTGCCACTATGGGAGACAAGGCATTCAAGATGAATATTTGAACCCAAGGCCATTACAAAAAATAATGAGGCTGCACCCAGCACATTTTTTCACCTATCAGTGTCCCTTACCTACCATGGATACTGCCTCCTCATTCCTACAGAGCCACACCTGTTTCATAAATGATGACCAACCTGTCCTGAGTCATAGCTGCTCAGTCACTTCATTTGTGCTGTAATTGCAGGGCATCTGCGTGGGGGTGTTTTCCGCCCTGTTCAGCTAATGCAGTGGTCCCTGGGGGTGGAGCTAGTCCAGGCAGGGGTGCCCCAAAAAAGGCAGTGAGTGACCAGCCAGGGCTTCGTGTGAGGGGATGCATCTCAAGAAGCCGGTTTTCACCCATGCCATAATAAACAGAAGGGCTTATTCATTTATTCATTCTTTCTACAACCGCTACTAAAAGGGATTGTAAAGTTAAATTCCTGCAGGGAGTTGGTGTAATATACAAAGAGTAATGAATGAAGAGAAGTGTGTGTCAAATTAGAGAGTAAATGTCCCCTCTAAAGAAGACAGCTGCTTTTCAAGTTGAGACAATGGTTTCTCTGGGATAGATTTGTATTACTGCATTCCAGATGTGCTGTTTCCCCTCCTGCAGAGGGATTACATCCCATTACATCCCCATCCCACCGACTGATTTGGCCAGTGAAACATGGGTGGATTGGGCGCGGTGGCTTACGTCTGTAATCCTAGCACTTTGGGAAGCTAAGGCGGGTGGATCACTTGAGGTCAGGAGTTTGAGACCAGCCTGGCCAACACGGCAAAATCCCATCTTTACTAAAAATACAAAAATTAGCCGGGCATGGTGGCAGGCACCTGTAGTCCCAGCTACTCAGGAGGCTGAAGCATGAGAATCACTTGAACCCGGGAGACGGAGCTTGCAGTGAGCTGAGATTGTACCACTGCACTCCAGCCTGGGTGACAGAGTGAGACTCCATCTCAAAAAAAAAAAAAAGACAGGACATGGTTTGCTTGGGTCTCATTTCCCTTCAGCCACAGTGGCAGTTGATGCTCTAGTTAGAACTCAGGCAAGGGGAGCAGAGCCCCGGCCTCCTACAGTGGATATGGAGTATGAGTGAGAAATCCATCTGAGTTTTTGAGATTGTTACTGCAGAATTGCTCACCTATCCTGACAGTTATGCAGTCATTTCAGATCTTTGGATTCTTTTTTTTCAAGAGAAACCAAAAATTCAGATTTTTAAATAAAATATACATATATATTTTAAGTTTTATAATGAATTCAAATGTAGGAAAAAAACATCTGGAGGGCAGGTAAAAAAAAATATGTATGGGCCACTGGTTTGCTACCTCTGTCCTAGGTACTAGATAACATGGTGAAAAACCAAAACATACACACTCCTTATCTCATGGAACTTATAGCTGAATGGAGGAAATAAATACTAGATAAAGGAAACACAAAAATTGGCTGGATGCGGTGGCTCATGCCTGTAATCCCAGCACTTTGGGAGGCTGAGGTGGGTGGATCACCTGAGGTCAGGAGTTTGAGACCAGCCTGGCCAACATGGTGAAACCCCATCTTTACTAAAAATACAAAAATCATCCGGGTGTGGTGGTGTGTGCCTGTAATCCCAGCTACTCCGGAGGCTGAGGCAGGAGAATCTCTTGAACCTGGGAGGTGGAGGTTGCAGTGAAATGGCGCCACTGCACTCCAGCCTGGGCGACAGAGCAAGACTCTGTCTCAAAAAAAAAAAAAAAAAAAGAAACACAAAAATAATAATGTATTCTTGTGACAAACACTGCAAAGCAGTGGTACAGGATACAGTGAGAGCTATATGAAGGGTATTAAGCTAGAGATGGGTCAGGAAAGGCTTCACCGGGAGACAAGAAGGACTTAGACAGATGAAGGAATAGCAGTGGGATTGGGAGCAGGTGATGATGGGCCAGGTGGCCCTGAGTGGGGAAGCAGGGACTGATCTTTACCCTAACAATGAATTTGAGGAGCTCCAAGTTTAGTTTAGCTGGAATTCCAAGTAAAAGAGAGTGGCTTGAGTGGTAAATCTTTGTAGGCCATGGAGAATAGTCTGGACTTTAGCCTAAGAGTAATAGGGAGGCATTGAATGATTCTTAGCAAGAGAATGTTGTATCTGAAGTGGTGGAAAAGTGACATTTATTTAATCATCTATTCTTTTATTGATTTATTAAACATATCTTTGAGTGTCCACTCTGTGGCAGGAGTTGTCCTAATTACAGGAAATATAAAGATAAATCCGACCCTCAAGGAACTCAGCTTTACTTGAAAGGTGGATGACACATAGACACAGCTATAAATAAAAGTAGAAAGTGGTGTATTCCATCATTCATTCATTCACTTATCTATGCAACCAATGCTTATTGAGCACTTACACATATGTGCCAGGTACTCTTTGTATATCTTGGTTGTATGTTGAACAAGATATCATGAATCTTACAATTTAGGTCATTTCATAAAACAAAGTTTCTTTCTTTTTCCTTCCTTCCTTCCTTCCTTCCTTCCTTCCTTCCTTCCTTCCTTCCTTCTTTCCTTCCTTCCTTCCATCCTCCCTCCCTCCCTCTCTCTCTCTTTCTTACTTTCTCTCTTTCTCTTTTATAATGATTTTTTTTGTGGGACTATGTCTTATTATCTTTATTTGCCAGAAATCTTTTTATTGTAGCTGCATGTATGTCATTTTTTTCTCTTGCAGTGATTTTTTTTTTTTTTAAGATGTCACCTAGGCTGGAGTGCAGTGGCACGATCTCGGCTCACTGCAACCTCTGCCTCCCGAGTTCAAGCAATTCTTGAGTCTCAGCCTCCCAAGTAGCTGAGATTATAGGTGCGTGCCACTGTGCCCAGCTAATTTTTGTACTTTTAGTAGAGACGGGTTTCACCATGTTGGCCAGGCTGGTGTGGAACCCCTGACTACAAGCGATCTGCCCACCTCGGCCTCCCAAAGTGTTGGGATTACAGGTGTGAGCCACTGCACCTGGCCAGTTTCCTTATTTCTAAAATGGGGTATGTATCCACACCACAAAATTGTTGTAATGCTTTCATGACAGAAAGTGCTTAGCATAATGTCCAGAAGATAAGTACTCTATAAAAGGCAGCTATTGTATTATTATTATTACCATTTTATTTACCAGAAGGAAAAGAATTCCTAAGATCAATATAATTAGATGTGTTGGATATAGAAGGAGTCAAGCCAGGGGAATATGTGAGTGGCTCCCAGAGAGGCTATAATCAGTCAGGAGTGGCAGGTGTATATGTGTGTGTGCACCTACTGGGGGAGTCATTATAGCATTTCTTGGACAGTAGAAATATCAATATTATGATTGATAGGTAATATTACTTTCCCTCAGCTAAGAGAGGAAAGGAAAACACAGAGAATGAGATTGAATGGTAAAGCTGATGCATGAAGAGATTTAAAGGGAACACAGGAAGTAGATATGCAGCCATTTCCTGTGTGATTCAGGATGTCTGGTCATTTGGAGTGCATAACCATTAGCAGCATGGCCATAATCCTTTCTAAATTAATAAGGTAGAGAGAAAATATAAGAACATTCCATCGAATTTGTCATCTCTGCCAAGACCCTGCAACATCAGACTAAGGCGAATGTGTACACCAGGCTGAGTCTAAACGTACTCTCTGCATTGGAAGTAGGGGCTTCAGATGATGGGGGCAGCCATTTTAGTTGACATTAAAAAGCTGGCAGCCATTTTGACACTGAACAAATTTTCCCAAGTGTTTGTAATAATATGGTGATAGATACTATTTAAAGATGCTGTATTATAAACCAGTTATAAATATATTATGTGTACACACATGTATATATATGTATAAATAGCATGTATATATGTACGTGTGTGTATATATATATATACACACAATACTTTACTAAGACATATAGAACACCACTGTCCAATAGGCATATAATTACCACCACATATGTAATTTTAAATTTTCTAGTAGCCACATTATAAAAAAAGTTAAAAGGAGCATGTGAAATTAATTTTAATAATGTTTTCTTTAACTCAGTATATCCAAAATAAAATGTTATCATTTCAACATGCACTGAATCTAAAAAATTATTATTTTTAGATGGGGTCTCATACTGTCACCTAGGCTGGAGTGCAGTGGCGAGATCTCGGCTCACTGCAACCTCTGCCTCCCAGGTTCACGTGATTCTCCTGCCTCAGCCTCCCTAGTAGCTGGGATTACTGGTGCACACCACCACACCCGGCTAATTTTTTGTATTTTTAGTAGAGACAGGATTTCACTATGTTGGCCAGACTGGTCTCGAACTCCTGACCTTGTGATCTGCCTGCCTCGGCCTCCCAAAGTGCTGGGATTACAGGTGTGAGCCATTGCACCCAGCCTAAAAAATTATTAATGATAGGGTCTACATTTTTTTTCATTTTTGAGACAGGGTCTCACTCTGTTGCCCAGGCTGAAATGCAGTGGCACTATCTTGGCTCACTGCAACCTCTGCCATCCAGGCTCAGGTGATCCTCTGACCTCAGCCTCCTAAATAGCTGGGGCTACAGGCATGTGCCACCACACCTGGCTAATTTTTGTATATTTTTGTAAAGACTGGGTCTTGTTATGTTGTTCAGCCCGGGCTAGTCTTGAACTCCTGGGCTCAAGTGATCCACCTGCCTCAGCCTCCCAAAGTGTTGTAAGAAAGGCATGAACTGCCAAATCTGGCCCCCTTTTTCCCCATAGTTAGTCTTTGAAACCCAGTGTGTATTTTATACTCATAGCACATGTCAATTCTGATCAACCATATTTCAAGTGTTCAGTATCCACATGTAGCTAATTACTACTGTGTTGAACAGTACAGAATACAGAATGATGACTTTCAAGCATCTTTGACCTAAGTCAGAAATATATGTTTAATCACAACTCAGTACACACACATACACACAAAAAAGCAAAAGTTGTATGAAAAAATAATTATACTATGAATCATGCACTCTGCTATTTTCTTTTCTGTTCTGTCTCATTCTTTAAAAAAATGCTGATCATGACCCACTAAATTGATTTCATGACTATACAAGGTAGAGTCCTGTTTGAAAACTATTGATATGGAAAGTATGTGGGGTTATATCTTGAATGGGAGGTTAAATGTTAGTGCTTAAGGCAAAAATTTTATGTGGCCAAAATTCTCTTAAATTGTCCTGGGTCTTTACAAGGTCAAAAGGCAAGGATTAACTTGTTTCTTTTTGCATTTTGATTGTGACCTTCCTTTTTCTGAGGCATTGGGGTCAAATTCTAGTGTGACTGGTTTTAAGAGATGCAGGATGAACTTTTCGCTTTTTCAGAATCAAATTCATAAGGTAAATGTGGGTGTGTTGCCAACACCCTGGATATAATATATGTTTAATTGATTTATATATATTATATTTCTATATATGTGAAAGATCTTACAGGATACATGGCATGGCATTAGGATAAGGGCAATGAACTGCCCTGACATTGTATGCACCTTAAAAATATTTATTGCCTTCCAAAGGGTTGTGTTCCAAGTAAAACTAAGAAAACACATTGGCCTAATGTGCTTATAACACTGTAGGGAAGAAAAAAAGCTTTTCCTCTACTCTCTTAGGTTCTATAGCTGGGACCCATGAGTTAGACTGACAAAAGACAGATTAACAGGATAAAAGGCAAGCAAGTTTTATCTGATTTTAATATTTTTATTTTTATCCTTTATGTTTTTTACATACATAGAGGACTTCATAGCAAAGAAATGAAGATCCAAATAGGTGGTTAAACCTGGGATTTTATATACCATTTTAACAAAAGATGATAAATTTGTGGAGCAGTGACAAGAAAAAGGAGAAAGAATTTGGGCTTCTAGGTGTGGTAAACTGTGAGAGGATAAATGGGAAAAACAAATAGAAAATAAGCATTATTTTTGTAAGGTTTATTTGCATAGACCCATCTCTGTATCAACTTTATGCCTCTAGTGATAATGGCTGTTTTCCTCTTTCTGGTATGGGAGAAGGGAGAGGGAAGATCTTCACAAAGGGAAATTTATGTCCTGCTTTTAGGCACAGAGTTGGGGGTTAAAGAGCTCTTTCTGAATTTGCTGCTTCTTAATTCCTTTTAGCTTCAAACAATCCTTATGCCAAAATGGCATATTTTGGGTTGGCATATTATGATCCCTTTTAATACGTCACCAATTTGCCATCTTAATTATTTGAATCAATCCTGAGAATCCAGGGGAGTTAAGAAAGTTCTCTTAAGAAAAAAAATTAATGTTTTGACATTACTGGGATTCATCTTTGGAGCCTGTTCATTCTTTGAAAGCAGTATTCAAAAGCCTGTGACTGACGAGAAGCAAAAAATTGATAGAAGCAGGTGGGGACAGGCTCCTTGGCAGTGAGAGACATGTTCAAGGACTACCTGAGGGAAAGAGAGAAGACAGATGCCATAGAAATGGGTTTGGGGATACCTGATGTGGCCACACTTCTTTCTTGAAAGCACCCCAGGTCACCTGCTGAAAGGGTGGGATCCCACGATTTTATGTTCATTCCAAATGCTGCTTCTCTGCTGGTCACAGCTTATTGGACTAGAGGTTGATACTTGATCCTAGTTTAGCCAATCAGAGTGTTTATGCAATCTGCACAAAGAGAAATATAAGTTAGCCATTTGGATGCTGGAGCTATTAAAGGCAAGGACATGTATGAGGGTCAGGGTTGGTATCATGTCAAGCTAAAGGCTGGATAGACTTAAGTTATGGGGGAGCAGAAAGGGTGAAATTTATAGAGAAAGCAATTTGCAGAACAATTTAAGAAGTGAAAAGGAGCCAAGAGGATAGAATAGTATGGGTCAACGTCTTTCTGGGCCCCAACAGGGTAGCCCAGTGGTTCTCAACAGGAAGCTATTTTGTCCTCTCTGACCCCCACCAAGGGGACATTTGGAGATGTCTGGAGATATTTTTGATTGTCACAACTGGTCAGGAGGGATGCTTATTTGCATCCAGTGGGTAGAGACCGGGATGCTGCTTAAACATCCTACAATGCATAGAACAGCCCCCACATCAAATAATTATCTGGTCTACATGCTAGCACCATGTTAAGCACTTTAAAGGATTATCATATTTAACCTTCAAAACCAACCTCTGGAGGCAGGGGTTATTGTTAGGTCATTTTATAGATAGAGACACTGAGGCTTAGAGACTGAGTTAAATTGCCCAAGACAGGACTCAAGGTCACAGATCCAGAAAATCTGGCTACAGAGCATAAGCTCTTAACCATTATGTGTAGGGACTAAGGCCAAGAAACTATAAGAAGCAGCACAGCCCAAAAGACCCAGTAGCTTTTGGAGGGGAGCATTTAGTTTAGGAGCGAAAACCTTGCACACTTCAATGGCACAGAAGAGAATACTATTTTAGAGTCCAGTAACCATAATAACAATAATTAATATTTTCAAGTGTTTACTGTGTCTAATACTTCAATGCTTTATAAATATTGGCCTGTGAGTCTGACTTTATTAACACCTCCTCCCCCTGCTTTTTTTTTTTGAGATTGAGTATCCCTTTGTCACCCAGGCTGGAGTGCAGTGGCACGATCTCAGCTCACTGCAACCTCCACCCCCTGGGTTCAAGAGATTCTCTTTCTTCAGCCTCTCAAGTAGCTGGGATTACAGGTGCTCATTACCACGCCCAGCTAATCTTTGTATTTTTAGTACAGACGAGGTTTTGCCATGTTGGCCAGGCTAGTCTTGAACTCCTGACCTCAGCTGATCCACCCACTTTGGCCCCCCAAAGTGCTGGGATTACAGGCGTGAGCCACCACACCCAGCCTATTATCCCCATTTAACAGATGAGGAGAACAAGGTGCAAATAGTCAAGTAGCTTGCTCAATGTCACAGAGCTCGTCAATGGCAGTTGAGATTTTATTCCAGATGGTCTGGTTCAATATCTATGTATTTTTCCTATCATGCTAGGCTACCTCTCAGTAGAGTGAGAAGAAACATTTATAGTGTTGAACGTTAAGTCAAGGTCCTTGTGTTTTAAAAGATGGGAATTAAAAGAAGGGATGTGGGAAAGGAGAAAACCAGCGTGAACATAGATTTAAAGGTATGAAGATTCAGATTCCAGATCAGGAGGTCCATGAATGTAGCTGTATCTGGGATGGGGTTTGGGGTATGGAGGCCTCGGATGTTTGGCTTCAGCCTAAAATGGCAAAATGGAGCTAAAGTGAATGCTAAAATCTGCTATGGTTTGAATGTATATGTCCCTCCAAAATTCCCATGTTGAAACCTCACCACCAAGGTGATGGTATTAGAAGATGGGGGCCTCTTAGGCTGGGTGCAATGGCTCATGCCTGTAATCCCAGCACTTTGGTAGGCTGAGGCAGGCCAATCACTTGAGCTCACAAGTTTGAGACCACCCTGGGCAACATGGCAAAACCCCATCTCTACAAAAAATACAAAAATTAGCCAGATGTGATGGCATGCACCTGTCATCCCAGTTACTCAGGAGACTGAGGTGGGAGGATCACTTGAGCCTGGTAAGTGGAGGTTGCAGTGAGCCGAGATCATACCACTGCACTCCAGCCTGGGTGATAGAGCCAGACCTTGTCTTAAAAAAAAAAAAGGAAAAAGAAAAATAGGGCCTCTGGGAGATGATTAGGCCATTAGGGAGTCATTTTTGTGAATGAGATTAACATCTTTATAAAGAGAAGCATCAGAGAGCTGACCCTTTCTTCTGTCTCTTCTGCCATGTGAGAACACAGCATTTGCTTCTTCTATGATGTGAGGGTACAGCAACAAGGTGCTATGTTGGAAACACACAGCAGCCCTCACCAAACACTGAAGCTGCCAGTGCCTTGCTCTTGGACTTTCCAGTCTCCAGAACTATAAGGAAATAAACCTCTATTCTTTATAAATTACCCAGTCTTGGATATTTTGTCATAGCAACAAAAATGGAACAAGACAACATTCAAGGTAAAAGTTGGAGCCTTATTCTGTTTGTTTAGAAGAGCCTAAGGTTTTTAAGCAGAAGGATGAAGAGATTATATTATGTATGTTAGAAAGAGCTCCTTGAGACAGTGCAGAGCACACATGGGGACAGGAAGAAAGTGGAGCAGGGAGACTGGCCAGATGACACTGACATTGTCAGAGGGAAGAGTATGGGAATGATTTGAGAAACGTTTCAGAGGTGGAAAGGTTTGGCTCAGGAAGTGCTTGGATTAAGGGACAAGAAAGAGAAAGGAGGTGAAAGTGAAGGAAAGATTCTGGTTGGGGCACTAGGTGGTTGGTGAATCTGGGAAAGGAATAATGCAAAGGACACTAATTACAATTGTAATAAAAAAATACAACTTATCTTTTGAACATGATCATATGGAGTAAATTCTCCAATTCTGGGAATTAGGATCCCTAGAAGAAACCCACTTTTATCAAAGACATAAAAATATGCTTTTACAAATATGTGTGTATATTAATCTTGGGTCATGTTGTTGTGTCCGTTCTTTTTAACTACAGTATGTTGTATGCATCTTTCCAAACCAATTCATATAAATTTACAACAGTATTAATGGCTGTATAGTATTCTTCTGTGTGGATGTATGAAGATTCATGTAGCTGGCTATTGATAGAACTTTGGGTTGTTTTTCATTTTTTTTTTGTTTCTGTTATTACCAACAAAGCAAGAAATGACTTTGTATATCTTTGGCTTTTTAGTGCTAGTCAATTTATAAGGGTAAAACTTTTAGGGTAGCATTGCTGGGTCAAAGGCTAAGCACATTTAATATGTTGATAAGTTCTTCTAAATTGCCAGAAGGCCAGATTTTTAGGATAGGGTAATGAGTTCTGTTTCGGTCAAGTAAGGTCCAGGTGCCAAAGGCCTAAGGTCACTATGAATGCCCCCAAATCAATTAGTAACACAGGTTGCAACTCTGAAGAGAAGTAACAACTGGAGAGGTGCCAGAATCAGAGGTATGAGAACCCTAAAGCTCATAATAATTTAAGATAATAAACTATGCTTCAAATGTACATACAGCTAAACTAGACACATTAATTATAAAAGGTTCTCAATGTACTGTGAAAGTGTATATACAACACATAAAAACACAATCCCATCTCAAATTTACCATAAAACTAATACATTAGCTATGATAAATATTAATTACACATTCATATAGTAATCTTTTTTGCTTCTTTAAATTTGGAAGTGCTTTTGGAGGATGATTTGAATTCCTTAGATTTCTTAAAAGCATTTACAAGTGTCAGTGCCCTTCAGCTAAAGACCACTAGGTGCACACTGGCAGCTGAACATGTTGGGGTCATTACTCATTGTAGTGAGGGAGAACTGGTGCCGTGGGACCTGTAGGACATCTTGGTAGGAGGAAGTAAGGAAGGATTTATTACAAAATTTGGAATTTTTTTTTTGAGATGGAGTCTTGCTCTGTTGCCCAGGTTGGGGTACCGTGTCATGATCTCAGCTCACTGCAACCTCCGCCTCCTGGGTTCAAGCGATTCTTCTGCCTCAGCCTCCCAAGTAGCTAGGATTACAGGTGTGCGCCACTACACTCAGCTAATTTTTGTATTTTTAGTGGAGACAGGGTCTCACCATGTTACCCAGGCTGTTCTCGAACTCCTGACCTCAGGTGATCTGCCCACCTCAGCCTCCCAAAATGCTGGGATTACAGGCATGAGCCACTGTGCCTGGCCACAAAATTTGGAGTTTGATTGGGGAATCTGGGTGAGGGGTTAAAGAACTGGGGCCTTGGCCAGGCACAGTGGCTCATGCCTATAATCCCAGCACTTTGGGAGGCTGACGTGGGTGGATCACCTGAGGTCAGGAGTTCGAGACCAGCCTGGCCAACATGGTCAAACCCCGTCTCTACTAAAAATACAAAAATTAGCTGGGCATGGTGGCAGGTGCCTGTAATCCCAGCTACTCGGGAGGCTGAGGCAGGAGAATCACTTGAACCTGGGAGGTGGAGGTTGCAGTGAGCTGAGATTGTGCCATTGCACTCCAGCCTGGGTGACAAGAGTGAAACTCCATCTCAAAAAAAAAAAAAAAAAAAAAAAACTGGGACTTTCCTCAGGATTGGATACCAATAGGAAGTGGGAGGAATTCTACGATTGGGCTTCTTAATAAATCTTATCTAAAGGGAGAAAAGACTAGAGCAAGCCTCAGCCTGTAATCAGTAAAGAAGCAGCAGCCACACATATTAGGTAGGATAGGCAATATTTGGTCATTTTTGTGATTTGGACAGCATTCATGTTTTGTCTGTGTCCAGATATGCTTCTTTATGTCTTGCTCCATCATGGTCTCAGAGTGGCCTTGTCCAATTTTTTAAAAAGTTTATGCCTTTTTGAAACAGGATCTCATTTTATTGCCCAGGCTAGACTACCATGGCACAATTACCTCACTGCAGCCTCAACCAGCTGGGCTCAGGTGATCCTCTCACCTCATCCTCCCAAGTAGCTGAGAATACAGGTATGTGCCACCATTTCAGGCTAATTTCTTTTTTTCTTTTTTTTTTTTTTTGTAGAGATGGGGTCTCGCTATGTTGTCCAGGCTGGTCTTAAACTCCTAGGCTCAAGCAATTCTCCCTCCTCAGCCTCCCAAAGTGCTGGGATTATAGGTGTAAGCCACCATGCCCAGCCCAAATGCTGATGCTCCATGAAATTGTTTATGTTCAACAGAAGAGCACCAAACCCAGGCTAGGACTGTCAGTAGATCAGCTCATAGCAACACCAAGGACAAGCTGACAGAACCAGGTCAGTTCCTGGATGTCAAGGTGGCTTATCTCTTTCAAGGAAGTTTCCACTATCTTTAACTGGCTAGTCCCTACTGATCCATCATACTTCAGCTTTAGCCTCATTTCCTAAGGATAATCTTTCCTGATCCACCCTCCTCCCAACCCAAATAAATAGGCCAAGTCTTCTTGTTATACAGCCCTTAACAACTTCTGCTGCTTCTTTGCAGCACTCATCACAATTGTCATTGCTTAATTGTGCAATGAGTCATCTAACACCTGTCTCATCAGCTCACATGTAAACTCCAGGAGAGGAGGGGGTGTGTCCATCTTTTTCATTTCAGTATTCTCAGTGACTCACACAGCAATGAACACCAGGTTGATGCTCAAAATTAGAATTTGATGAGGGAATATCGGATGAACACAAGACAGTGAGCTTCTTGTGTTCACTTATTGTGCCCATTTATGTCTGTACTTGAGGGACTATCACAGTGCTTGGCATATAGTAGGTGCTGAATAAATATTTGCACAATGGGTTGTGATGGGTAATTTTATGGATCAACTTGACTGGACCACAAGATGCCCATATAGCTGGTTAAACATTACTACTGGGTATGTCTGTGAGGGTGTTTCTGGAAGAGATTAGCATTTGTTTTTAGTTATGAAACTATGGCAGTTTTTAATTACTTTTTATTTCAATAGGTTTTTGAGAAACAGATGGTGTTTGGTTACATGGGTAAGTTCTTCAGTGGTGATTTCTGAGATGTTGGTGTACTCATCACCCAAGTGGTGTACATTGTACCCAATGTGTAGTCTTTTATCCCTTATCCCCTCATCCGACCCTTCCCCCTGTGTCCTCAAAGTCCATTGTATCATTCTTATGCCTTTGTGTCCTCGTAGCTTAGCTCCCGCTTATAAGTGAGAACACATGACGTTTGTTTTTCCATTCCTGCATCGCTCCGCTTCACTTAGAATAATGGTCTCCAATTCCATGCAGGTTGCTACAAATGCCATTATTTCATTTCTTTTTATGGCTGAGTAGTATTCCATTGTATGTATATACAACATTATCTTTATCTACTTGTTGACTGATGGGCGTTTGGGCTGAATTGGTCAACTAAGTAAAGCAGATGGCCTTCCTCAAAGTGGGTAGGCATCCTCTAATCCATGAGGGCCTGAATAGAACAAGGAGACACAGGAAGGTTGAATTAAGTCTGCCTAATGGCTTGAGTTGGGAAATTAATCTTCTGACGTCCATGCTCCTGGTTCTTAGACCCTCAGATCTACTGGAATGGATATCACTAGCTCTCTAGCTCTCAACTACACCATCAGCTTTCCGGGGTCTCTAGTTTGCAGATGGCAGCCTATGGGTTTTCTCAGCCTCTATGATTGCAGGAGTCAATACCCTATAATAAATCTCTTTTGGGCCGGGCAAGATGGCTCATACCTGTAATCCCAGCACTTTGGGAGGCTGAGGCGGGTGGATCATGAGGTCAGGAGTTCGAGACCAGACTGACTAACATGGTGAAACCCCATCTCTACTAAAAATACAAAAATTAGCTGAGCGTGGTGGATGCGCGCCTGTAATCTCAGCTACTCAGGAGGCTGAGGCAGGAGAATTGCTTGAACCCGGGAGGCAGAGATTGCCGTGAGCCGAGATTGTGCCACTGCACTCCAGCCTGGGAGACAGAGGGAGACTCCATCTCAAAAAAATAAAAAATAAATAAAAAATAAATAAATCTCTTCCTATATATCTGCATCTGTATCTGTGTCGACATCTACCTATGTCTATGTCTATATAAATATGTATATTTGTATATCACATACATATATGGATCTATAGATTATACATAGATATACACAAATATAAAAGTGTGGGTATGTATTCTATTCATTGCGTTTCTCTGGAGAACTCTAATATGTGGGTTAATGACCTAATTCTTTTCCATTCATTTAATTCTGTTCAAGAAATCATTCCAGTGGCTTCAGAGTCAAATAATTGAGTATATTCAGTGCAAATGTAGTTGGTGGCAGAGGCTTAGACGTGTAGAGAAGTTAGCTGAAAACCATTTTGAAAAGTAAGATTTGACCCAAATTTTCTCCGCTTTGCCTCACATACCTTTTTATCTTATTGGAAGCTCTGCAGAGTCTCAGATCAAATAAAAGCCCTCAAGAAACCAGTGACAGCTATCAGAGCCCTGCACACTTCATTGAAAAGCACATAAACACAATTACTAGCTCATTAAGGACTATAAAACAGAGGCTTTGAAGCAACATGTGTGGAATTGCTTAGTTAGCCATGAACAGTGTCCTACGCATGGCAGCGCCTCCCTGCTGGAAGCCACCTAGGAAAAGACAAAAGGACTGTGGCAGGAACGAGGAAATCTGATAATGCTAGGTTCTATTCACAATTCTAACACACTTTAGCTGTTGCCCCCTTGGGCGATATGTTAATCTGGACTCTCTGGGCCTCAATTTCCTCACCTGTAAAATAGGGTATTGAGAACTGATTGCTGGCTGGGTGAGGTGGCTCTTGCCTGTAATCCCAGCACTTTGGGAGGCTGAGGCTGGCGGATCACCTGAAGTCAGGAGTTCGAGACCAGCCTGGTCAACATGGTGAAACCCCGTCTCTACTAAAAATACCAAAATTGGCTGGGCACGGTGGCTCACGCCTGTAATCCCAGCACTTTGGGAGCCTGAGGCAGGCGAATCACAAGGTCAGGAGTTTGAGACCAGCCTGGCCAACATGGTAAAACCCTGTCTTTACCAAAAAAATACAAAAATTAGCCAGGCGTGGTGGCAGGCGCCTGTAATCCTAGCTACTCAGGAGGCTGAGGCAGCAGAATTGCTTGAACTCGGGAGGCGGAGGTTGCAGTGAGCCGAGATTGCACCACTGTACTCCAGCCTAGGCGACAGAGCGAGACTCTGTCTCAAAAAACAAACAAAATTAGCCAGGCATGGAGGCCCATACCTGTTGTCCCAGCTGCTCAGGAGGCTGAGGCATGAGAATCGTTTGAACCCGGGAGGCAGAGGTTGTAGTGAGCTGAGATTGTGCCACTGCACTCCACCCTGGACAACAGAGTGAGATTTGATATTAAAAAAAAAACCAAAAAAAACTGATTGCATTAATGCCTTAATTATTTACCCTTTGTATTAGTTTGCTAGGCTGACATAACAAAGTACCATAGGCCTGGTGGCTTAAACAACAGAAACTTCTTATATTAGTGTTCTGGAGGCTGGAAATAGGAGATCAAGATATCAGCAGGGTTGGTTTCTTCTGGAGGGCCTACAGGAAGGATCTGTTCCAGGCCTTTCTCCTTGGGCTTGTAGATGGTTGTTTTCTCCTGTGTTTTCATATCATTTTCCTTCTATGTGTGTCTGTGTCCAATTTTTTTTTTTCAGATGGAGTCTTTCTGTCTTGCCGAGGCTGGAGTGCAGTGGTGAAATCTCGGCTCACCACAGCCTCCACCTCCTGGATTTAAGCTATTCTCCTGTCTCAGCCTGCTGAGTAGCTGGGATTATGGCGTGCGCCTCCACACCTGGCGAATTTTGTATTTTTAGTAGAGACAGGGATTCATCATGTTGGCCAGGCTGGTCTGGAACTCCTGACCCCAGGTGATCCATCCACCTCGGCCTCCCAAAGTTCTGGGATTACAGGCATGAGCCACGGTGCCCGGCCCCAAATTTCTTTTTCTTATAAGGACACCAGTCACACTGGATTAGGGGCCCACCCTAATGACTTTATCTTAACTTGGTTACTTTTGTAAAAACCTTATCTCCAAATACTTTCACATTCTGAGATTCTGGGGGTTAGGACTTCAACCTATGAATTTCGGGAGGGATACAGTTCAACCCATAACACCTCTCCTATCTCCAGAGCCTTTACAGTTCCTTTCATAAAAGAGGTGGAGTCGATTTCCCCAGCCTTTGAATTTGTGTTGGACTCGTGACTTGTCTTGGCCAATGGGATATCAGCAGAGGTCGTGCAAACAGAAGCCTGAAAAAGTGCTTGTCAATTTCTACTTTCACTCTAGTTCCTCTGAAATTGCCATGGGAAAATTACCAGGCTAGCATGTCAGAGGATGAGAGGCCAGTCTTGTGGAGCCAAGTTGTCCCAGTCATGATCCAAGCTAGGGCCACCCTAGATCAGCCAACAGCTAGACAACCACCAGACATATGAGTGATTCAATCAAGATCAGCAGAGCTGCCTAGAGAGCCTGCAGTTAACCACAGATGTGTGAGCAAGGCAGCAGCAAGATCAGATAAGCCCAGCCCAGATCAGCTGAAACCCATGTAAATGTATATTGTGCTGTACCCTGATGATTTTGTGGTTACTTGTTTTGCAGCATTATTGGGGGCAATATATGACTAATACAGGATTAGCAATACTTACTGACTTATGAGGACCTATAAGACAGGTCCCAGCACTTTTAGTAAGTGTTAAATGAATTATGGCCATGGTATTACAATATTTCACAAATTCTTGAGTACTCTGTAGAAATAATGAGTCACCAATATACAATAATACGCTATGTAGCAATAATGATAAGGGGGTTAGAATGAACCAAGCTAACAAATTGGGCACAGGCTACAATGTATAAATCTGAGCCTACACTCATCCACATAAGCCATTAATAGTATTAAATGATGTTGGCTCTGTGCAGATTCTTAGGGACCACTTATGAGAAAACAAGGCTCAAGGAAACAAAATGACTTGCTCCAGGCCACATAGGTAGTAAGTGGCAGAGCTTTCACCAGAGTTTGAGATATTCATAATTTGCCTAACATGGGAAACATGGTGTCTGAGTCGATTTGGCAGTATTATAACAATACCACAGACTGGCTAATTTATAAAGAAAAGAAATCTATTTCTTACAGTTCTGAAGGCTGGGAAGTCCAAGGTTGAGGGGTTGTATCTGGTGAGAACCTTCTTGTTGCCTCATAACATGGGGGAGGGCATCACATGGTGAGAGGGCAGGAGTATGCGGTCAGCTCAGGCCTCTCCTCTTCTTCTCATAAAGCCACCAGTCCCATCATGGGGGCTGAGTATATGAGCATAAATACTCCACTGCAATTTTCCAGTTGCCCAAATCAGAAGCTAAACAATATATTTCCAAAGCTCACAGTTATTTCCAACCATCATCCATTCGTTCGTCTATTCCTTTGGTTAGTTTTTTTTGTTTGTTTGTTTTTGAGATGGAGTCTTGCTCTGTCGCCCAGGCTGGAGTGTAGTGGTACAATTTTGGCTCACTGCAACCTCTGCCTCCCAGGTTCAAGTGATTCTCTTGCCTCAGCCTACCGAGTAGCTGGGATTACAGGCATGCGCCACCACACCTGGCTAATTTTTGTATTTTTAGTAGAGACGGGGTTTCACCGTGTTGGCCAGGCTGATCTTGAACTCCTGACCTCAGGTGATCTGCCCACCTTGGCCTCCTGAAGTGCTGGGATTACAGGCGTGAGCCACCATGCTCGGCCCTGTTGGTTACTTTTTATTCTTCCCTATGGGTCAGGCTCTATATGATTACACTAAACCCATGGGTGGACACCAATCATTCTGCCTCATCAATCATGATAATGGCACACAATTACATAAAGCTTATTAGATGCCGATACTGTCCTAAATGCTTTACACGTATTAACTCATTTAGTCTTCACAAAAACCCTATGAGGTATGTAGCATTATTACCCCCTTTTACACATGAGGAAACTGAGGCACAAGGAGGTCACAGGAATGCGTGAATATTAGGTGATAGAGCTGAGATTGGAATCCTGGCAGCTGGATCCAGAATTTGTCTTCCACGGAAAACACCTCTCCCAAATCTCTCCTGGCATCACTATTGAAGGCAACACCCTCCTGTGGAGTGCTGTGGGGTGAGTGTGTGCTGCCACTCTTGAGTGTGCTGGGTGATGACACTGATAGACATGTGAATGGAGGGTACTTTCTTCATAATAACGCCACTGTATATCCCAGCCTGAAATCTGAAAATCTGAATCCAGACCCTCCACTTTCCCCATGGACTTGATCAATCCCACAACCTTTTTTCTTTTTTTTTTCTTTTCTTTTTTTTTTTTTTTTTTTTTTGTGAGATGGAGTCTAGTTCTGACGCCCAGGCTGGAGTGCAGTGGCACGATCTCGGCTCACCACAACCTCCGCCTCCCGGATTCAAGCAATTCTGCTTCCTCAGCCTCCCGAGTAGCTGGGATTATAGGCATGCGCTACCACATCCGGCTAATTTTTTGTATCTTTAGTAGAGACGCGGTTTCTCCATGGTGGTCAGGCTGGTCTTGAACTCCCAACCTCAGGTGATCTGCCCACCTTGGCCTCCCAAAGCGCTGGGATTACAGGCCTGAGCCACCGTGGTTCTTATAGGAATACAGGCCAACACCAGTGGTTCTGATAGGAGTAAGGCTGCCCCCCGGGACTCCTTTCAGAGATGTTTGGAAACTATTTTGGTAGTTACAATGATGGGGAAGGTGTGATATTGGCATGATTTGCTTTAGGGGACCAAGAGAGCTAGACATATAGCAATGTCCAGGGAAGATCTGTCTTGTGTCCTGCTTGCCTTCCCAGTGTCCTGTCAGACATTCACATAGGTGAGAAATCTGTTTATAATCATCCAAGCCATTCTGCGTATAAACATAGGGTATATTTGCATGGTTTTAGCATATTCTGCTTTTATTAGAATGCAACTTTCAGTGTACATGGAGAATGATTGTAGTTTACTTTGTTGCACACTTTATCCACAGTTAGACACCATTTCAGAAAAGTGACATTATCAATAGCAAATGCTGTTCAAGCTAGTTGAGAAGCCTATACCACAACACTGAACTGGCTTGCATTTTGTAACTGTTATGCACACAGTGGTGTTTGTTTAGGTGCTGATATGGTTTGGGTCTGTGTCCCCACCCAAATCTCATGTTGAATTGGAATCTCCAATGTTTAAGGTGGGGCCTGGTGGGAGGTGATTGGATCACGGGGCTGGGTCTCTTATGAATGGTTAAGCACCGTCCCCTTGATGCTGTCCTCACGATAATGACCGAGTCCTCAAGATGTGGTTGTTTAAAAGTGTGTAGCACCTCCCCCACGCTCTCTTGTGCTTGCTTTCGACATGTGAAGTGCCTGTTCCCACTCTGCCTTCTGCCATGAGTAAAAACTCCCTGAGGCCTCCCTGGAAGCAGATGTCATCATGCTTCCTATACAGCCTGCAGAACCATGAGCCAATTAAATCTCTTTTCTCTACAGATTACCCAGTCTCAGATATTTCTTATGGCAGTATGAGAACAAACTAATACTGGTGCTAACATCAGATAATCCCAGTGTCTTTTAGTATTTACATATAAAATTGATTTTTGAAAATGTTGGCTGGGCACGGTGGCTCACGCCTGTAATCCCAGCACTTTGGGAGGTGGGGTGGGCAGATCATGGGGTCAGGAGTTCGAGATCAGCCTGGCCAACAGGGTGAAACCCCATCTCTACTAAAAATATAAAAATTAGCCAGGCGTGGTGGCGTGCACCTGCAATCCCGGCTACTCAGGAGGCTGAGGCAGGAGAATTGCTTGAACCTGGAAGGCGAAGGTTGTAGTGAGCTGAGATTGTGCCGTTCTACTCCAGCCTGGGTGACAGAGCAAGACTCCATCTCAAAAAAAAAATGTTTTTTTAATATATATATTTATATATATATTTGCAGGTTATATTATCTCTGAATTTCATTTCGGGATACTAAAAGGCACATTACAGTATATGTTATAAAAGGGCAGGTAAAATGGATCATTGCTTCCAATTCTTCATTCTCTCCCTTAATGGAATTGTTAATACGCATCAACACCCTCTGCTGTGTGACCTTGCAGTACCTCCCACTAGAGTTGGTGGAGACTGTTTCTCTGCCTCATTGATTTTGGGCTTGGCCATGATACTTGGCTTTAGCCAGTGCAATGTGGACTAAGTGGAAATGTGACAGACTTGAGCCTGGCCATTAAGAGGCATCCAGTCTTTCCATTAGTCCTCTTGCATTCCTGCTAGTTGCTATAAAAAAAAAAATGCTTTGGAAGGCTGTTTGTCTGAGGAGAAAGGGAAGACCCTTGGAACAGACCAAAACCCACCCTGAAACCTGGTGTCAAGCCCGTGGGATCCCAGATGAGCTCAGCAAAACCATAGCCAACCACAGACTCATGAGTAAAAAAATAAATACTCATTCTTGTAAGTCATTGAAGTATTGAGATTGTTACCCACCAGAAACTGACTGATACAAAGGCTTATTGGATCTGATAGATTTGATAAGCACTACATTTTGCTATTCCTTCTGTAAGTCTTGGCACACTCCAAGTGAGTGCTTTATAATGCTTTATAAATAATTTCTTTGGCCAGCATGTGGAATGGTTAAATGACATCCTGATACTGTGTTAAAGTAGATTATAGATATGTGGCTTTCAAATCCTTAGGTTTAGGGGCTCTGCAATTACCATTGAACCCTCCGACCACCAGGGTGAGTTTTGGTGGTTTGGGAGGTTGTAAATTCACAGAGCAGACAGGTCAGAGATAACTGATGAGTTATCTTCCTTAAAAGGGGTTCTGGCCCCATGGAAACGACAAGTGCATTCAGCTTTGTGACTGTGGATGATAATTACCAAATTATTAACCGGAGCGTTACGTGAAAGATTGATGGTTCTTGCTCAATGTAATGTGTCCTTTAAATGCTAAATAATAAGTTAAATGCAAGGAATAAATAAGTTCAGTGGCTTATTTATGGGGTAATTATGGGATATTTTCAGCCCATAAACTAGGGGCATCTGTAGAAGCCCAATGCTATGCAGGAGAGAGAGTCCCAAATTAGAAATCAGGAGACCTGAATTCTCTGCCACCTGCCAGCTAGTGACCTTGAACAGGTTACATCATTGCTTTGAGTCTCAGTTTCTTCATTTGGAAAATCGTTTGGGGGAGGGAGTAATAAAATTACTCATCTCAGAGTGGTTGTGAGGAGTCAATGGCGTGATTATATGTATGGTACTGAGCAAAGTGTCTGGCACATAATGAGTGGTTACAAAATGTTAACTATCATTATATCATCATATTTGAAATAAGACATTTGACCTGTTTAGTAAGAGATTTCCTACTTTATGTTTTTAGTCAATAAGTAATAGCTACAACTTGCAACTGACCATCAATGAATTCTTAGTTTTTTAAAAAACACCCTTTAATTGTCCTTTCCTATTTAAAAAATAATCAGAAACTTGGGTAAATAGGAGAATAAAGAGAAAAATAAAAATTGCCCATCTAATCCCATCATCTAAATATAACCCCTGTTAACATTTTTATGTAGATTCTTAGCCATTTTTTTAACCCATGTATAGAATTTCCTTTTAAAACCTGAAATTGAAATCATGCTGTACGCGCTGATTTGCCACCTGCTTTCGAGATGTTTCCAATGTCATTAAATATTCTCCTAACACATACTTGTTAATGGCTGCAGAGTAGGGTGTTTCTGAGAATATCGTCTAAGTGGAAGAGTTATTCGCAGAAGCCTACTTAGCCCATTCACTTAAATTATACTTTCAGACTTTCTGAAATCTTCATTTCAAATTGGTCTTAAATGGGCCAGGGCTTGGCTTTAAGATTCCTCTCCACCTCCTTGTTCCTCCTCCAGCTGCCCCCAAGCTCTCTGTCAAGTAGTTAATGATTGTACCAGGCACTTATTCAGTAGGGGAGCTCTCAGTGTAAAGGGTCTCCATGGTGAGCCATTTTGTAAAAGGCAAGAATGTCATTCAAATAATCACCCTCTAATTTCTCTGCTTGGCTGAGTTTTTTTTTTTCTCCCTGGAAACTGAGTTCGTTCTTAAAGTAAGGTCCATCTACAGGTAAAACATTCCCTTTCCTGTTAGCCTTTTTTTTTGAGACAAGGTCTTGCTGTGTTGCCCAAGCTGGAGTACAGTGGCATGACCACAGCTCACTGTAGCCTCAACCTCCCAGGCTCAAGTGATCCTCCTGTCTCATCCTCTTAAGTAACTGGGATCGCAGGTGTGTGCCACCATGCCCAGCTAATTTTTAAATTTTTTGTAGAGATGGGGTCTTACTACATTGCCAAGGCTGGTCTCAAACTCTTGGGCTCGAGTGTCCTCTTACCTTGGCCTCCCAAAGTGCTGGAATTACAGGCATAAGCCACCATGCCTGGCCTCTATTAGCCTTCTTAAACCACCTTACTTGATGCCAGGTAGCACTTTTTCTCTGAATAACAAGAAATACATTTTTCTGTCCCCTCTGCCACCCATGATCCTGGTTTATTGACTCCTACTGGTAGTAGGAGAGTCAAGATGGATTTAAATGATCTTTACATAACTGTTAAAAAATTAATAGTTATGTACTTAATGTGCATTAGAAATATATATCTATATATCTTGTAAGTCAAACCTGAGATGTGAATATTATTGCTTAGGGTGAGGTAGAATTTATTTAAGCACAAAAATCACTTACGTAAGAATAGTGCAGCAACAAGTCAGAGATGGGATGGGAGTTTGACATTTGGAATCTGACGATTACCATTTTGCACCTGTCATTTGGTAATTGACACTGGGTAAATGTTGTCCTGGTTCAGGCCATCATCATCTGCCCAGACTTCTAAAGCCTCCTCCTACTAAGTCTTTCTGCTTTCATTCCTGCCCTCCTCCAACCCACTCTCCACACAGCAGCCAAAGTGATATTTTCAAAACGTAGGTTGAATAACTCTTCTCATTCACGCCTGTCAAGGGCTTCCCATTTTTCTCGAGCTAAAAATCAAGGCTCTTAATATTTGATTCTAACAACAAGGCTGTGAGGTAAGTATTAATATCTTTATTTTACAGATGAAGAAACTGAAGTTCACAAAGGGTAAGTGACAGGCTCAAGGTCACGCCACTAATAGGTAGTAGAAGAAGAATTCAAACCCAGGTCTTGTGATTCTAGGTTTCTGTTTATTATACCTGTGCCATTTCCTAAAGCCACCCCCCAGTGCATGTAACTGCAAGATGTCCTTTTCCTGGGCAATTATAAGAAAACAGGTATGTCGGGCTGGGCACAGTGGCTCATGCCTGTTATTCCAGCACTTTGGGGGACTGAGGTGGGCAGATCACCTGAGGTCAGGAGTTCGACACCAGCCTGATCAACATGGAGAAACCCCGTCTCTACTTTAAATACAAAATTAGCCCGTTGTGGTGGCACATGCCTGTAATCCCAGCTACTCAGGAGGCTGAGGCAGGAGAATTGCTTGAACCTGGGAGGCAGAGGTTGCAGTAAGCCAGGATCACGCCATTGCACTCCAGCTGGGGCAACAAGAGCAAAACAACATCTCAAAAAAAAAAAAAAAAAAAAAAAAAAAAAAAAAAAAAAAAGGAAAAGGAAAGAAAGGAAAACAAAACACGTATGTCAATTGGTAGTGTTTGGTTGGAAGTCAGAAGAAACACAACTCAAATTAGCTTAAGCAAAAGAGGGACTTTTCTTGGCTCTGGTAGCTGAAAAGTCAGTTAGGACAGTTTTCAGGCATGGCTGGATCCAGTGGCCTAAGTGACATTGTCAAGATGCATTGTCTCTGCCTCTTCATCTTCACCTCTTTGTTCTGCCTTTTATGAGTTAACTCCATTGACAGACGAATTTTCTCTTTATAGTCTTGTAATGACTTCTATCAATTCCCAAGAATACATCCTTTTAGATCTACATCCAAAAGGAAGGAGTAAGATAGTCTGTCCCAACATTCTCAGTAAAAGTCTCATTGCATCTCATGGACTCTAATAATTATTCCTGAACCAGTGGTTTTGATCAGAAAAATTGAGTGTTGATTGGCTTGAGCCAATCACAGGATTTTATCCTGGGCTAGGGATGGAGGCCCACCTATAGGTGGTAGGAATACCTTCTAATTCAGGATATTTGCCAGGAGAAGGGTGAATGGATGCAGGCTGGCAAACACTACAGATGTCCAATACCCAAAGAAAACAAACAAATAAACAAGACATGCAACACCTTGGTCCTTCCTAGGAACATGACCCTGAGCAGTGGTGTGGAGAATTCAAAGACTTGTGCAGGAAAGAGGAGAACTAGGTAGGAAAGGGGAGAAGTGAATGGGCTTTGTACATCTGGGGGATGGCCACGTGGATGAGGGTGAGTAGCCACTTTGGGTGATGGGGGTTATGGTTCTGGGCAGAAGCAATACTTGGCTCCCCACTTACCCTCTCTTTACTTTGAGGCTCCTGTAGTGGTCAGATCCCATGTCCAGGTGCTCAGGTCAAGTGCAAACAACAGTTCAGACTTCGGGCAAGTGGAGGGATGCTGGTTTTCCATTTCATTCACAGAGATCCTTTTTTATACCTTTAAAATAAACACTTATTGCTCTTTTATAATTACAAAAATAAAACATTTTCATAAAAAGGGAAATGCAGAAAATGCTTGGTAGATGCACAATAATTATGAGGTTATTGGAAGAATAAACATTAAAATGACCTATAATTTTATACCTCGGAGGGAACCCTTTAATATTTTGTTTTATGGTCATTCTGACATTTTTCTATCCATGTAAATGTATTAGTTGTATATAATGCACATGCATACACACATATTTTAAAGCAAAGTTTTGGATCTTGTATATAAATTCTTTTTTAAAACATTTCTTTTTTTTTTAATGAGATTAGGTGTTTCTCTGCTGCCCTGGCTTAAGAGCAGTGGCATGATCATAGTTCACTGCAGCCTTGAACTCCTGGGCTCAAGTGATTCTCCTGCCTTAGCCTCCAGAGTAGTTAAGATTACAGGCATGAGCCACTATGCCTGACAATGCTCTTTACATTTGTTTTTATTTTTCCGCTTAATATATCATAGGTATTTTCCTATTCATTAAATGGTTTTGGAAAAATAGGAGTTTTAATGACTTTATAGTGTTCCGACGTATGTATGTAGCATAATTCACTTAACCAATTTTTGTATTTTTAGTAGAGATAGGGTTTCACCATGTTGGCCAGTCTGGTCTCGAACTCTGACTCAGGTGATCCACCCACCTCAGCCTCCCAAAGTGCTGAGATTACAGACATGAGCCACCGCACCCGGCCCTCATTTTCAATTCTTATGAGTATATTGCTTTTTGCAGCTAATTTTTATTCTTGCGGCATGAGGGGTATAGAGTCAAATTTTACATTTTACAGATAACTGAAAAATTCCTATCTATGTGGTTATGATACTAACCAAATAACATATTTAGATCACTTATTTTTATTTTATGTTGAATATTAGGGATTGGTTTTGAAATTTAGTTTTGTTTGGGCTGGGGTTGCAGTGAGCTGAGATCGCACCACTGCACTCCAGTCTGGGCGACAGAGTGAGACTCTGTCCCCCAACCCCCACCAAAAAAAGAAATTTAATTTTGTTTGAAGATCAGTATAGGATAGAAATCCTTAGCTCACATTTTCTTTCTTTGAGGATCTTAAATAAGACACTTCATTGCCTTTAGCAGTGCTGCTTTAACAAAGTCTAACAACAATCTGATTTTATTTTCCTTATAAATGACTTGGTCTTTTTTGGTTCGGTGCTCAAAGTATTATTATTTAAAGTTTTTTTCTAAAAGAATGTTTCAGTGTTAGCCATTCTGGGTTCATTTTTTTTTTTTGAATTATAGTCCTTAGTCTTTGTTCTGTTTCATTGTTTTGAATTTCTTCTTTAGGGACTTGTATAAATATCCTATACCTATCATTTTCTTGATTTCTTTAAGGCTGTTTTGAAATGTTAGGTTATAGTTGTCTTTTTCCTTTCTTCCCTCTTTCATGGGCATGTATTTCTTGCATGCTTTTATCGTCTGTAAATTCTCTGATTTCTTAGAATTTTGGATAAGATTTGACAGTGACACTTTTTGACTTGTTTTATAGTGAAGTGAGATTTCCTATACTTTTCTGTGGAGAAATCATACTAGGATAACTTTTCAAACTTCCTGTCTCTAGAGATTCATCTTCAGTTGTTTTCACTAAGTAATCAAAAATATGGCCTAATACTTTCAGATGTGTTCTTTCTCTACTTCCCTCTTCTGCTTGCGTCTGGACCTTTTCTTTCCTCTGCCCCACTGTCCTTGCCCTGTTTGAATTCTTCTCTTCACAGTTTCTCCTCAGTGCAGGCCTTTTCCCTAGAAGGGAGCTTTGATTTGCTAGACTGCAGAATTTGAAAGGCGAGACCATCAGGCACTCAGACCTTGTCTCCTGGTGGACCTCTTGCACTCACCTGTGAGCTGCAATCTGCAGACCCCTCCCCGTTTCAGCTGATGCTCTCAGGTTGGCCTGCCTTGTTTTCTTATGAGCATCAGCTGGTGGTTTGGTGATCTCAGGGGAACCCTTTTTTCTACTCCCCATTTGGTCTTGCAAAGATGCTGATACTGTTATTAGGAAGGGGTCCTAATCCAGACCCCAAGAGAGGGTTCCTGGATCTCGCACAATAAAGAATTCAGGGTGAGTACATAGAGTAAAGTGAAAGCAAATTCATTAAGAAAGTAGAGGAAAAAAACAATGGCTACCCCATAGAGCAGTCCTGAGGGCTATGATTGCCCATTTTTATGGTTATTTCTTGATGATATGCTAAATAAGGGGTGGATTATTCATGCTTCCCCTTTGCAGACCCTATAGGGTAACTTCCTGATGTTGCCATGGCATTTGTAAACTGTCATGGAGCTGGTGGGAGTGTAGCAGTGAGGATGACTAGAGGTCACTCTCGTTGCCATCTTGGTTTTGGTGGGTTTTGGCTGGCTTCTTTACTGCAACCTGTTTTATCAGCAGGGTCTTTATGACCTGTATCTTGTGCCAACCTCCTATCTCATTCTGTGATTAAGAACGCCTTAACTTACTGGGAATGCAGCCCAGCAAGTCTTAGCCTTATTTTACCCAGCCCCTATTCAAGATGGATTTGCTCTGGTTCAAATACCTCTGACAATACCATGTGGGTCCAATAGCTGCAGATGGTTTGTCCCCATACACATATTTTGGGATTTGTGGGGACACTTTGTCACCCAGTTTTGGTGTCTGTGAAGTTCTGGTTTTGCACTCCGTTTTTAGTCAAGTTTCCTGGAAGAGGAGTCTGAGATGAGGACTCGTGTGTGATTTTTTTTTTTTTTTGGGCAGAGTCTTGTAACGTCACCCAGGCTGGAGTGCAGTGTTGTGATTTTGGCTCACTGCAACCTCTGCCTCCCAGGTTCAAGTGATTCTCCTGCCTCAGCCTCCCGAGTAGCTGGGACCACAGGCGCACATCAACACTCCTGGCTAATTTTTGTATTTTTAGTAGCGATGGGATTTCACCACGTTGCCCAGGTTGGTCTCGCGCTACTGACCTCAGGTGATCCACCCACCTTGGCCTCCCAAAGTGCTGGGATTACAGGTGTGAGCCACCACGCCCAGCCCCTTGTGTGTGATTAACTGGGGAAATGTTCTTAGGAGAAAAAGGAGGGATGCAGGAGAGAGCAGAGGAAAGGGCTAAGCAGAGAAGTGGTCTCAGCTGGAGAAGAGCATCAGCTTGGCTTCAGGAAGGGCTCCGGTATGTGAGCTGCACTGCAGACTTGTCCTACCTTAGATAAGAGGGGTGGCCTTTTTATCCCATGTCCCTCAGTCATTGGCTATGGGCTACTCCTGAGAGGTGTAATGTCCTGGGCAAGAGACTGAAACAGTCTTTGCAAAATTATGACTGACAGTGAAAGAGATTTAACATAACCAACTCCATCTTCCTTCTAACCTTCAAGCTGTCCTTGTTCCTTCCTGGGCGTAGGCTGAACTAACTTTGAGAGGAACTTAGTTTATAGTTTAAAACAAAGACGATAAAAGCCCTTTCCCAAAACAAACCTTCTTCTTGCCTGGAGACTAGACTGCCTTTGTAGGACTGAGAAATTAGCCACAAGATTAGAAATTGTGATTTAGGAGTCATGCAGCTGGAGGCTACAAGATTCTGACCTCCCCTAAACCGCACCTTGTAAGGGGTAAAGAAAGAAGAAAGAAACACAAAAAGTGGCTCAACAGTCAAAAACAGGTTTACTTTGGAGAATAAACCTGTCAGAGGCTTCCGGACAATTTTGGTCAGGAGCATTCTCTTTTATAGACTAAGGGTATTTAAGGGTTCAGGGAGGGAGGGCTTATTGCAGGCTCAGAATGTTTCTGTGCGGAGGGGAGTTTTATTCTGGAATTGGAATGTCTTCTGGTTGGAGGGGAGGTTATCTTGGGTTTGGCATATTTCTGTTCATGCTGGGGGTTTACCTCAGGGTTGGAATGTGGTGGTCAGAGGTGTCACTTGTGGTTTATAGTCATGCTGACATTAACCATTAAGCTGATGTTTTGGGGCTGGATTTAGGTGGTTTTTAATCAAGGGGAACTTAAAATGATGGTGGTTGTCCAAGATGGTGATGCTGCTGCTCTGTCACTCCAGACCCTATAGTCATAAAAGGATGAGGGGTGGCGTGTTCTTTCAGGCTACTTCCTGCTGAGGGGAAGGGCAGAGAGTTTTTGGCTTTGAATTGACTATAGGAGTAATGCCACCTGGAGATGTTTCTGGGTAGTTGTTTGTGAGATGGCCGTGATCCTGTTGGTTAAAAATCTTTGAAAAAGGTCAGTCAGGGTAAGAACATTAGTCCTAGGCATATTATTAGGAGAGGGCCCAGGAATGCGATGACCCATGTTATGATTTTGTTTCCAAACAAGAATCTATTTGGTTGTTTTGGTATTCCCTTAGCTTTTTAGCCCTTTCTTTAAGTTTTTAAGCAGTGTCTGTTACTAGGCCCAATTGGCTGAGATAGAAGCAACATTCCTCATTTTTCAGCCTTTATAAGATCTAGTCCCAATCTATTTTGGAGGACTATTCTAGCGAAGGAGTCTAATTGGTCTTGGATTCTTATAAGGCTTCAGGCTATATTTTCTAAAGAACCCTATAGTTCTGTTGAAAATGCTTTAAAGTATGTTAAGGAGGTGGCTAATCCAAGTCCGGAGGTTATACCCAAGGCAGCCATCAAAAGAATGACATGGATGGCCCCCATTTTTCTAACATATTGGATGGATGGAATAGGCAAAGGTTGATTAGGAGGAACTGGTCCAATGGAGGGAGAAAGATAAACTAGGGTATAGGTTATGGTCCAGTTGGTGGGGAGACAAAGATAAGTGTTGGTGCCACACAAAAAGAGCAAGACTTTTTCATAAATACAGGCAGAGATATGAAAAGAAAACAAGTGAACTAAAGATGGGTTGTATTTGCTTTCCTGTGGCCATTACTCCAGGTGGACAAGGAGGAGGCCAGGGAGACACCCACTATAGTAGAGATATTGGAAGAGTTATTTTTTGCACATCTAATGCAATCAGATGTTGCAACATTGATACTGAGCCATGGATAAATGTGGGCACCAGGGACAGCACAAATTAGGCTGGAGGCATTGGTTGAGGGAGAGGCCATAAAACGAGCCGGTTGCAGAAATGCTCTGTTTGCTTCAGGTGATACTTGGTAGTCAACCCGGTTAGTCTGATGGTCAGAGGGGTGTAGTGCGGTTGCATTGGCTAGGTGCTAAGGATCCTACAGGGAGATTTCCCTCAGAAGCTGAAAAGGAAAGTGAGGCTTGTTGTAAAAGGGGGCTATGTTTAGTTATGGGCCCTTCAATGGGAAGGCCTTGGGGCTCGAGGTGTTGTAGGGAGTTTTAATAGGTCTGAAATAATTTGTTGGCCTGATTGGCCCTGGAAGTGGGATAATCACCAACCAGGGTGTCAACTCTTTTAAAAAAGGAAACTCCTTTTCGGAGTTTATAAATTACGGTTATGTTTCTGATTAAAAGGATATGAAGGGGTGTAGGAAGGGCTGTGTAAGCTGAGGAAGACAACAATAAGCACATCCAGCATTCTGGAGCAAAGGAAGAGTTAGTTTGCAGCAAGAGGGATTGTGTAAGGTTTATAGAGCGTTCTAGTTTGAGTGCAGTGAGGAGTGGTTGTATTGATGAGGTTAACATAATTAGGAAATTTATATTGAAAGAAACAAGCAAAAGGAGAAAAAAGTTACTTGGGCAACTTCAAGTCCTAGAAAATTCCTTGAAGCCATAGGTCCCATAGAACAGTAAGGAGCTGATCAGGATGTGTAATGGGAGTTTTGTAAGGGTACCACTGGAGGTCTGTAACAAGGTTGGTTAGGAAGCGATGAAGGTTTGGGAGAGAGAGACATAAGTGGCTTATGTGGATTTGTCTTCCTTTTCCTCCAGGATTCAGGTGAGGCGAAGGGAAGTGGGTCCTGTGGAGACACAGGAGAAGGCTGAAGGGGTCTTACATTTGGTTGTTTGGGTATGTGGTGAATGCAAGTTTGTTTTCTTGTGAGAAGTGTAATGAAACCAGTTGGGGGGTCCCTGGAGTTCTGCTGCCATGGGTGTGGTAAGACGATTTGGTAAGGCCACTTCCATTTAGGTGTGAGGGGGGAATTGGGGCTAGGACTGGGATCTCTTACCAGAACCCAGTCTCCTGGCTGTAGGAAGGGGTTAGAGGAGTCAGTGACAGGTTGTGGCAGGTATTTGTCAGCATATTCCCAAGTGAAATGGTGGATGGTATGTAGAAGAGGGGAAATGAGAAGGGTTGGTAGAGGTGGGACTTGACCCTGAGGTGGAACAAAAGGGGCGAGTGGTCTCCCATACATGAGTTCAAAGGGGCTGAGCATTGGCTGGACACAGTGGCCCACGCCTGTGATCCCAGAACTTTGGGAGGCCAAGGCGGGCAGATCACAGGGTCAGGAGATTGAGACCAGCCTGGCTAACATCATGAAACCCTGCCTCTACTAAAAATACAAAAAATTAGCTGGGCGTGGTGGCATGCACCTGTAGTCCCAGCTACTTGGGAGGCTGAGGTAGGAGAATCACTTGAACCCAGGAGGTGGAGGTTGCAGTGAGCCAAGATCGCGCCACTGCACTTCAGCCTGGGTGACAGAGCGAGACTCGTCTCAGAAAAAAATGGGGGGCCGAGCATTAAAGGTTTACATGGGAGCACCCGAATTTTTAGAAGGGCCAAAGGTAAAAGTGTAACCCAGTCTTTATGTGTTTGGCGTGAGACCTGGTGAGGGTGTTTTTTAGAATGCCATTCATTTTCTCAACCTTTCCTGAAGATTGAGGTCGAGGGGGGATGTGTAGCTTCCAGGTGATTTGTAGGGCTTGTGCAAGTGTTTGAGTAATTGGAGAAATGAATTTGGGACTATTATCAGATTGAAAAGAAAGAGGTACCCCAAGCCTGGGGATGATTTCTGTTATTAATTTGGTGGTGACAGTGGAAGCTCATTTGTTGGTTGTGGGAAAAGCCTTGACCCATCCTGAAAAGGTATCAACCAGAACTAAAAGAAATCGAACGTTTTTTACTGGGGGCATATGGGTAAAATCAATTTGCCACTCCTGTCCTGGAAGGTATCCCCTAGCTTGGTGGGTTGGGAAAGAAGAGGGTCTTGTGTTGGAGTGGGGTGAAGCTTTCTGGCAAATAGAGCATTGATGGGAAATGGCTTTCAACTATTTCTTTATATCTGGGGTTATGTGTATATGGGAACTTGAGAAATGTTGTAGAGGGGAATGGCTAGCGTGGAAGAGGTTGTGAATGTCTCATAATATATATATATATATATATATATATATATATTTTTTTTTTTAGGGTCATGTAGGACTAATTTGTTTTATATAAACTAGTATGAGGGTTTGAATTGTGCCCCCACCATGATTAGTTGTTGTATTTGGTGTTCTGGATAAAAGGAGGGCATATATTGTATGAGGGGAAATAGGTATTGGGGAATTGGGTGATTGATTGGTTGAGGCATGTTTTTCCCAATAGTCAGCCTCACGGTTTCCTAAAGAAACGTGGCTTTTATCTGATTGATGTCCTTTGCAATGGATAACTGCAACCTTTTCTGGAAGTAAAGCTGCCTTTAGTAGGTGATGGATTGGTTTTCCATTAATGATAGGAGTTCCCTTAGCTGTGAGATAGCCCCACTCGCTCCAAATTTGGGCATTGGAATGGATGATGTTATAGGCATATTTAGAATTGGTGTATATATTAACTTGTGTGTTTTTTTTGCTAGTATTAGTGCTCTTATTGGGCAATTCATTCCGATTGTTGGGAAGATGTGCCTAAAGGCGACTGTGCAGTCTCTACAACTCTTCTAGGTGGGACAGAGTGGGTATCATCATGATATCCCTCAATAATGGCATATCCTGCTTGGAGGGGAGGGTGTTTTGATGCATTGCCATCTATAAATCAATCTGGGGCTCCCTTTATGTGAGTGGAAGTAAGGTGGTGAAACATGGTGAGAGAACTCTCAATTAAATCAGAGCATGAGTGTTGGTCGGGGTCCAAAATTGATGTTGAAGGTAAAAGAGTGGCAGGATTGGCAGGGGGGCATCTGTGAAGAGAGATAGAGGGCTGAAGGAGAGTTGAATGTAGGGCTTGCATGAGAGAGGATGAGATGGAGGTGAGCGCCTTATGGATGAGCATATTTTGTAGACTGTGAGAAGAAAATACCTGAAGGGGTTCATAGAACATGAGTTTTTGTGCCTCAGGGATAATTAGAGAGGCTGCGGCCAAAATTTTTAAGCAAGGGGCCAGCTTTTGTAAATGGGGTCTAGTGGTTTTGAAAAATATGCCACTGGTTGGAGGGAATCTCCCACAGGTTGGGCTAATAGTCCAAGGGCGAGATTATGAGAACTATGTGAATATCGATGAAAAGGTCTTACGGGGTTTGGAAGGCCTAAAGCAGGGGCCTGTAATAAGACACATTTTAGGCAAGAGAAAGCATGACAAAGGTCTGGGATGGGAGTGAGTGGTTGGTCAAGAGTTCCTTTTGTGTGTTCATAAAGGGGTTTAGTGATAATGGCAAAATTTGCTATCTATAATTGGAAATATCCCACTAATCCGAGGAAAGAAAGTCAGTCTCTTTTTGTCTTGGGAAATGGGATTTGTTGAATGCCTTGCTTTCTTGCTGGTGGAATTTCTTGAGTATTTGGAGTTATGACTAATAGTAAGTATGAGACTTTTGGAGAGGTTAATTGGACCTTCCTTTTGGATACCCAGTATCCACATTCAGCCAAAAAATTTAAAAGCTTGATGTGTTGAATACAATGTTCTAGAGAGGGGCTACAAAGGAGTAAATCAACCACATATTAAAGCACAATGTTAGGTTGTAGAGGTAGTTGGAAAAGGTCCAATAGAAGTGCCCGACCAAAATAGCTGTTCCTAAACCCCTGGGAGAGGGCAGTCCAGGTGAGATGTTGGGAGTAGCCTGTGTCAGGGTCAGTCCATGTGAAAGCAAAAAGGTTTTGAGAGGAGGGATGTAGAGGGGTAGTAAAAAAGACATCTTTAAAAGAAAAGAAAAATAGGCATCTTTGAGGTTTAATACGGAGAAATGGCTGGGGTTGGGAGGAATTCACGATAGGAGGGTGTAAGGGTTTGGGACAGCAGGACAAACAGGAACAATAGCGGAGCTGATTTGTCACAAATCCTGAACCAGTCTATAGGAGCCATCTGGTTTTTTAATTGGGAGAATAGGAATATTGTGGGGAGAATGCATGGGGATTAAAATACTGGCAGCCAAAAGTCGGGAGATGATGGGCTTGGGTCCCCGTAAACCATTAGGGTTGAGGGGATATTGTGGGACCTCTATATAGCGTTTAGGATCTTTCAGTGAAATTTGAATTGGAGAATGTTTGGTAGCTACCATGGAGCAGTTGGTGTTCCATATGATGGGATTTACTTGGCTGAGGAATTTGTGACTTAAGTCTGTTTGATGTCAAGTGTTTGAGGAAGGGTTCTGTTCTTGACATAATAATAAATAAGGGTGGCTTTGGTGTAGGGCCGATGAATGATTTCTCCCAGTTTGTGTAGGATGTCCCTTCCTAGTAAAGGAGTAGGGCAATGAGGAATTACCAAGAAAGAGTGAGTGAAGGTGACTCCCTGAAATGGGCAGTACAGAGATGGTGTTTTGTATGGGGTTTCTTGTATGCCCTTCATGTCAAGAACAGAAACAGAAGAATGTTCTAATGGGCCTTGATATTCAGTTAATACTGATAGGTTCGCCCTAGTATCCAAAAGAAAGGAAATAATCTTACTGGATACCATCCCAGTTACCCTGAGTTCCATGGACTCACTAGACTCAGGAGTGAAGAATCCCGGGCACCCTCAGTCTTCCATTGTCGGCACCAGCAGTGAAGAGATTTCCTCCTGCGATGGTCACGGGGCTTCATTATGAGACACATCCGAATGGGGAAGGTGTCCCCATTGGGGGCAGTCCATTTTCCAGTGTCCCCAAAGGCAAGTTGGGCATGGTTTGGTGGGGGGCCAGGGGTTAGGACAAGACTTTGCCCAGTGTCCAGGGTTGTCACATCAGAAACGTATTTCCAGAGAGGTGGGGGAGTTTCCTTTTGGGTTATTGGGGGACTTTTATGTAACTGACTTTTGGACAGCAGAGGCAAGCATCTGGTATTTTAAATGGAGATGTTTGTCTTTTTGAATTTTTTGTTCCTCATCTCTGTTGTTAAAGACATGGAAGCCTGTGTTTAGAAGGCCCACTGAGATGTCTTGGGACCCTCCTCTAATTTTGGTCATTTTTTTTTTTTTTGAGATGGAGTCTTTCTCTTGTCACCCAGGCTGGGGTGCAGTGGTGTGATCTTGGCTCACTGCAACCTCCGCCTCCTGGGTTCAAGAAATTCTCTTGCCTCAGCCTCCCAAGTAGCTGGGACTACAGGCACATACCACCATGCCTGGCTAATTTTTGTATTTTAGTAGCGACGGGGTTTCACTGTGTTGCCCAGGCTAGTTGCGAACTCCTGAACTCAGTCAATCCGCCCACCTCAGCCTCCCAAAGTGCTGGGATTACAGGCATGAACCACCACACCCGGCCTAAGTTTTGTAATTTTTTTCCAGATTTCTGGGGCAGATTGAAATAATTTGAAGGTGGGGAAAAGTTTGATCTTCTTTAGATTCTGGGTATAAATTGGTACATTTTAACATAGCGTCAGTGAGGCATGATAAGAAAAGGGCAGGATTTTCCTGGGGCTCTTGTGTAATTTCTCTAAGTTTTTCATAGTTAACTGCCTTATGAGCACTTTTGTCCATGACCGCAAGCAGACAGGTAACCATGTGGTCTCTTCGGCTGATGCCATTGTCTCCCTGTTGGTTAAGTCTCATCTGGGTCTCTACAGGGGACAGCATCATTGGCCACTGGATTTTGTATAGGGGCTTGATTATGGAGTTCATCTGCATGTGTTTCAGCTGAATGCCAGATGCACTCTTTTTCATCAGGAGTGAGGGTGGTGGTTAGAATTATATAAATGTCATGCCAAGTTAAATTAAAGGATTGGGTTATGTGTAGAAATTCCCTGTGATAATGAGAGGGATTATCAGAGAGAGATCTGAGACGTTGTTCAATCTGCAACAAATCAACATGGAGAAAGGGCCATGAACTCAAGCAATGCCTTCAACCTCAGCCACTTCCTGGAGAGGGAGAATGACAGAGGTGGTTTGACTAGCTGGAATAGTTTCTGAATAGGTAACAGGTGGAGAAGGAGGTGGGGGTTGGGGCCAGAGGCTTGAGGGTAAGAGGGACCAACAGGGAGGAGGGTTCAGATGGGCAAGGAGCAGATGCAGGGGGTTGAGAATACAGAGGGGGTCATCTGCAGGGTCAAAAGGGGTTTCGGAGGAAGGAAAGACCCGGAGAGGATTTTCATTAAGAAGAAGGATTTCATGAGGGATGCAAGCTTGACATAGGGATGGTTGGGATTTAAGGTAGAAGAAAGCCTGAATATAGGGAATCTCTTGTCATTTGCCATTCCTGGTTATAAAGTTGTCAAAGTCCCTGAGAATTTGAAAGTCAAAGGTGCCATTTTTGGGCCATCAGCTATCATTTTGTAATTTGTATTGGGGCCAGGCCATGTTGCAATAAAAAACTAAATGCTTTGGCTTTAGGCTCCCTCGTAAGCCAAGTTTGGTGAGGTTGCAAAGGAGACAGCCCAGGGGGGAGGACATAGGAATGTGGGATTGTTTGGCACCCATGCAGACTGGTAACAGGAAGCTGAGGGTGTCTGTTTTTGTTCTAGGCATCCCCAGACAAAAGACAGAGATCCAGCATCCTCTTTCTAAAGAGAACAGTTAAGCTGAGAAGAAACTGGGCATCCCCAAGATTTCTTCTAGCTTAGTCCCACTGGTCCTTCGAAGACTGGGATGGCAGACCTGACTTTCCCGGGTACCACAAGAAAGCCAGGGGAAGGAATCTTACCAAGCAGCTGGATTAGTGTCCAATGTTGGATGCTGTGGTTGGAATTGGCAAAGGGCCTGTTGGACAGGAGCTGTGTGAGGAAGAGAGAAAGAGAGAGAGGGGAGAAAGGAGAGAGAGGACAAGGGTCAGAGAGCGAAATACCCATTGCAGGCGGTCAGAGGTGGATTCCTGAGATCTGAGGGTTTTGAGAGCCCACTGGGGAGTAGCCCCGGCCCGAGCCTTGCAATTCCCTTCAGATTATTTGTCCTCTTCATGCAAATTTCTCAAAAAGTGAAATGAGAGAAGAATGAA
Organism: Hylobates moloch; assembly: GCF_009828535.3. Classification (NCBI taxonomy): domain Eukaryota; kingdom Metazoa; phylum Chordata; class Mammalia; order Primates; family Hylobatidae; genus Hylobates; species Hylobates moloch. The sequence continues at coordinate 14,385,184 of NW_026652287.1, read as the reverse complement.
ATGGTGGGTGGCCAGAGACCCTCAGGATCCAGGAGTTAGCTTGGTAGGAGCTGCTGCTGCCACTGCTTCCTGGGTTGCAAGAGAACCTGTACACCCAAAGAGAGAGAGAAAGAGGACAGGGCAGGTGGTCAGAGACCCTCAGGATCCAGGAGTTAGCCCAGGACAAGCTGCCACTGCCCACTGCTTCCTGGGTTGCAAGAGAGCCTCTGTCCCCAACACCTGGCCCAGGTTTTGGCACCAAATGTAAGAGTTAAAGAGAGAAGAAAGAAACACAAAAAGCAGCTCAACAGTCAAAGATAGGTTTATTTTGGAGAATAAACCTGAGAGGGGCTTCTGGCCAATTTTCGTCAGGAGCATTCTCTTTTACAGACTAAGGGTAATTAAGAGTTCAGGGAGGGAGGGCTTATCACAGTCTCAGAATGTTTCTGTGTGGAGGAGAATTTTACAGTGGGGTTGAAATGTCTTCTGGTCGGAGGGGAGGTTATCTTGGGGCTGGCATATTTCTGGTCAGAGGGGAGGTTATCTTGGGGTTGGCATGTTTCTGGTCAAAGAGGGGGTTTATCTCAGGGTTGGAATATTTCTGGTCAGAGGCGTCACTTGTGGTTTGTGGTCATGCTGACATTAGCCATTAGGTTGATGTTTTTGGGCTGGATTTAGGTGGTTTTTAATCAAGGGGAACTTAAAATGGTAGTGTTTGTCCAAGATGGTGATGCTCCTGCTCTGTCACTCCTAAGATCAGTGCTTGAGATATTTTGCAGACCCTGCACTTGATAGATCAACTGGCACCACACAGAATGATAAACTGGCTCATTTGATCTTGTAGCCACCCAACCCACGAACTGACTCAGCACAAGAGGACAGCTTCAACTTCCCATGATTTCATCTCCGACCCAACCAATCACCACTCCTGGCTCACTGGCCTTCCCCTGCCCACCAAATTATCCTTAAAAACTCTGCTCCCTGAATGCTGGGGTGGTGGGGAGACTGATTTGAGTAATAATAAAACTCTGGTCTCCCACACAGCCAGCTCTGCATGAATTACTCTTTCTCTATTGCAATTCTCCTGCTTTAAGAAATCGGCTCTGGGCCAGGCACAGTGGCTGATGCCTGTAATCCCAGCACTTTGGGAGGCCAAGGTGGGCAGATCACTTGAGGTCAGGAGTTCAAGACCAGCCTGGCCAACATGGTAAAACCCCATCTCTACTAAAAATACAAAAACAAAATATTAGCTGGGTGTGGTGGTGGATGCCTATAATCCTAGCTGCTCTGGAGGCTGAGGCAAGAGAATTGCTTGAACCCAGGAGGCAGAGGTTGCAGTGAGCCAAGATCATGCCATTGCACTCCAGCCTGGGTGACAGAGTGAGACTCCGTCTCACTGTCTAGGTAGCAGACAAGGTGAACCCATTGGGTGGTTACAGGACTCCCATTTAACTGAGAGCAAGTCTCTGGAGATGGGGCAGGTGTGAGCCATCAGTGTGGGGGATGGATGCTTGGTTACTACAGAGCATCTAGGGGGCATCAATAGCATCCAATACCATCTACTATGCTCTCTTAGTTATTCTCTCTGTTTTTATGGGGAGAATTGGGGCAAGCCTAGAACTGCCTTCATCACCTTTCCAGAATCTGAGTTTTCCTTTATGTGTGGTCTTTCTTTCTCTAATAGGTACACAATCCTTTCTTTTTCACAGAGTTTAGGTCTGGGAGAAACAATTCTACAATACAGGTGGAGTATCTTTCATCCAAAATGCTTGGGGCCAGAAGTGTTTCAGATATTGGGTATTTTCAGGTTTTGGAATATGTGCATTATACTTACCGGCTGATCATCCCTAATCTGAAAATCTGAAATGGTCCAAAATGCAAAACCTTTTAAGTACTGACATGGTGCCCACCCCAAAAAAATGCTAATTGGGGCATTTTGGATTTTGGATTTTTGAATGAGGGATACTCGCCTGTAATAAGTTAAGAAATAAATAGCAATTTCCTTGAGGCAAGACTTTATGTCTCTTTAGTTTTGAGCCCCAGTGCCTTGCAGAGGGCATGTGATAGGTATAACTATTAATGGTTTATTGGATAGGTTTTTCTTGATGGGGTACAGTGAGGACAGAAGTCTACTGTTGGTGGACTTTTTGTCTCCTGTTCTTGGAAGAAATCTCTGACAGGTCCCATAGCTTCTGAGAACCATTCAAGGTACAAAGATGGGCTCCTTTTAGCAACCACAAAGCTGGGTCTGTTATCTCATTTAAATCTCCTCCTCCTCTCTTGGAAGGAGCTGGAGGAGGGAGCATGGGCAGATTTTTTACCATTTCTTTCTTCATTGCAGGCTGCAGTGTTTGACTCCTCAGGGTTGGAGGAGGGTGGGTGGAAGGGAGAGACTGGGGTAGGGGTGGGAGGTAGCGGTGGTGAAGCTGTTCTGCAGCAGGTGCGGTAGCCATGTGAGATTTCTATCCTCTGGGTGGGGTGGAAATCAAAGCTGACTCTCTCCCAGGGCATACTGGTGTGGGTTTTCAGGAGAGCCTCCCACTCGGGTATGTGACTACAGAGCTCTTTCCACTTTCAGCCCTGACCCCTTGCTGCACCATGATCCCTTCACATCTCCAAGTGATACTCTTGGACGGGATGCCTTTAAGATGATGCCAGCCAGCTCCCTTCTATAGGAACCATATGAGAGTCCAGGAGACTCATTCCTTCGTCCCCCCAACCCTCATTAGTGGAGCTGTTACATGAAAGAGGTCCTGATCCAGACCCCATGAAGGTTCTTATATCTCACTCAAGAAAGAATTCAGGGTAAGTCCATACAGTAAAGTGAAAGCAAGTTTATTAAGAAAGTAAGGGAATAAAACAATGGCTACTCCATACACAGAGCAGCCCCAAGGGCTGCTGGTTGCCCATTTTATGGTTATTTCTTGATGATATGCTAAACAAGCGGGTGGTTTATTCATACCTCCTCTTTTTAGACCACATAGGGTAACTTCCTGATGTTGCCATGGCATTTGTAAACTGTCATGGCACTGGTGGGAGTGTAGCAGTGAGGACGACCAGAGGTCACTCTCGTCATCATCTTTGTTTTGGTGGGTTTTAACTGGCTTCTTTACTGCAACCTGTTTTATCAGTAAGGTCTTTATGACCTGTATCTTGTGCTGACCTCCTATCTCATCCTGTGACTTAAAATGCCTTAACATCTAGGAATGCAGCCCTGTAGGTCTCAGTCTCATTTTACCCAGCTCCTATTCAAGACAGAGTTGCTCTGGCTCACATGCCTCTGATAGAGGGGCAACTTGTTCCCAAAGCAGTCCTAGTCCTCTCTTCACTCTGTTCCCAAGCATGGAAAACTCAGATGCACACAGCCTATTGTCCTGCTGGACAACACACCACTTCTGTTGAGGTTCCAACACCACTTTGAGTTCATCAGACCCCAGGATGCATGTACCTCTTCAGCTTGATGCGAGAGGACATACTTCCTTCCCCACTGTGATAAAGTACAGGGAACACAGCCCCGCAACAAATACTCATCACAAAATTCTCACTGTACCCACCTCTAACCCCAATCTCATTTTTGTAGCCCAGAGATGTGAGATTGGCTAATGCCTTGCCAATCCAGTTTAATGATACCTTGGCATGTCCTGTACAGGTGGCATAGTACCTTAATTTAGGATGTGAGGGTGTTGGCCCGACTTCAAGAAAGGAAATTATTTCAATATCCTGTTCTTTAGCCATTCAATAAATATTTGTTAGGTGGCTAACTTGTACAGGATTAGCATTGTTTTTGTATTTATTTATTCATTTGTTTTTTGAGATGGAATCTTGCTCCATCGCCCTGGGTGGAGTGCAGGCAATCTCAGCTCACTGCAACCTCTGCCTCCCAGGTTCAAGCCATTCTCCTGGATCAGCCTCCCAAGTAGCTGGGATTACAGACATGCACCACTATGCCCAGCCATTTTTGTGTTTTTAGTAGAGACGGAGTTTCACCATGTTGGCCAGGCTTGTCTCACACTCACGACCTCAGGTGATCTGCTCCACCTCGGCCTCCCAAAGTGCTGGGATTACAGGCGTGAGCCGCCATGCCTGGCCTTTTTTGTTTTTAACTGAGAGCGACTAATCTTAGTTCTTTGTTGGGCAAATGTAGGGTGCATTCTGGCCTTTGCCCTGCAATTAGTGTTTTAGGAAATTTTTTGGGATTTATCAGGATTGCCTCCTCAGTTGCTTGGTGTGCAAAGCCCACTAGAGGCAAAAGAGGGGATCAGTTTGGATAAGGGTTCTGGGGCTTCCTGGGAGAGTAGGAATCAATACACAAACCTCTGATCTCCCAAATTGATAGTTAGAGATATCCAGTGGGAGGGATTTGTGGAGTTACTGACCAAAACCCAGTGGCACAGAGAAGAGCTTTAAAAACCACACAATAAAGTCAAGTTGAAGAAACGGGGAGTGGAGTTTGATGACACAGGCTCTATATGAAGCTGTTAAAATTTCCTCTGGAATTAAAAGCAGGGACTCAGATACTTGTATACCAATGTTTACAGCAGCATTTTTCACAAAAGTCAAATGGTAGATACAACCCAAATGTCCATCAACAGATGAAGGGATAAACAAATTTGGTGTATTTATACAAGGAATATTATTCAGCCTTAAGGAATGAAATTCTCTTTCTTTTTTTCTTTTTTTTGGAGACAGGGTCTTGTGTCACTCAGGCTGAAGTGCAGTGGCACAATCATGGCTCACTGCATCCTCAAACTCTTGGGCCCAAGTGATCCTCCCATCTTAGCCTCCTGAGTAGCTAGGGCTACAGATGTGCATCAGCATGCCTGACTAATTTTTTTAAGTATATTTGGAGAGATGGGGTTTTACTATGTTGCCCAGGCTGATCTTGAACTCCTGGCCTCAAGTGATCCTCCTGCTTTGACCCCCTCAAGCCCTGAGATTATAGGCATGAGCCACCATGCCCAGCTGGAGTTTGTAAATATTATTTAAAAAGAGACCATCGGGCACAAAAGGGCAGTGGTTAACACAAAGGAATGTATTGATAAAGGGGGATTTCAAGAAACGATTGGGAAGATACTGCTTTGAGATGAGGCTTTTTTTGAAATATTAATATATTTTACCTACTCTAGCCCTGAACATGGCAGTGAGTGTGTGCATGTGTGTTTTCAAGACACAGGGAAAAGGCAGGGAGAAGGGGCTGATGAAAGAGAAAGAACAGATCACACCTATGTGGTGTCTTTAATTAGGAAGAATAACCCACCTGGGATTTTTTTATGACTGGGTGTCTGTTTGAGCGCCACTGGGCAGGGATCATCTTTCAAAGCCTTTAACACTCTGTCCAGAATAGCAACAGCATTGGCAGGAGGTTTTGCAGGTCAGGCCAACTCTGTTTCCCTGACAATAAGATCATCCTAGCTAGGCTCAGGTACTGCTTAACCGAGTTAGGTACAGAATAATTTAAAGCCTCAGCACTCTGGATTTGGAAAATAGCTGGAGGAATGACAGGTTAAAGGCTGATTTATGCTTTATTTGGCTTGGAGAGGTAAAGGGAAGAATAATTGAGCACATGGGTCTTGGAAAAAAATCGGTATGAAGGCATCTTGGAGAGGATTGTTATATTCCCTGAATCTCATGGTGTTACAGACTCTGTCCTTTATACCTGGACAATATTTTTATATCTATTCTGGTTACTATGTCTGAAAAATTTTATTCTCTGCATAAAATGCACCATGCAAGGGCACTAGGTGTCTCTGAAGATCTGTTCATCCACCCATCTATGCACCCACATATTCGCTCATCATCTACCCATCCACCCACATATCCATTCACCCATCCACTCACCTATTCATCCACTCATCTGTCCCCCCATCCATTATGATTGGGTGTCTGTTTGAACCCCACTGGGTAGGAATCATTCATCCACTCACATAGCCACCCATCTACACATCCACCTATCTGTTTACCCACCCATCAACCGACATATTCATTCATTCATAAATCAATTCATCACTCATCCATCTCCCACCTACCCCACCCACCTTCTTAAAATCTCTCCAATATAGTAACTTCTCTCCATCCAATTTTCTTTTTCTTTTCTTTACTTTTTTTTTTTTTGGAGACAATAACTCACTCTGTTGTCCAGGCTGGAGTGCAATGCTATGATCTCATCTTACTGCAACCTCTGCCTCCTGGATTCAAGTGATCCTCCCATCTCAGCCTCTTGAGTAGTTGGGACCACACTCATGTGCCACCATGCCTCACTCATTTTTTTGTTTTTTTTTTGGTATTTTTTTTAGAGACAGAGTTTTGCCATGTTGCCGAGGCTGGTCTCAAACTCCTGGACTCAAGTGATCCGCCCGCCTCAGCCTCCCAAAGTGCTGGGATAACAGGCTTGAGCCACGGTGCCAGGCCCATCCAGTTTTCTTTATTGCATGTCTACAATGGTTTCCTCACTTGCCTTCTTGCCTCCGGCCTTTCCCATCTCACATTTTTTTTTTTTTTTTTTTTTTTTTTCACAATGAAGCCTGAATGAATGATCTTTCTACACTTCAGTTTCTTCATTTAAAATAATCAAGGCAATACAATTCATTTCTCTGGATTGTTGTAAATGGGATCATTTTTCTCTTCATCCAGAAATTACTTATTGAGCTCCTACTGCAGGAGTCAGTCTCCATTTTAGGCACTGGGTAGACAGCAGCAAACAAGACAGACAGGTTTCTGTATTTCTTATGGAACTTTCATTCTAGTGAGAGAGACAGGCAATAACTGCATAATCAAATACGTGATGCAATTTCAAGCAGTAATAATGCTTAGGAGAAAAACAGTGATGTACATGAAGTGCTTAGCACCGTGCCTGGCACATACAGATGTTTAACTAATGGTAGTTGTCATATTAACAGTGATTTATATTACTAGGTTATTAGTCTCCCTAAAATCTTTCAATGATAATTATAATTATTGAGCATTTATTGAACACTTAATATGAACCAATCATTATGCTAAGCAGTTTAATCTCACAACAACCCTATGAGGTGGGTATGATCATTTTCCTCCACTTCAGTTGTGGATGCTGAGGCACAATCCCTCATTGTCTTCCAGGAAATGTCCAAACTCCTTACTCAGGCTTTTTGTGATTTGGTTCTGCGTGTCTCTCTGGCCTCATGTCTTGCTGACCTCTCTGTCTGCTGCCTTTTTACCCCTGTTTTTCCCTCCCTCCTTTCTTTCTTTCTTTCTTTCTTTCTTTCTTTCTTTCTTTCTTTCTTTCTTTCTTTCTTCTTTCTTTTTTCTTTCTTTCTTTCTTTCCTTCTTTCCTTCTTTCTTTCTTTTTTGATGGAGTCTTGCTCTGTTGCCTAGGCTGGAGAGCGGTGGTGTGATCTAGGCTCACTGCAACCTCTGCCTTGTGGGTTCAAGAAATTCTCCTGCCTCAGCCTCCCATGTAGCTGGGATTACATGGGTGTGCCACCATGCCTGGCTAAGTTTTTGTATTTTTAGTTTCACCATGTTGGTCAGGCTGGTCTCGAACTCCTGACCTCAAATGATCTGACCACCTCAGTCTCCCAAAGTGTTGGGATTACACGCATGAGCCACCACATGGGGACTTAACCCCCATTTTTCTTTTCTTTTTTCTTTTTCTTTCTTTCTTCCTTCTTTTTTTTTTTTTTGAGATGGAGTCTCATTCTGTTGCCCAGCCTGGAGTGCAGTGGCATGATCTCGGCTCACTGTGACTTCCACTTCCCAGGTTCAAGTGATTCTCCCACCTCAGCCTCCCAAGTAGCTGAGATTACAGGCTCCCGCCACCACACCTGGCAAATTTTTGTATTTTTAATAGAAACGGGGTTTCACCATGTTGGCCAGGCTGGTCTGGAACTCCTGACCTCAAGTGATCTGCCCGCCTCAGCTTCCCAAAGTGCTGGGATTACAGGCGTGAGCCACTGCACCTGGCCGAAAAATGATTTTAATTGTTAACAAGTTTTGCTTTATATTCACCTTTTGAGACCATCAAGAGAGCATCCATTCAACCAGAGAATCAGAAGCTAAATAAAAGGAAAAAAAAAAAGGGCCAGGTGCGGTGGCTCACACCTGTAATCCCAGCCCTTTGGGAGGCCAAGGCAGGTGGATGACCTGAAGTCAGGAGTTGGAGACCAGCTTGACCAACATAGTGAAACCCCATCTCTACTAAAAATACAAAAATTAGCCAGGTGTAGTGGCACATGCCTGTAGTCCCAGCTACATGGGAGGCTGAGGCAAGAGAATTGCTTGAGTCCTAGAGGTGGAGGTCGCAGTGAGCCAAGATTGTGCCACTACACTCCAGCCTGGGCAACAGAGCAAGACTCCATCTCAAAAAAAAAAGAGAGAGAGAGAGAGAATGCTGGTGGCCCAGGTGAAAAAGGAAACATGATAAAAATAGTTATATTTCTGGTTAGCTAACATGGAGCACTAGGTGGGAAGAGTCGAGTAGTAAGGCAAGCTGGGTCCTGTTGTTCTCTTTCCAAAAGCAAATTTGTCATGGGTTTGAGCTTGGTGAAAAGTGATAAGCTAGTTGGCTGGGGAGAAGTTTAAGTTGAAAGGAGATGTGCTTCTCAGGGTTGGTGGATGTCTATCTCTAAGCCAGGCTAAGGATCCTAGAAGGGCCCTAAACTGAATTTAAAACTTGATAAACCTCCAGTCCATCTCCCCACACTGCAGCCAGCTGAGCAGGTGGCTCCCACTGCACCCACAGGGACGTGCTCCCTTGGCGAGACACACAAGCCCTGCTTGGTCCCGCCTCTGAGTCTTTAGCCTCATCTCTTACTTCTCCTTACTTCAGCTTCCAGCCAGGAGGACCTCTGGGAAACTGGTATTTTCTAGGTTTCCTTCCTCTAGCTTTTTTTTTTTTTTTTTTTTTGAGATGGAGTCTCACTCTGTCACCCAGGCTGGAGTGCAGTGGCACGATCTCGGCTCACTGCAGCCTTCACCTCCTGGGTTCAACTGATCCTCCCGCCTCAGTCTCCTGAATAGCTAGGATTACAGGTGCCTGCCACCACACCCAGCTAATTTTTTTTTTTTTAATAAAGACAGGGTTTCATCATGTTGCCCGGGCTGGTCTTCAACTCCTGACCTCAAGTGATCTGCCTGTCTCGGCCTCCCAAAGTGCTGTAATTACAGGCATGAGCCACTGCACCTGGCCGTTCTATCCTTTGTATGTGCTGATCCTTCTCCTGGAACAGACTCCGTCTTCCATTGCCCCTGTCTCCAGCAATGCCCTTGACCCAGACAACCAGGGCCCCTGTTTGATCTTTGAGCTTCAGATGGCCCCACTCTGGCTCCCCTCTGGACACACTCTTCCACACAGGGAGAGGAATCCATGAGTTCGATGGGATCTGCCCATCCGGAATAGGCGCTCCCCTTCCAGATCACACTTAAGGTACCCTGGACCTTCAAATTCCCTGCCCAAACAGCTCTGAGCCCATTTCCAAGGACTGCCCAAACCTCCTCCCTGTGCCTGTCTTCCCAAGGGTGGGTGACACCACTTGTGTGTGTACCTGCCAGGCCTTCTGGGGGCCAAGAGATGGTTGTTGCTGGCATATGAGCAGAGAACTTGGATACATGGGCTGGGATCTACACATACATGCAGGGCCTCTCATGGGCAGGAAGGGGAGGCAGAGAGCTGGAACTTCTGTTCATACTGGTATTTGTCAGATAGGGTTGCCATAGCAAAATACCACAGACTGGGCAGCTTAAACAGAAATGAACTTTCACACAGTTGTGGAGACTAAGACGGAGGTGCTGGCAGAGCTGGATTCTCCTGAGGCTTCTCTCCTTGGCTGGTTGGTGGCTGCCTTCTCACTGCATCCTCACATGGCCTTTCCTCCATGTGTGTACATCCCCGGGGTCTCTTCTTCCTCTTGTAAGGACACCTGTCCTGTTGAATTAGCCCTCCCATGCCCAGGATCTCATTTAATCTCAATTACCTCCTTAAAGACTCTATCTCAGGCCGGGCACTGTGGCTCACACCTGTAATCCCATCAGTATGGGAGGCTGAGGCAGGCGGATTACGTGAGGTCAGGAGTTCAAGACCAGCCTGGCCAACACAGTGAAACCCGTCTCTACTAAAAATAAAAAAAGAAAAAAAAGAGACTCTATCTCCAAATGCAGTTGCATTGGGCACATATGAATTTTGGAGAGACACAATTCAGTCAATAACAGTACTCTTTATCTTCAGGGCCCTGCAAGTGTCAGGGGTGTCTTGATTGCTGTGAAGTCCTCAATGCTTAGCCCAGACCCTGGCATACGTGGAACATTCCTTAAGTGCTTATGGAATGGGATGGTCTGCAGTCTTAAAGAACAACCTCACCCCAATTTAGCCTTGGTGAGGCATTCACTGACCCCACTGACTGCTTTATCTTTCAGGGCCAGGAGGCCCAAATCAGCAGCATCCTTCCTTGTCTTTCTCCTAGTCCCATCCTAGCCACATAGAATCTTTTCTCCCCTCCCCCCCTCCCC